>NC_089153.1:512500-828248 GCF_009819655.1 Sylvia atricapilla
TTAATTCTAAAGACAAAGCACAATGACCCTTCACCTTTTTTTCCTTTGTTGTTATTATATAGTAGAATTATGAGGGTAATATTATAGCTGCACCCAGTAGTGCCACTATAGTTAAGGGTCTGTCAGACTTTCCATTACCAGCCCTGTTTTGGGGGTGGTGGGTGTGAGCAGACTTGTGTGTTTTAGATGGCCTCAGTCAGACACTTGGCAGATGTTGGCAAGTCAGAGGGGTTTTTCTGGGAACATTTACATCTCCAGCTCCTTTCCCATGAAAAAAATCCATTGAAAAATGTGCTTCAGGACTTTGAAACAAAATACCTGAATTTATTTTTTAAATGGCTTTATTATAATTCAATCTTAAGGAAACCTGTCACTGACATTCAGGGAAGAATATTCTGAAACTGAATTCTGAACAAAATTTCTTCATTAGTGAGAAGAGGACTGTATAAAACCCCAGAATGCTGACAAGCTCCTCTTGCTGTATTTCCAGTATTTGCTGTTCTTTACTCCTGCTCTCACTCTTTGGCCACTGCTGATGGTGCCTTTTGCTGTCCTGTTGCCCCAGGAAGGGCTGAGGTCAGGTATCTGGGAAAGGAGCAGCAGCCTCAGGTGTTCCTGCCATCACTGTGAAGTTTGCAGGGCACTCCAGATCCCACAGGGTGGCACACAAAAAGCAGATGTAAAAGTGTGTAATCTAGTTCAAGATTAATAATTTTCTACTATTATTTATTAATAATGAAAATGTAGTTATTAATACATAACATTTATTATTTATGTTAATAAATTTTATGAACACAAGTGCTGTTTGCTTACAGTTGATAAAACTAGATTCTCTTGAGATTTTAAGAGTTTGAGGGGAAGGTTCTTACTGAATGTCAGGTAAGCAAACATGGAATCTAGGGAGATTTTTGCTCCTATTAGAGTTTAAGGGTATTTTGTAGCAGTGACTTAAATGGGTAAGGATTCATCTCCGGATTCTGGATGTTATTCCATGGGCCATTCATCTGTGCTGGCTGTGGCAGTGTGATCTTAGGCAGCTGAGTTCGGATGGATCCTGTCTGAACCACGGCTTTGCTGGCATTTTACAAAGCAAGAATATGAAATCTAAATCTTAGATCTTGCTGATTGAGGTCATTTATTAAAAAGTGTGGTTACGGGCTTTTTAATAACAATATCTCAATTTAAATAATAGATAACCAAAAAATGTGGTTTATGTAGTAGCTGTTGTTCTTTCATTGGAATTCAAGATGTCTGAAGCTGCCCAGTGTTTTTGTAGGTTTCCAGAAACCTGGAACTGCAGTTTGAAGAAACTTGGACATCTACTTTTATTAATAGTTTTTAAAGTCTTGCAGCCAAACTGTTTCTTAAATAGATTTGCAAAAGTGTTTTCTTAAACTGTTTTTTGTAGAGACAGAATAAACCTGTTGAAGCCCTGTGGGTTGGGCTGTCCTTTTCTAGCCAACATCCCACAAGGCCACACGAAGGGAGGTCTTGGTCCCCAGCAGTGCCTGAACAAAGGCAAGGTTCTGTCTTGCCAGGAGCTGTGGCTCCTCTTCTCCCTTGCCCCAGACTTGCTTTGTGCAGCCTTGTTATCTCCTGTTTTGTGGGCGGTATGGTAAAGGAAACTGAAATCAGAGTGGAGTATTTCCACTGCTTGGATCTATTGCTGTGTCCCTGGCTGCCTTCAGAGAGAAGTATAAAGTATTACTACCAAGTTCTTTTAATTCTTGATGTTTTGGCCACGTTGTCTGCTGAACAGTGATTTTCTGTGCGGACAAAGCAGCACAGCAAGTAGCAAAATACAGATGAGTATAAAGTTACAATTTTATATTGCATCTTCTCGGTATTGAACACTTCCTCTCTAGTGATTTCAGAGTCCCATTAAAGTTAATGAGAGTGGAGACCTCTGAGCATCTTTGCAAGTTCAGGCCATTTCAATGCACAACAGAAAGGAAATGCAAATATTAAAATACCCTCAGCAACCTCAGTAGTCTTTGGTAAAGAACTCGATTTGTCCTGGGCTAAATCTATGTCTGTGCCACCCAGGTCAGCCAGGCTGATGAGTATATATGAAAAGTAGAAATTAGCCCTGGTCTGAGCTCACATGGAGCAGCTTACAAGGCATCAGCCATAATTTGTTCTTTATATGATCAAGTAAAATGAATGTGTGACTCTTACCTTTTGTATTTGTCAGCAACATAAATATTGCAGTGGTAGCACCAAGTGGCACACTACTGAAAAACCTGTGTTTAAAGACATAACTCCTTACTGGGGTTTTTTTTGCCATGCTCCTATTATTGATTTTTTCTCCCAGACTCTGCAGAACGGTGACCTTTTTTTGTAAAAAGAAAAAAAGTACAAATGCTAGCTTCAATATAAGAAAGAATACTTATGCCTGAGTAAATCAAAAAGTTTATGTTGTTAAAATATTTTTCATTCACTGATGTTTCTTATTGATGTCTATAAATTATCCTGAAAACATCCCCTTAGTAGGGACCAATTATCTGCATACAGTGTGGTCTGCATGGCAGCAGGAAGGATCTGCAGCCACACTTCAATCATCAAAGGGGAAAAATGCATTTCAGAACTAATGTTAACGCAGGTAGAGATTAGTATAGTTTGCTCTAAACTGAAAAATCATTTTCTGAAAAAAAACTTACTTGGAAAATCACTTTTTAAAACCCCACTAAAACAACAAAAGATACATAAAAATAACATTACAATGGGAGTCTCAGTGCAGTCTTTATTGGAGCCCGTTATGAGTATCAGTTAGTCTTACACTATTCAAAATATTACAAGCTTAAATTAACATTTTATTGTTATTATTACTTTAAATATATTACTACAGGAAGCACTTTTAAATGTTAATGTATAGTATTCATATGTAATGTTTTAATTTGCATTATTCATTATGAAAACATATGGAATAATCCAAAGCATTTCCTAAGATTTTTCCTAAAGTCAGCACTAGAAAACTTGTGGAAGTCTTTTTTTTTTTTTTTTTTTTTTGGGGGGGGGGGGGGGGGGGTGGGGGTTTGTTTGTTTGTTTGTGGGTTTTGGGGGTTGTTTTGGTTTTTGTTTGGGTTTTTTTGGGTTTTTTATTTTTTTGGTTTTTTTTTTTTTTTTTTTTTTTAATCTGAGGATCTTAGTGTTTTTTTCTGGGAAAAAGAAAAAAAAAAGGAAGGAAAAAAAAAAGAGGCTTGAGCATTACATTTAAACTAATGAATCAAAATCAGATATGTGCCCATTATTGGCTGATTATTGCTCCATCTGCTCAGCACTAACCTGAAAATCAATTAGGGAGTCTCCTCCCGCTGGCAGCGGCGCTGGGCTGAGAGCACAGCCCCCCGGCTGTGCCAGCCCCTGCAGTGGCAGTGGTGGCACAGTGGGGACAGGACCGGCAGGACCTGGTGTGATCTCTGACAGAGGGCACTTCGCTGGTTATCACACTGCTGCTCTAGAAAACATCCAAGCGGGTTCCTTCCCTTTGTACATCCCTAATGGGGTCAGAAAAAGAAAAACAATCCAAACCCATGTCTTTAATTCCAAACACCATGTACCTACAGTTGGTTTAACATCCAAAGTGCTTAAAAAATACCATACAAGTGCTGTCTGGGGAGATTTCTTTCTCTGGTATGAATCATGTCTTTAATTTAGTCAGTTACTTTCTATTTATGTCAAGTCTATTAATCTCACAACACCTGCAGTTGTCTTGATCTAGAAGAAAATAGACTTCTGCAAACAAAATCAAAATCTTTACATTGTAGTTGTCTTCAGTAAGTAATGGTAATGAACTCTGTTTTAAATACTGTGTACATTTTTAAACTAGCACATACAGTAATGCTCCCAGGTATTTTCTTTACCTGACAGAGAAATGTTTTGTATTTTTATAAATACAGGATCTGTACCTCTTTATCAGGCACACAGTCGTGTTGGAAATAAACTGCTGAAATATGTAGTGAGGGATTATGGAAATACTTGGTTTATAATTTAGATGTCACAAAAGTATGAAAATTAATTATGTGTTTGGTTAATGGACAGAAAAGGTAACATTTAAGAACAATTACATGATCTACAAGAAACCAAGCTTTTAAGAATATTATTTTAAGTCAATTGTGAAGCTCTATTCTTCACTAATAATCTTCTTGGTTAAGAAAGGGAAATGCATCAATATAAAATGGCAAGTAGGAAATTTTCTTTTCAGGACTGCCAGGCTGTACAGGAGCCCCTGATGATCTGAGGGCCATGCCTGGGTGCTGAGGAGTAGGATCCTGATGACCACTCAGAAAATCTCTGTTTAGGGCCCTTGCAAGCCTGCAGGGATTTGATTTTGTCTGTAGTAAGGCTCAGTAGTAAGAAAGTAAATCAAAAACAAAAGCACTGAAATCTTTATTTCTCCTAAAATCAGAGGAAGGAATCCCTTATTTTCAGTTTTAGAGGACTGGAGGAGAAAACCCCACAACAACAAAAACCACTCAACTCCTGAAGCCAGAGTGTGAATTAGCATCTCATTTTCTAGTGGGCACCACTGGGTACATTTAACTTTGTTAGTACTGATTGTGCTTGTGTTAGCCTAAAACTTCATAAAATTAGGAAGATGTATGTAAAAGCAGATCCGTGCTACTTCCATTCCAGATTGGTTTGGCTTTGTTTTGCCTTGTGTGCCATGAGTGCCATGTTCCTGTACAGAGCTGCAACCCTCCTGCTGTGGGAGGAGTAACAGCGTCTGACCTCTGCTTCTGTGGAACGAAAGGGATGCATCCATGGAGATGGCTTTTTGTGAAGGATCCAGGATATACAATCCTCAGGACCCTTTCTTGATTTTTTAAAATTAATGTTTTCCTTCCACTTCATGGATTAAATTAATTTCAAATAAATAAAAACAGCATCCAGCTTTTGGATTTCAATATTCCATATTCTCAGTAAAAATACATGGAAATGTAGCTTTGTACAGAATTCAAGGCTCAGGCCTTCCCAGTTTCTTTTCCCTTGCACAGGTTCAAAATAGTTTTCTTCCTCCCCTTCAGCTGGAAAGGAGATGTGCATGCTTCTGTTCAGTGGATTTCTCCTCATCCAGGTATTGATCCCAAGCATTACGGCACAATGAGCTGCTATGATCACAACTCTTATTTACTGTAGTTAAAACAAAAAAGGTAAATGGGGAAAGAAGGGAGGGTCAGGTGACAATTATCAAGTTTAAATATCCTTCGATTAGCATGGGGTTTTTTAGTTTCAAATATATAATCGGAAAATGGGCTTAATAGTGAAGAAAAGCTGTTTTATGAAGAGATTTTATTCTATTATGTTTGAGGCCCCAGTATTTCAATATTGAAAAAGGAAAATACAGAATATTTTAAAAAAATAATGTCAGTTTACTTACATTTGTTCAGTAAATAAACAAGACCAAGAGGCAAGAGATAAAAGACTAAGTTTTTAATATATCATAAGGTGATGTTTATTCTGTATTGAATACTGGCAGAAAAAGTCACTTATTAATCATTGTTAGAAGACTGTCTTGATAAACTTTCCAAGTGATTGTAGGAAATACTTTGGTTCTAAGGTCTGTCTGTAAGAAAACAAATTACACTGAGTAATCTCTCACCTGATCAGAGGATTTAGGATTCAAGCTTTGTCCAGTAGATGGCAAAAATGAGCAGAAATAATTTCTTTGAAGTCCTTTTGGTCCGGGGAGGAGAGAGGGAAGGCAGGGCACTCTTGTATTTTAGCACCAGGATGGAGTTGTCAGGCTCCTGGTTCAGAGGTGCATTGCAGGTATGCCAGGGCTGTGCTGGGCTGCCAGACGGGGCTGCTCTGTAGCAGGCTTGCTTATACTAATTGAGTTACTCCAGCAAATCAGGTTCCTTGGAAAAAGGCCAAAGGCTTTTCATAATTGTATTGACAAGAAAATGAATATGATAAATGGTGTTCATTCAGCTGAGACAAGATTTATAGTTTTCCTCTGGCAAAGGATGAAGAGAAAATATTTATAAAAATAGTAAAATTTCTTCTAAAGTTGTATTAGGTGATCTCTCAAAAGACTCCATTTAAATATTTCCAAATGATTTCAGCAGCTTCAGGTGTTAAGTGTAGCATCTTCCCGAAGTATCCAGTAATGAATGATAAAAAAAATACACAAGCAAACCAAACCAAGAAAACCACCCCCCTGGATATGAAAGTCATTTATTCTTCTTGAAATATTGATATGTCAAGTTGTCAATGACGATTGCAGTACCACAGCTTGGAAAAATTTATTTGTCTTTTGTATTTGGAGCATGTGGGCTCTATACTTTGTAGGTCAGTCCAGGTGTGACCTGGCAAACCCTGAGTACCCACAGGTAGAAAGGAAAAATCTGGTTTTCCCTAGCAGTGGTGATCCTCTTTATGTGTTTTATTCTACTTCCAGGCTACCTGGGTAAGATGTTGAGTGTTTAATGCTTTTTTTCCATACTAATACCAGAATGCAGCCTAAGGTCCCTTGGTCTGGAGTCAGATATGTCCATGGAAATTCAATTATGAGTTCAGAGAAATAGCCACCTTTTTGTTTCTTTCACTTTGCGTTTCTTACAGTTAGGTGGGAACCCAGAGCAGTCCTTGCCTATGTTCCTCCCAGCTGATCCTTGGGCTTAAGGATTTCTGTTCTGTGTAAAAGAAAGAGGTTGCAATAAGAAAAAAGGGTTGGAAGAATGAAGTCATTAGGTTTACTCAGAGCTCCAGTCAGCTCGATCACACCTGATGTCTGTGGGTGAGTGCATGAAGCAGCCTACAGAAAATACCTGTGTACTGCCACAGACACTGAGCTCACAGAAAAGTGGCCTGGCAGGGACGGGGGTCATCTCGTGCTCATTTAAAAGTTCCAGTTGAGCTGGATACTGGGCTGGCTAATCCTGGGCTGCTCTAGATGTGGTTTACTGGAACAAGCAGGATAATCTTTTCACCAGATTAACACTGTTACATATTTGCCCAAATTCATATTGTATTTCTTAACCAAATAAAACCATGGACAACAGTAAGATGACTTCTTCAACATTATTCTGGTTTTGAAGAACTATATTTTAGAGTTGTGTGTTTTAACTATTCAGGATTAGGTACAAGCTTGAAAGAGCCAGACTGCTGTAGGGACCGACATTTTCTAATCACAAGAAGAGAATGCATTTCTCATGAAGCAGCAATCTGTTTGTAACAGCAGTTATTGCCCACTTACAGGGACTCAAACCACAGTATCATTTTTTGCAGTTTGAATTCTTTGAGTGAAACTGATGTTCAGGTTTAGTTCATGCCTAAGCCAGATTCCTTGAAGCTTGTGGTTAGAAACACTTAAAAATAATACTCTGCTTAAAACCAATTTATTCCATCTTATTTCATTTGTAAAAGAAACAATAAATTGACAAAGCCTTTCTGTTGACCCTGGCTTTTATAAAATTTGACTGTAGTTTTCAGTCTTCCCTGGTCAAAGAATATGGACTCAATGCCTCAAGTTTCTGAATTAAGATTAGTGAACCCTCCTGGATGTATCAGCAGCCTTCGCTGCTGGCTTGTATTTTGCTTGGAGGGTTTGGCTGTCAAGTTAGTCTCCCTGCCATGAAATCTGAAAAGGTGATTGCTTTCTATCCCATGAAGTTCCACAGAGAGGTTGTGCAGCATGGCACCCTCCCCCTGTAGTGCCATGGGGATGCTCAAAAGGCTGAGGAATGGGGATGACTTAGGAGAATTAGTAGCACAGCTCAGTTCTGTATGTTACCTGGCATCTGCTGCATTTGGAGAACTGACCATCCTCTCTTGAGAGTGAGCTGCGCTGGAAGTCTACTCAGCAAAAATGTAGCTGCCATTAGTGAGCTTTTAGAGGTATGAGATGGCATGGGTCATCACCTTGGAGAGTATCTCGGGTAAGTGAGATTTGAATTTAAATCCCAGTTTATTACTGGACAGCTCTCCATGGTGTGTCTAACTCATTTGTTTGATTCAAAATGTGAGGAACTCCATAAAGGAGAGAGAAGTAAGGTCTAAAATACATTTCTCATGTCAGCATCTTCCACTCTATAGCTCAGCTGCAGAGCCTGGGAGAGGTGGCTGCAGGATACAGCTGTGTGGGGCTGCCTCAGGCAGCAGCAGCCCGTCTGTCTGTCTGCCTGCCTGTCCATCTGTCCACACAGTGCTGCCTTGGGTTGGCCGGGCTGTGGCTGGGCTTCAGCTCCACCCCAGAACAGGGTGAAACCATGGCACAGCTGAGGGGCTGCAGGGCCTGGAAGTGTGAAACCTTTCCTGTATATATTATGTGTATAAATCCACAGATTTAGTTTATCATTTAATTGCACTCTGTAATCAGCAAATGTGTGCTCGTTTGTTTGTTTTAGAAGTGAATCCATTGCTGTTTCCAGCCCTGATGAAGATCTGAATATTTTTCTGTTATTTTTTAGATCACAGCATGTAAGTGTTGATGGATCATCTCCAAACAGAATTCTTCTCTTCAAAGAAGCCAGTAAAGTGACCTGTGCATTGGTAGATATTCATTAATGGTTCCTCTGCAGTGTAATCCGTTGCCTGGCTTCTGATGTAAAAGTGCTGTGAGTTGTTATTGCTGAGCAGGGATGGATCTGGGGAATCCACACCAGGGCTGTGAGGTGCTGCAGCTAAAGCCACCCTTGGCAGAGCAGGGCTCAGGCCTTGGGAGCTCTTGTTCCCTGGCTTGGGGTTCATTCCTGTGCCAGGGCTGCTTGTGTCACCTTTAACCCAAGGCTCTTCTGGCAGCTGCAGATGTGCTCCAGCAAAGATACAAACACTTGTGAGGTTTGATCCAGGCAGCTGATTGGTAGGTGTGGGTTGATTTTATGGATTCAAATTATATTCCAGCACTTCCAAGATGTAATGGGACCACACCAGATTTACCCTAGAGCACTGTTAAAAGTGTATTATAAGTTGCTCCATTCTACTACTCCCACTCATGCCTGCAACTGCAACAGCTCTCTGACACCAGAAGTTTGTATTACACCTCAACTGTCATTGCAGGTGATTTTGTTTTCTCAATATTTAGAAAGGAACATTTCCAAGGTTTTGTAGGGAAACCCCATTTGTAGTTTTATACAAACTGGAAGGGCTTGTTTCATTTAAAAAAAGAAAATTGGTGCATCAAGGTTGCTTTTACTGCATTCAGGCTGATTTTTGGGTCTGAAAATTGTGCATTACGTGGCTGCCTTTATAAAACGCTTCAACTGTGATGTTGCCTTTGATCCGTTGGAAATGGAAACAGTCTCTGTGCAATGTCTAAAGCATTTATTTGTAACAAAAAAACCTTGCAAGTGACTTTCAGTTTTTGCAAAATAATTTTTGTTTCCTTTGCAAATGTACCATACTGTAAGTGACCAAAATTTTTCAGCTATGTTCTTAAGTAAATTTGTTAAAATTATTAAGAAAAATAAAAATAAGCTTTGAAAATGTGTGAAAGATAAAAGGCAAATCTTCTGATGATCTAAAAATATGTCAAATGTAGTCATGATGATGATTCAGCCCTCTTTGTTTTATGGTACCTAATCCCACAGCAATCTTATTTTCTTTTTTAATTTTTTATTTTACTTTAATTTCCATCAGCTTTCACCATCCTTTCTGCACTTAGGAAAAACCTAACCATATTATTGGGCATCCATTCAGCTCAGTTGTTGGCATCAAGTTTCTAAACCTTGCTGAGTAAACCACACAAGTTGTTTTCAACCTGCTTCATTCCTAATTCATGCCTAAAAAAAACCCCCAAAAACCTTTGCAAAGAAACCTTCTGCTTTCAATTGCAGCTTTTATGGTGTGTATTCAGTTGATAAAATTCCCAGGCCTAAAGTATTGGTAGCTCTTACCCATAAGGACCAGACAGTATTTTCTGACTCATGCTGGGATTTAATTGTGCAGCATAAAAGGGAATCTGAGCCCAGTGCAGATCTAGGAGTAAAAACTAAGCGGTAGAGCCATGGGGCCTGCGGGAGCTGTGTCCAAAGTCTGATCACCACCTTTGCTAAATTGTGGGAGAGATCCTTAGGACTGTGTGGCATCTCCTCAAAGGTACGTGCCACAGAAAAGGGGAAGTGAGCAGAGAATCACGGGGCGGGTTGAGTTGGAGGGATGTCAACGAGGACATCCCCTGCAACGGGCAGGGGCATCTTCAACCTGCAAGAACTTTCTCCCGTGTTCTCTTCCATGTATTTCATAACTGCTTTCCTATGGAAGGATGACATTTCACTCAGCACAGGATTAAGAGGACTGTACTTAATCTCCTCCAGAAAGAACATTTCAAATCACCCATCAGCTAAAAGCAGAGAAGAAATGGAGATGTGGGAGAGAACTTTCCCCCAGTATCTGTGTGGGGAGGTTATTTTGCTTTAAAACACGTGCATGTGAACGTCAGGGTCCCATCAGTGATCCCTCCAGTGTACTTAAGTTGGCTCTAGAGGAAATGTTTGGGTTTACTGTTGGGTGCATCACTGCCAGGATTTATTCCACTCTCGAGCCCTTCCTGTGTGGGAGCAGGGATTTCACAGGATGCAGCTGGCAAAGCTGGACAGCACAGCCTGCTGGGCTCTGTGCATTAAAGTAAAGCCCCACTCAGCCCCATTTCACACTGCTCTGGGAAGGTTTCCCTGCCCACTGTATTTCAAGATACTACAACTGATCAGCACTGAATAATGGCTGTTACCATTTTTAGCTCTTATCACCAAGTGGTAGTTTCTGAGATTTCTGTTCCAGTGTACAGAAAGATCTAACTTCTGGAAAAGTGCTACATTAATTATGTATGATCTTTTGAACATAAAAATTCTTATAAAAGTACTGATATAAAGGAATTTTGCATTATTTTCAAATACCTTCCTGAAAATCTTAATAACTGTATTTTAAGGAAAAGTGTAGTCCATAATGCACTATGATCTTTTAAATTGTATTTGTCTTTTAAACCTGTGTAATCTTAACAGACATCTGGGGAAAAATAAACAAGTAAACCAGATGATGATCATAAAATTCACTTTGAGTTCTTGAACCATGTTTCCAGACCCTGAATTTTCCAGTTCTGAAAAACTGTGTGATTCAGATAAAAGAATGAACTCGTATAAGCCTTCCAATCAGTTTTCAAGTTTTCTTCTGGGATTTCAAGTTTTCTTCTGTATCATTCTTCCAAGTAACTTAAAATCACAAAAGTAGCTGAGATTCTCTCACTTAGCATGATTTTATGACTGAAGTACTAGGAAAAAAAAAAAATAGAAGATGCACAGCAAATGTCAGGAAATGACACCAGGCAGAATGTGCTCATTTATCTTACCAAGTCAGCCAGGCCTCTTGTATGTGCCTGCAGCTTATGGTGAGGTGCTCAGAGCTGATCAGAGGCAAATCTTAAGCATAGATTTGACTGGAATTTGTATGATAACAATTTTCTTTTTAAACTGAGCAAAACACAAGGTGATGGCATGAGGCAGAGGGGGGAAATAGCAGCAAGCACCTCTTTCTTTCCTCACACTGTCCCTGTGGGAAGGTGCTTCCTTTTGGTCTGTCTCACTTAACCCACTGACTGAGAGGATTGCCACAAACTCTGCCCAGGCTCCTCTCATCCCTAAGAAGTTCTATTTTCCACCACCTGGAGCCCTGGCAAACCCCTGTCTAAGCACCTGGCTTCCAGCTCTGGGGCCTCTCCCCTCTCCTCCCTGCCATGCCCTTGACATTGAGAGTTTCTGGTTCTGGCTCTGTAGGGAAAGACTTAGTCCCTCTTTCCAGGCAGTGCAGCTCAGCCTGGCTCCTCCTTTTTCTGAGAAGAAGAGAACATAAAGCAATAAACAAAAATATGTCTATGTTGAATTGTGCTTCCATTGGTAAGTGAAATTTAAATTTGCTTTAGAACAGGATTCTTCCTCCTCTTTCATATGCAATGATATACAGAAAATGCGTTTAAAGACACTATTTTCAGGAATTTCATTTGCACCAAATGAAACACAATTTTTTGATTAAGTCCTAGGTCAACTGGGAATTTTCTTGCTATGTAAGCCTACAGGTACATCAAAATGTGATCTGAGATATGCCTCTGTCCAGTCAACACTTTGATAAGGAATTAGTGACTGAAGTGAGGTGTATCAGGTGATTTCTCTCACCCATGGCAGTGATTGCTGACATCACGTGCATTCTTCCTGAGTCTGGACTACACCAATCAAGGCAGTTTTGGGTAACGCAGAGATAGTTCACACATATGGCCTTCTTCCGGTGATCCAAATCAGCTAAAGTTTATTTGTGGCTTTGTTCTGGGGGGGGCCTGTACTGTTGCATGCATGAAATAACTGGAAATTACTCTGAAACAAGCATTGGTCATCCAGTGTGTTCCTTTCTTTCCATCTTCAGTTTAACCCAAGTTTGTGATGTCTATTTGTTTCTGAATGATCCCTCCACTTCTTTTCTCTGTGGGTAAGGTCTGAGAGAGAAGGGGGGAAAAAGGGTAGAACTGTGTTTGGGGAGAGTGAACGTACACAAATCTTGTAAGTCTGGATGCTGAAATCTTTAATATTTATAGACTGGAGTAGAGATTCTTTTTTCCCTAGACTGGCATATAGTAATTTCACATGTTTGAGTGCAAAGAAAAAAATCCCAAATGCCTGTTTTTAAGATACACGGGTATATTCTGTTGTCAGGGAGTAAAATTTGAAAGATGAATTCTTCTGTAGTTTTGAAGAGGAGCACCTCTGCAAGTACTGAGTTGTGCTGCACAGATCCAGCTGTGTGCTTGGGGGAGTGTTGGTGTGTCCTCTCCTGCTGCTCATTTATCACTGATCCTGGGCTGCAGACAGCTCTGAGATGCCTTTGCAAATGTGATCTGCTCAGAAGATGGGAAGCCTGGTGTAGGATGCACTTAGTCAGGCAATTATCCTTGTTGGGGCTCCACAGCTTCTTGGCAAGGACTGTTGTGTCTTGTCCATTATGGCTGGAGCCGGTCTGAGGGAGCGAGAGTGATGTAAAATAAACAGCAGAGAGGAGAGAATTGAGAGGAGTTGGAATAGTGTAGTTCACCATTCTTCATCCGCAATATATTTCACTTTTAATTCTGTATGCACAGGTCTCCTTACCGTGTGTTTTTGAACTCCCAGTGGTACAGGAATGATGTTTCGGTGCATCTTGGGACCATCCATTCTTTGTTTTGTGGTTTCTTTACATTTTAGTAAACCTCTTCCCTTTCATTAGAAGAGGCTGACATAAAAATAATATTTTCAATATGCTGTTTTTATTTATCTACATTCTGTCATGATATACTTTGATGTAAGTTTTTAATTTTGCTTCAGCTTTCAGCTGCTGTAGCAGTTACTGCTCAGGGTCAGCGAGGAGGTTAGCCACAGTAGCACAAAACAATTTCCTGTGCTCACAGCTCAGGTAGCATTTGGATGTGGATTAAATTTTACCACATTTTCCAGTGGCCAGATACAATTATTTCTAATGAGCTTTAAATTGCTTCCAGAACATGTATTTCAAAACTTAGTGTGGTAATCCATTCAGTGTCAACTTCATAAGATAACAGGTCTCCTTCAAAATTTTGGTTAAACAGATTCTTGCAGTCTAACAGGTATTTCTCAGCAACAGCTGAGCCTGGCAGTGGCGTGCTCACTGCTCTGAGCTGCACTGCTCTGCCCTCCTCATTCCTGAAGCAGTGGTTCCACAATATACTGTGCTGCATTTCTAACTCATGTTTCAGAATCGCTTTCTTTCAGCAAATTTCTCTTGGTGCTGGACACGCTCATCGTGCTGATTTGAGAGCTTTTATGTACATTTTGTGGTTGTGGAAGCTTTAAAAAAATCATTTTTTGAATCTCTTTCTCATCTTAATGATTCACATTTTCCTTCTTCGGGCACTTCTTTGCACTGCCCGGCATTCCAAATTCCCGGAAAGTGTAGTTAAAGCCATCTTTATGGGCAGTGGTGAATAATAAAAATAAGAGGAAAAGGCAAAAAACCACTTTTTCTCCATAAGTATGATACATTCTCACAACCTTTGTTTAGCCTCACTGAAGTCTTTTTATATCTTCATCTAATTCACACATGTTAAAATATTATTCAGGTGCATTACTATCATCCAAAGCACTTATTGGTTTGAAATCTAGAAGAAGCCCTGCTGCAATGACTCAGCCATAAGGAAATCATTCTGTATTGCAGCTTCTCCTCTGAAAGCAATGAAGGAGGAGAGCTGAAGGGAAAGTTGCATGTGCTGACATCTGCCACATCCAGAGTGTGGAGGGAAGGGGTGCTGGGGTGCTGAGCCTGGGGATGGTCCCTGGACCCCAGCAGCCCAAACTGCCTTGGAACTCCCCTTGCACAGACACCTTTTTCTTCCAGTACCTTTGGTTGTACTGAGGAGTCTTCCAGTAATTATCTCATTAAATTCAAGCCCCTATTTTCCTCTCCAGCAGGTTCACCAGTATCTTTAAAAACCCCTTTGTTATTATCAAAATTTTGTATCATCCTTGAGTCTCAGAGAGTTCATCATTTTTGTGAGTGACATTGCTGTCAAGTGCAGGGCAAAACATTGGATTGAAGGAAATTACCAAGAACTTTGAAAGTCAATGTATTTTAAGGTATTGAGTTGCAATTTCTCCCACAGTAAGAAGAAATTGGTGCAAGTTGGATTTTTTTCATTTGATTTTTAACACAGTAGTAGCACTAGGACTTCAGTGATGAGTCTCTACAGAGTTTTTGTTTTGACAGGAGCTATGAATTTCAAACACAACTTTTGAATTCAACACATCAAAGGTGACTTTAATGTTGTTTTAATTTCTTTAAATGCTTTCTTCTAAAAATAGGAGTTTATAACATTGTATTTTGGTCTTCCACTACAGGGATTATAAATGTAAGCATATCCTCAGTAGCTGAGGAGTTGTTCTTGACCTGATTCCAACTACCTCCATAAATTAGTTTGTGTTCAGTAGTATTCATCGTGTATAAAAATATTCCCCTGAAGCTCCTGCTAAATGTTACAAGTAGATAATTCTTTTTTTTACCTACTCAGGCCTGGCACTGTAGTTCATATTTTGTTCAGTAAATGCTAAGACACTGCTCTGTGCTGGTGCCCTGATGGCAGCGGGTGCAGGGGACAGCACTGCTGGTCCCTCACCACAGCTGCTCCCACCCTTGGGCCTTTTGGAAATGGATCCATCAGCCCAAGTTCTCCTTGGGCTCTGTCCACTTGTAAAAAGCAGCTTTTACTCTCCCAGGAGACCCAGGCTCCTCAGTGCCTCTGCGGAGGGACGGCCCCACGTTCCCCTGCTCCCCTCCTGCACCAAATCCATTCTACTCATCAGCAAGTTTTAATTACAGGGAAGGGTTTTTCTGGAGTAATGAAAGTGATGGAACATCAGCGGCTCTGGTCACCTCCTAGAATTCATGTTCCCAGTCTCAGGGATTCCTAGGGTTTTTCAGCTTCTTTCCTCATCAGCCATTTTTTATCTCAGCTTGCGGGTAATTTCTGTGTTAAGTACCTAATTGCCTCCTTGAAAACTACTGAGCTCTTTTGTTGCTTTTTACACCAAGTCGTTGAAGGACCTGTGCCTGCAGGATGCCATGCTCCAACAGCTCAGCTACAAACTCAAGGCTCTTCCTTTTCTGGATCCAAAACTTTGCTTATTTCTGAAGCCGGATATATATTTGTGTTAGTGAAGTTGAGATTTTCAGCAGAGAATTTAATAGTGGAGAAGAGCAGCTCAGGTTAATTCACAGGACTCTTACCCTTCTGTATTGTTTGTGCCTTGAGAATGTTTCTGTTCAACAGTGGTTTCCAAAACCATTGTCTGTCTTCCCACTTGATTTCACAGACAGAATTTTGTATTTAATTTTAATTTTTTTTCCACAGAATATGAAGTTCACTAGTTGTTGAATAGACAATAACTAGACCAAGACTCATCAAAGACATTAATTCTAATTAAGATAATCTGTCTGGGATGTATTAAATAGTTCACTGTAGGAAGCTAAATGGAGTTTAATTTTTTATAAGCGTAATTTCTTAGTTACTTTACATAATTAAGAAATTACACTTACAAAAATTAATAACCAGGTACACTATAAGACTTTTTTCTTTTTCTGCTATCTTTTACTTTTCAAAGACCTTTTAGATTCTGCTCCTGTTTAGTATAACAGAAATTTAACACCGTTTGGAGTTTGTTTCTATGCAGCAGCAGAGTCTGGAATGGTATCTCTTCCCCAGTGGCGCTGTATTCCTGACTGTAGCATTCGGTATAAGAGAGGTGCTGCAGGACCATTTACAAAGGTGAAAACCATTCTGGATTCTCATTTGTAAATTATATTTTTTTGAATTAAGAAGGGCTTGATTTTCATTTTGATTTTGATTTTGTGACCATCTTTCCTAGCTAAGTATTTGCTTTCTTTTTCCCTTCCAGAATTCTAATTTACCATTCCAGCTTTTTACCAATATCAGTTACTTTTTTTAAGCAATCTCTGACCATGCTCCCAGTCTTTCTTTTTTTTTTTTTTTTTTTTAATCTGCCTTTTCTTTACACCCTGATGGATAAATTGCCTTGTTCGTGCTAGAAGTGGTGACCAATGTTAATGTTTTAAGCAGTAACTTATGCCTTTCTATCCCTACATCAAATGACACCAAATGAGTGGTACTTTGATGCATTAGGTGTTTGGAAACAAGGTTTTCCCTTCCATTCTTTTAATTGTATGATGTAAATTTGTCATTGCTGGTAACCAGTAGCATTAAGGGAAAGAACTGAAATGAGGCAAGGAGATAATTTGCAGGTGGGAATTTGCTTGGGCGGGAAGGAGAGCTGTGCACTGGCTGATCCAGTTTAAGCTGAGGCCTCACCATGTGTTAAACGATGCTCCATCTGTGCAATCTCAGGCAAGGTTTTAGGGCAGTTTTTAATTGCCTCCTATAAAATCACAACTGCTTTGTCATAGCTCCCTCTCCCAGTGGGCAGTGTTTGTGTTGTGAACAGGTAATGCCCGCTTTGCTCAGTGCTCCTTGATCCAAGCTGTCATCACAGCCAGGGCAGCACAGAAAGCAGAGGAGCCAAGAGTCTCGTTGTGTGCTGTTGTGCTGTTCTTTGTGGGAATCCTTTCAAAAACCTACAGCTTTGTGGTATTTTCCTCTGATTAAAATTGCCAAAAATTATGAGTAGTAACAAAGCCAAGACTGGCACTTGTGTTTTGTGCGGGCTAGACTTGTCCAGGTGTCATGGCTTGACCATGACACCAGGTCACATCAGAGAGCCCAGTTGAGTCAGGCTGCTCCGTGGTGGGCAAGAGTTCCAGCTTTGCTATGCTCTTGCACTGTTTTAGCTCCCTTTCATTAATTGCCTCAGGTTTGAAAAAAAACTGTCGTGGAGAAAACTCCCTCTGGGGTGCTTTGAAGATGAGCATTACATTGCACTGGGATCTGCTGAACAGTGGATCCAAAAGTCACTACTGCTTGTTAGTAGCAACAAACATATTTACCAGTCGCTGTTATTTTTACATTATAAATATGGAGTTGATTTTAAAAGTCATTCTCATCTGCGACTGGTTAAACAGAGGCTTTTGAAAAGGACATGTTTGTTTTCTGAGGAATGCATTTAGGGTGTGTATACATCAGCAAGCATGGAGAGACCATTCTGGTAATGGATCAAAACCAGGTTTTGCTGAGGCATGAGAAACTATAAAACCATGTGTTGCAACTGTGTTCAGATTAAGGAATTCGTGCTGATTGAACCAGTCATGATCTGGCTGTACAACAGTGACAGGGATTCAGAGCTTTGAATTTAAATTTTACATACTAATTGCTTGGTGGCTTTTAAGCTCTAGTAATGCTTACATAACAGATCTCTTACATCTTTTACATCTTTCTTCAAAATACTAATGAAAATAGAGGCAAAAAATAAGTTTAGATAGTCCTGTAAAAATATTTTAGATTTCCAGCTGCTTAAATAAGCTAGCTTTCTTTCTTTCTTTCTTTCTTTCTTTCTTTCTTTCTTTCTTTCTTTCTTTCTTTCTTTCTTTCTTTCTTTCTTTCTTTCTTTCTTTCTTTCTTTCTTTCTTTCTTTCTTTCTTTCTTTCTTTCTTTCTCTCTTTCTTTCTTTCTTTCTTTCTTTCTTCTTTCTTTCTTCCTACCTTTCTTTCTTTCCCTTTCTTTCTTTTCCTTTCTTTCTTTCTTTCTTTCTTTCTTTCTTTCTTTCTTTCTTTCTTTCTTTCTTTCTTTCTTTCTTTCTTTCTTTCTTTTCTTTTCTTTTCTTTTCTTTTCTTTTCTTTCTTTCTAACAGGTAATCAGATCCTCTCTCATGGGACTTTGTCAAAAGATCAGGTTAATCTGATGAAACTCAAGGGCATTTCCATCTGTTACTCTCCACTCAAATCTGCCTTGTGTGGAAATTATGTCAGCTTTGGCATCTTCAAGTTGAACAGGGATGGCCACTTTGACAATGTACTTCAGGCCTGTGTCAAAATGCTGCATTCAGTATCCCAGAGTGACCTGCTAGTAAGCAATTACTCATCTTGGGAGTCTTTATGCGAAATATGAAATAACACCACCAAAGACTTTGTTTTGGTATAATGAGAGGGATCTAGAACAGCTCAAATGCAGCTTTCAGTTCACTTACTTGAATTTATTTATATGGTGATATCTGAAATACAGGTATGACTGAAGCGCCATGTGAAACAGGAGCTTTTTGAGAACTCTCTATGGGCTTGTAAAAGAGAAATGCAATTTTTTTTTTCCCTTTCTATGCTTGCAAACCCATTTTGTTGCCTGCATGCACTGCAATAAAGCATCCTTATATATCCAGCAACTCTGCAATTAGTTTCAATCTGTAAATTGTCACTGCGCTGTGTATTCCTCATAAACTAAACCTTAAAATTAAAGTACACCATGTTCCCACTACTCCACAGGAAAACAGCAGATCTTGCATAATATCAGCCAGAATTCAAACTGTGACTTTTTCTTTGTGACACTTCTGTTCAGAGCTGTCCTTGTCTTTCAGGAAAGGATAAATCTGAGGTAGTTAGAGATGGTAACACCCAGGTTAATTTTTGTCACATAAAGAAAGTCCATGGAAGTGGAAAGTTGCTCTCAGTTAAGTCAGTCTATTGTCTGTATAGTCAAACATGCCTAATGGGCACATTCCCAGGTATCCAATGCTTAATTCCCTACAAGACAAGAGTCCTTAAGAGGAAGATGATGGTTGCATTGGGCTAGTGGGCTCAAGCAGGGACCTTTGCCAGCACACAGCCTGTTAAAGGAGCTCACTTAGGCACCAGAAAAAGTCTCTCTCTGAGGTGGTTTAGGTTGTGATAAATCTTGGTGAGGTTTCCTGCAGAAGGCAAAATACGCTCGGAGTCCTGGACAGAACCATCCACTGTTCCTGGACTGGAAGCTGTGGCAGATGGCAAAGCACTGGAATGGGTTTGAAATATCCTGAGCTTAATATTTCAAACTAGTAGCAAATTATATCCAATGGTAAATTTGAAAAATTGAAATCTACTGGAGACAAGAAAATATTTTGTCTCTCAAAATATTCTGATTTATTGGCTAGTTTAGAATTTATCATGCCATCAAATCTTTAAGATCATTCTTCTGTCATCTGTTCATGTTGTTAATATTAGTCAATTGTATTATCAGTATTTTCTGTGAATGTGTGCTCCTTTTTTCAGTAATATCCTAAACTAAGCCACTCTTATAACTCACTTTTGGAGTGTCTGACCCAGGATCATATGAGTTTCATTACCAGTTTAGAAGTCATGTCTTAATCTGTATTCTGACCTCAGTATCTGAAGAACTCACTGCAGTAGGTAGGAGTTGCTTTCACTTGGCTAAAGAAAGAATTTAAGTATTTTAGATAGCTCAAGGCACCACATTCATGTGTATCTTGAAAAAAAAAAAAAAAAAAAAAAAAAAAAAAAGGGATAATGGAAGATACTGATTTGGAAGGTGCTTGGATTTTGAATAGCTAAAGAATGTAACTTTTTTGGTTACTGGATAAGTTCTTTTAAACCTGTAGATTTCTACAGAGAGTGTTTTTATAGAAGCCTGAATTGTTAAACTTATTAATGTGCCTCTCCTAGAATCATACTGAAAACTCATGTATTTGTTATTCAGAAGAAAAATATTGATGTGCATACTGGTATCTGCGGGGTTTTGTTTTATTTGATCAGCATAGCTGTTGTGTAAATAATGCTTGTTCTGCACAGCTGTGATGTGATTTGAGGAATGTAAAGTATCTGCCCATGGAAAAAAGAAGCCAGTTACTCAGTACTTCCTGAAAACACATCGGGGAGAATCAGAGCCACAGAAGCACACCTGGAGTGTGATACAAACACAGCATCTGATTGCAGTTCACTGAATTCGCTTGCACTGTTGAGTAAATGCTTTTGAACCAGATGACTGTCCAATAATTTGGGGTTTGGGCTGGGGAGTGCTAGTCTAAAGTAATTTCGAATATAGAGAAGGAGACAGCATTTGTGGGAAGAAAAAATAAATCATGCAGTTATATTCTAGTCACCTCCGAATACTCTGCAGTTTCTGGCAGGGAAAGTCTTTAAAGCCTTCAGTCACATTTATTGATCAGGGTAGCCCCTGGGGGAAGGAATGGGAGCCCACACCATGAGCATGTGTAGGTGGGGCTCTGTAGGAGCTGCTGCTCATCCTCCCAGGGCTCACAGGACAGCAGGGAGGGCCCGAGGAGAGCTCCCTGTGCTCAGTGAACAGGGATGCAGGAGGGGAGCCACTCCGAGGGGAGACGGGCAGGGAAGAGCTGACAGCAGCATGAAGAGCATTCGAGTCAGTCTGTTATATAACAAAACCCATCTCCCCAGGATTTGGAGTGGTTTGTGACAGTGGTGATGGCACAGTGGTCCCTGCCTGTGGCTGGCCCTGCCTGTTGCTGCAGGATATTCTGCCCTGAGCCTGACCTTGAGTTCAGCAAGCCCTGACCTGGGCTCTGCTATCCTCCACACCTCTCCCGTGGGAGATGCTGACTATGCTTATTTCTATAATTCACTAGCATACCATGTTTACTTTAAACATCTCTTTGAAATGCAAACTGAACTGACATAAAAGGGAGAGAAGAAAATGTAAAAGCTAGATAAGCTTCAGCTTTCAGGTGTTCTGTTCATTGTTCCCTCGCAATAAGTGTTGATCTGTCACTCAAGGTAGATAGGAGGAGTTAGAAAATTATGTCGTACCAGTTTTAAATTCAAATTTTTGTGGTTTAGGCATGTGAGAGTTGAATTAGGAAAAACTACTGATTTTTTAAGAACTGTCCTGTTTTAGGATGAATTTGGGAGGAAACCTCTGAATGGGATTCCTCTGGAGCAAACCCAAATGGCCCCATCCCCCAGCCAGTCCAGGAAAAGAACTTCCTCGGAGAAAAGTGGAAAAACCTATTTATTTAACAAACAAAATGCCCACAAGCATAAAGAATAAATAATATGAAACAATAAAACCTCTCACTGCTCCAAAGAGAGATGGCAAAACTGAGGAAGCTCAGCTCTCTCAGTCTCTTACCAGTCCCAGTCCCTTCAGTGCTGGAAAATGCTGAGGTCCAGGCCTTGGTGGGTCATGGGTGCAAGATCCTGGTCCTCCTCTGGATTTTTTCACTCCAGGACAGATTTAAACAATCCCAAGGGAAAAAAAAAAAAAAAAAAAAAAAAAAAAAAAACAGTCCAGGGAGCTTCTCTGCCTCAGCTAGCTAAAGTAACCAAAAGCAGAAAAAGTTCTCTCTCCAGCTGCTGTCTGTGCCTCCGACAAACACACAGAGTCTGGAGGAAAGAATGTGTAGGAGTGAACGCTGTTTCCTCAAAACAAACTGCACACTTCTTCTTTCCCTGCTCCACTCTCAGAACCAGCCTTAAAGGTTGAACACAACATACAGCACACACAGAACAGACTGCTGGGGATACAAGCGTCCTAAGGTCACCCTAGGACAGGAACACTTTAGAAAACTTATATTCTGTAGAATTCCTGATATTCTGATGAGAAAAGTTACAACAAAAATGTTAACAGCTCACTTTTTTTCATAAGCCCTAGATTTGCTTGTCCAATGCTCTGCTTCAGTTCATCTCAATGTTCTTAAAGCAGCAAAAATAAATACAAGCATACAAGACCAAAAGAGTGTGTAGTCTCCATTCTTGGAGATATTCCTAGATACTAGAAGAAGTCCTGAGGAACCTGTCTGGTGCTGACCCTGGGTTTAACAGGAGATTGGATGGACAATGGTCTCATTTGGTTTCTGCCTCCATCTTTAGGATCCTGGTGGTCTTTTTCACTTGTTTTCATGTTAGTTCCCCAAGACATATTTTGATTGTGTCCACATGCCTGTACTTACTTCCCATGATTAGTCAGCTGAAAAAGTCTTCTTCCTTTTTTGAATTTCCATGTTGCAGTGACAAAGTGATAATTTTTCCTTAATGTCATGTATTGATATTCAATTATCATTGATATTCAAGTCAGCCATTAAATTCCTCATTTGTCTTAAATAAATGCTGTTTTCCATACTGCTGTAATGGCATGTCCAGAACTACAGGACAGTTTATAGCTCTTAATGTTGATTTGATTTTAATCATCTCAAGAGTCTCACCTGTCACTGTGTTTTCCTAAGCCACTTTTCTGAATGTTTTATCCTTTTTAAAATGTTGGTATTTGGGACATTACCAGGTATCAGACAGTGAAATATAAATTTATTTCCTCTGTGTTATTTGGCCACATACAACCTTGTGATAAATCCAAGCATTGCCTTTTTCACTGAATTGTATCAGTGCCACAAGAACATCTCAGAATAGTAGGGCTCAGGGCTATAAGCCATGTGAGGGGGAATTGTGTTTTAAACTGATTAGAACGTACAAGTCATTTTCAGAAATGTTTATAAAAATTAAATATCTGGTTTTTATTTTAAAAATTAAATATTAGGAGATCACTTCTCTTTCACTGAAAACGGTATGTGACATTTTTCTCTATACTCTTTACGAATGTGAAATCTTTGAGACTCTCGTTGCTGTCAGCTGTTGCTGTCAGGACAAATATTCCCCAAATTCTTTTTCCTGAGGAGTGTTCATTCTGTTGCTGAGTAAATACCTTTCTTGATTCCTCACTTTAAAAGGAATATAATCTCTTCCAAGGCACTTCAAATCAGCTGTAATAGAAGTCCTCGTCCGAGCTTTTATTGGGAGGATAAACACTCCAGCAGTTCCCTTCGAAAGTGTTTACCTGGTTTTTGCACAGCTGACTCAGTGGATCAGAGCCTTTTAAGGAAGACTGCCTGGCATTTTGTCACTAATCTCTGCAAAGCTTTTCTCATTCTCATATGATTAATAGTATAGGATGCCATTCATTGAGGAAAAAGTAAAACGTTTTTTTCTGTCTTGCTGCCTAATTTAGATGTTAAATTGCCAAACCATTTACTTTCCAGGTTTAGTCTCAAAGGCAAATAATGCCAGTATTGAACTACAAGCAGTTGATGGACAAAGAAAATACCACTTAGCTCCCTCTCCTTGCCGTTATGTGAAAACCAAACCAAAATCTTTTAATTTGCAGAGATTCAGCAATGACATTAAACTGCTGAAAAACAATTTCCCTCCAGGAGGTTGTTGTCATATTGCTGAGACCAAGAGACTTTGTCAAGTCCTCTGGGGGTCTTGTTGTTTCTTCTAAAACAATACAACCCATTCTAAGATACATGCTCAACCTGCAGCTGAGTGAACTGATGGCTGATTGGAATTGCATATATGAGGCAAAACCGCACAGAAAACAGAGAAATGCAGGCAAGTCCCCAAATCTGAAATGAACACCTGCTAGCAAAGGAGAAGCCCAAGGGACTGGTTAGTGGTGCCACAGTTGCCATCCGTGTCCTCTGCCGTCCCTGGCCCCCAGCTGTCCATCAGGGAGGTGCAGAGGGCTTAGTGTGCCTGACAAAGCTGCTGAAGTGCTGCTGCTCCCTGCTGACACACCCAGAGGTGGGGATAGTGTTTGTGTAACCATGACCTGCTGGCTTCATCATCCAAATGATTCCTAGACAGGGGATGGAGCTGAGTGGACCAGAAGTGAGAGCATGGACTGACTGCATTTTTCCTGATTATACTAAGATTTTTCGCAGTTTCCTTTTTAATTCTATCCTGATTCTGTCTTCTCGCCTATTTATCTGTCCGCAGGCTAGAGCTGGTAGCTCTTTGTTCCCCCTGTTTTTTCTATTTATTTGGTAGGCTTGTCTCACAAAGATTTAGTGAGAACACTGTTCTGCAAAGCACAGGGTTCCGCATGCCCAAAAGAGTCATTCAAGGGAGTTTGCTTGACACTCCCTGTCTGCAATCAAAAGGAAAAATTACTATAGAGAAGCATATTGGATGTATAGTTATGGGCAAGTATAAGTAGCTCTTAACACTCATACCAGATTGTCATGAGCAAATAGCTTAGACCTGTCTGCTGTCCTGCTAAAATCACTTACTGTTGAGTGTAAAATACCTACTTGCACAGTATCAACATGTTTAGAACTACTGCTGTTTTGTAAACTGGTGGTAGTGATTTACTTTTTATTATTCAATTTAAAAAGAAATAGAGGTAAGCACTGGTTAGGAAATACAGCAGAGCCCTCCTGTGAAATATGTATGTTCAAATCTCTCACTTGTTCTTATTGATGGTGATTCAATTCCACCATGAACTGCCTTTCTACTTTATATGTAGGACTATTTTGGTTGGGAATATGACAGTGCCAGGTTCTGAAGCCTTGGCTTTAGCATCTCTCACAGCTTTGCACTCAGCTCTGTTCCAGCAATGTCCTGTCCTCTTGCCCCATTGAATTCAGCCCTCAGAAGCTCATGGGTCCCATGGAGACAGAGCTGAGAGGCTCCAATTAATTTTTGTGAGCAGTTAGGTCACTCCCAGCTCCTGCTGCTGAGCCAGCTGGTTGCTTTGGAAGATCAAGCCTTAGGAGACCACTTCTTCTCTGGCTGTAGTTGTCCCTTTAGCTTTTCCTCCAAAATATCCTTAGCGAGATGCTGTAAGGATTTAGATGGTGAAGGGTTAATAGTGTCAGCACAGAGCTCAAGGAGTTAAATAGACACAGATCAAAATACTCCGGTGTCTAGAGGGATGTTTAAATGAACACTGCAAGGTTGGCAGGGCTGGCAGGCCTCCAAATTAGCACAGTTTAAAGAATTCAAGGTACATTTAATTGGATCCTTCTAATCCCTTTTCCCTTAGAATAAGCATTTTAACAGTTTAATTCCTTTTGCAACCCCCACATCCCTTACTCCAGTGGCCCATCTTAAATAAATACTGTGAACTATAAAAGGCCTAGAGAAGTTCTTGCTGAAGCCAGTGGCAACAGGATGGAGCCCTCAACACTCCTCTCATGTGGCTGGGATGTTTGGAATTGCAGAGGATGTCAGGTTCAGCTGCTGCCTGCATGACGAGCTTCAGGGGCTGTGTTGGGATGGAGTCAGCAGCTGTGAAATGAGTGGGTACAGGCTGCAGGCAGCACAAGGGGCTGTGCCCAGGTGCCCATGGAGTCCCTTGGGTGCCAGGCCAAGGAGGTGGCAGCTGGGCAGGGGAAGGAGCCCCACTGTTTGCCAGAGCCAGGCAAGGCAAGGGAAGCATGCAGGCTAGGACACTGCTTTTAATGTATTTAATACACTTCAACTCACTTTAATTATCAGTTAGTAAGTGAGCTGACTAACTGGCTGTTTGTGAGGACTGTTTTACTGCTTTTAATGCCCCTTGATTAGTGTTTGGCACCTGACATAGATTGTAAGCTCCTTAGGGCAGAGAAACACTGGGAAACCCTTCATGAGGAAAGCCTGGACAACAGCTCTATTAACCTTGTCTTCTCATTAGGCAGATCAAACGAGAATTTTAGTTTCCAGGAATCTTCAGTCTTTTGAATGTGAAACTGAATACCAGTGAAATGTCAGCCCGCATCCTGTGCTTCCCAGAGGGACCTCGGTGTTCATACAGTGGTGAATGAGGCTGGCTGCAGTTACAGGATCCTTAGCATAGATAGATCACGACATGGTATAACATGAATAACCAGTTTCCCAATAGCAAAGGGGCCTTAGTAAAAGCAGTCTTCAAAGCTGTTCAGTCCTTGTGTCAAAACCAGACTGGGTGATTTATCACCTAGCCTAATGTTTAATAGATTAAACTTTGAGCTCTCAAAATACTGTGAAATGTCATTGTTAGTTATTTTTTACAGAAACAATTACAAAACTGTTTCATTTTTTACACTGATACAATTGTCTCCTCCAGCTGTTTTGCTACTTTAGACTATATCATCACCTGCTTCTTCGGGCACCTAGCTAGAGAAGACAAGAAGCCTCTCAGAGGTAGAGACATTTCACAGGATGGACAAAGGTCCCTCCACTTCATGCAGCAGAACCCAGAAGTTCTACAGCAGGTGAATTCAGTCTTTTCTATGGAGTATTACTATATTTCTGAATTCTCCCGGATTTTGGGGTACTTAACACCAGGTAGCAGTGGCTATTTAGTGACAGAACAAATCTCTCCATGTTGGGATGCAACCCTTAGTAGTTTCAGCTGTGTTCTCATGACAACCAAGAACTGAAGATATTTTTTGTCATACTGAACAGTGTAGGCTCTGTACTTGGCTGTACAGCATCTTTCAACTGGGTGTTTTATTTTTGCTGATAAAAAGATGTGTGTGAGATCATCAATACATTTCTACAGACAAATGGGAAGGAAAGTCTCTAAAGCATTTTAGGAGGAAGAAGAACAAATTCTGGCATTGAACTACACATTTTGGTAATGAAATGTTTAAATTGAATGTCTGTATTCTGTCAAGTTTGAATATTTTATTTTGCAGTAGATGAATCAGTGTATTCTTTTCTATTAAAGGTAAATACAATAGAAATTGAATCTCATGCTTCTGAAAAGGAAGTGGCCTCTGTAATGCTTAGGACTTAGTGCCCCTTCTCAACTCCCTCAGGTTTTCACAGCCTAAGTGCATTACAGGGAGACCAAGATGTTCATAGCTACAGATCTCCATGTTTGCTCCATGCCACATGCCCTTAAATTCTCATAAAACTATTTAAAAACACTTATTTATAGGAATCTAATACCATTGCAGAGTTTTAATTTAAGGCGGCATGTTTCACAGGTCAGGAGGCTTTTAACGAGAACAGAAATTAACTAAATGCAAATGATGAGTGTGGTAATTTGTGTTTCCCTGCTAGGTGCATGTCATTTGTAAAAAGCCTGGCATACAGTCACCAGTTGCTGATGGCATTTGCTTGCTATTCTAATTGAAGGTGAAAAGGAACTAATGGTGGCTAATATAATCCTGGCGCTGTATTCTGAGAATATTAATGGTGCTTATTATTGACATCATTACCAGAATAGGATGATTCCCTTGTCATATTACAGGTTCTTAGGTTTTACATGCCTGACAGGGGTTTCCTAGAAGCAGCAGTCAGCATTTGGGGCTGTTGGACTGCTCCACACTGCACCTCACGTGCCGTGATTAAAGGGGCAGAGCAGCAGGCTGGGCTCTGGGCTGCCCTCCATCTGTGGCAATCCTGATGTAATACTTTGTCTGTTAATATGCAGTAATCTTTCACTTTACAGCATATGACTAGGCAGCGATCCGTCTTTATTAACTTCAGATTCTGTGGAATACGTTATATTTATTTTGAATGCAGGCTTTCACATACTCTTTTAAATATTAATGGCTGGTCTCCAGCAGTCAGCATAAATATGATTTGCATTAGCACTAGTCGTATCATATTGAGTGCCTTTGATGTCAACCATTCAGGGTACTAATATCTGACATCATCTCCCGAGGTCACTGACAACTTTGACCTTTATTCTCAGGCACAGTTTCTGTAGTCTCAGAAGCTCTTTTGAATTGATTTGAAATTTTGACTCTTCCCTTTATGAGGCAGTAAAATTGATAATTATTCAGATGGGAACTGAGCACTGAGCGAAAAATCAATTCCACCCGCTCTCTGCTGCGTATAAAATTACTTCTGAGTCTGCCGGACTGAACGGATGGCCAAGGTAAAAGCAGCAGGCAGGAATAGTGGTGAGGATTAGCTGGACGAAACTAATAGCCTAAAGGGATGGCTTTGGAGATGAGGGAGTGTGCCGGTTGGGGGTTATTATTAGCAATGATGGGGCTCATTGATCATATGTTTACATCAGGTTTCCATTGGGTTATAAATCAGCCCTGAATAGAAACGGAACCCAGAGCCTAGTGCGCTACCGGGGGCACAGCGTATTAGATTATTCTCACTTTCACACTCAGATGAAAAGTGAGACATTGATTATTCATTGGCTGGCCATTAAACACTGGGTTTATGGACGATTTGACTATCATGGAAGCTAATGAACAAGATTGCTGCTTCCTAACCAGCGGTTTCACTTTTCAGGACATCTGTTTGGGTTCGGTAATGCGTAACCCTGTTAAGGAGCGGGTCACAGACGCTTAACGGCGCTGAAAACCTGCTGCCTGCTGGCAAACCGCTCCTCTGTGGAGGCTTGGCAGAGCGGTACCTGCGCCGCTGCCGCGCTCCCGGTACAGTTGGCAGCCGGACTCGGCGCTGCCGTGGGGCTCCGGCAGCAGCCGGACAATGATGCGGCCCCGCTCGGGCCCCGCAGCGCCGCGTGTGCCCCGGGCCGGCCGGGGGCTCGGACAGCGCCTGCACCAGGGCGGGGCAGCGGCTCCGCCCGCCCGGCGCGGCCCGGCCCGGCACGGCTTGGTGGCACTGCCCCGCCCGGCGCGGCCCGGCCCGGCACGGCTTGGTGGCACTGCCCCGCCCGGCGCGGCCCGGCACGGCTTGGTGGCACTGCCCGGCACGGCACGGCACGGCTTGGTGGCACTGCCCCGCCCGGCACGGCACGGCACGGCCCGGCTTGGTGGCACTGCCCCGCCCGGCGCGGCCCGGCCCGGCCCGGCTTGGTGGCACTGCCCCGCCCAGCCCGGCGCGGCCCGGCACGGCTTGGTGGCACTGCCCCGCCCAGCCCGGCGCGGCACGGCCCGGCTTGGTGGCACTGCCCGGCGCGGCCCGGCCCGGCACGGCTTGGTGGTACTGCCCGGCCCGGCCCGGCACGGCTTGGTGGCACTGCCCCGCCCGGCCCGGCGCGGCCCGGCCCGGCACGGCTTGGTGGCACTGCCCGGCACGGCACGGCCCGGCTTGGTGGCACTGCCCCGCCCGGCACGGCACGGCACGGCCCGGCTTGGTGGCACTGCTCCGCCCGGCCCGGCCCGGAACGACCCGCAGCTGCCCGGGGGTAGCCGGGGCCGAGCGGCCGCCGCGCCGGAGGAGAAGGCGGCGGGCGGTCGGTGCGGCTGCAGGGGCCGGGCTGGGCAGGGCCGGCTCCGCGGACCCGGGGCGCTCCCGCGGCGGTAACCGCGGCCCGGCCGTGAGTGCGGCTGTCCCGTGTCCTGCGCCCGCCGCCGGGCGCCGCGTCACCGCTCCACGCGTCCGCAACGGCCGCATCACTATCATCATCATCATCGCTATCATCATCATAATTATCATCATCATCACTATCACCCCTGCGGACAGCGCGGTGTGACCGCTCCTGAGGCGCTCCCGGCCCGGCCCCGAGCAGCGGAGCTGTGGCATCGCCCCCCTCGTTCCTACCTTACTCCCTCACGTGTGCCCCGCAGCAGCTCGGGGCTTTACTGGGTTGGCGTGACTGTACAAAGAGGCAGCAATAGAGAACATGGAAGTGAAACGGCTCCGTAGTGTTCAGGAGCAAGTTTCGGCATCTCTGGGAAGCTCGGCAGTGGCTGCTGGCTGTGGCCGGGTTTTGCCGTGTCCGGGCTCGTAGCCCCGGGCGAGCAGCCTGGGCTCCATCTGCAAACAGCCACTTGGTGAGAGGATCTTACAGCCACACCGAATTAACGTGGGAAGTAATTTGAGATATATGGGTAGAACACGGTATTAAGTTTACTGCACTCTACCATTGATGTCGTTCTGTAATAAGCACTTTGCTGAATAGTTTTTAAAGGCTCCTACTTTGCTGATTTTCTGGGATTGAGAATTGAAGCCTCTGCTGCTTCAATTTATAAATTGAAGGGTAATTTTTTTGTCTTAAGAAGCTATCTTTATCTTCTCTTAATGCTGATCTTGCTGAACTCTACACATTATGCAGTTTGCTCAATTTTTGTGTAGTAAAATACCATTCCTGTTAGTTCTTTCCGAAAATCAATGAGTTTTGTAGCATCTTTCACCTGCAGTTCTATCAAATGCTTGAGTCAGGCACAATAGGTAAAGAATTCTTGCTTGCACAGCCATCTCTGAAATGATTCTGTGCTGGGTGCAGAGAGGATAAAGGGTCGGTCGGTTGGTTGAATAGAAACAGGATTTCAGTGCCATTCCAGTGTTCGCTTTCTTTTCTGGGTGTTTCCTGGCCAGCGATGTGAAGTACAGGGAGGCCAAGTGAGGGAGGGCAGTGCCCAGTGATTATTTGCCGTGCATCACTTTCAGAAAGATCACGTGGACAAGAATTGAGCTGGGGTTCTGATGGGACTGAGCACTGTAGCATTTGATGAGACTGAGCACTGTAGCAATTTGATGAGACTGAGCACTGTAGCAATGTCGGGGTTCCCCCGAGCCCCGGCCGCTGGCAGGGATGCTCCACGTCTCAGCCCGGAGGGGCCTGGCAGGGGCCGGTGCTAGCAGACAGGTGCTGTGGGGCCGCCTGTCTGTAGGACGAGGCTGCGCCCGAGCTGAGCCCTTCGAGGGTTCGGCATTTCAGGGGGCAGCGGGTGGGCCGTGCCGCAGGAGGGGACCTTTGGCAGGGAGGTGGGAAGCGCCAGCATTCCCTGCCGGAGGAGAATCTGGTGGAACGCTAGGGCCGGGGAGGGACTTCTGTGCCAGGAGTGTCGCAGTCGGTAAGAGGGAAGGCGTGCGGTGAACAAAGACTAGAGGCAGGAGTCAGGTTGGGGCGGGGACGGGAGGTGCCGAGGAGGAGGAGGGGTGGGCTGTGATGTCTTGGGGAACTTGCCCGGGCTGCCTAGTGGGGCAGAGTGTGACCAAGGACTGCACCCGGTGACGAAAGGCACCGAGTGAAGCGGCACCACAGGCACTGCTTGGCAAGTGGATGCCGGGAAGCGGAGGTGCCAGTAGCAATGAAAAATCAAATGGCGTTACTACATAGGAAAGTATTATAAATTGCAGCTTTCATTTTTTTCCCTTTTATATAGTGAAGTAGGTGATGTTTCTGTTTTTCGGATAAAGCTCAGTGCCATATACAGCTAGTGTGGAGTAATGCACGGTAATGGAGATAAAAACCTGCAGTGGAGCTGTGTTTGTAACACGTGCTTCATGGCCCAGACATCAGCACTTGCACATAAGCACATCACAAAGAAATCTAAATGGCACCGGCAGAGGGTACTGGTGCAAGATATTATGCTCACTCATATTTGTGAGCATAATACTTAATTTTAAGAGCAGATCAAACCCACAGGTGTGATTGTTCCTGTGCCTAAAATCAAATGTGTTTAAAGGCTCAGCTGAATCAGGATGAGGGTGCTCAACTTTTGCTGGCTCGAGGCTTGAAAGTTTTGATACAATAGTGAGAGGGATTTCCCTTGGGACATCTGTTTCAGCCTCTTAGCCCAATTTTAAAATGTTATCCAATACTACCATAACTTTTTTCATTAATTGAAAAGGATGGAGATATACCAGCTGTAGACAAGCCAGCAGAGATTTGGGTGGCTAAGCAACAGAAAAGGCACCATATTGAGTGAGCCAAAATTCAGTCTCAAAGTCATTTACTTTAACCAGTGACAATATGTTTAGATTCTAGTGTTTCAATTTGATTGATGGTTTAATATCATATATAATCTTTTTAATGAGGGAATCCATTTAAATGTGTTAACATTTGCACTAGTAGTCTCCCATGTACGTAACTGCATTTAATCATTACTCTGATTGTTTTTGTGGTTGTGTAATTTGCATCAGCAAAATAACTATGCCAAAGCTGTGTTATCTTAATAAAAGCTACGGTTACTTCTCTTTTATACATGCCTCTTACTGTTCATGTATAAAAGTGGCAGCAATCCCAGTCCCAAGTATATTGCTAAATGTATAGTTATCACTATGTGTTCTGTCAATTAAGAAATAAAAGAAATTAATGAGCTTAGTGTCTTCTCTAATTCTGCTTTGTTTAAAGCCTCATTGTGATTCGTTATCATGTGAACTGAGTAATTTAATTTTAAGACTTTTAATGTTAAAATACATCATCATTAGTGATGTATCTGAAGATTTCACGGTCTTAATAATGGCACTAAATCAAATTGGGAATCCCCTCTTAATCATCCAAGCTGTGCTCCAGTTCGCAGCAGCAGTTTTGGGCACGGGAGAAGTTTCGTTCCGCCCAGAAGACGCTTTGTACCAGCCCAGGGAGGAGCACAAAGCTCCGCACGCCCGCGCGAGGTGTCGGCGCCGCAGGGCCCCGGGCGAGGCAGCTGCTCCGTGTCTGCTTTTGTTTATCCCTTGCTGGTTTGTGTAGCCTTTAGGCCAGCACATGAAACAATCGCTTCTACAGGGTCAGCTGCTGGTCAGAAGCGAAGCAAGAAAAGGCTTCGCCTTAAAACGCCTCAGCCATCATTTCAGTGCAGCTGGCACCTGCTACTGGTGCGCAGCGGGAGGGTTAGGGGTCAAAGAGGCAGTTGTTCTAAACTCAGTGATGGCTTAAAGGGACTTGTAGATTAATCTGCTTTATTAACTTCTGTATATTAGATAACTATTGCAGTGAATGACAGTCCGTCTTTCTGAATAAGTCCCTTCACCTCATTCTCTTTTAAATTGGCTTTTGAGTAATGAATATTAAATAGAATACATTTCAGGGTAATTAAGTGGAAACATTAGGATGATGTTGTTTTACAATCATATCTATAAGTTTCTTGTGTATTTATCTTGCAATATTACTGTTCATTGCTTTTTCCTAGCAGAAGAAAAAGCATAAACGTTTCAATTAAACAAGAGGAACTGGCAGTATTTCTCACTAAACTCATGTCTTTGTGCAGCATAAATATTTTCAAAAAGCAAATAAGTTTAGGGAGAAGTATAAAAATGTTTTATTCCTTGTTTACTCCCTGCAATGTAATACTTGGAAATGTTCAATTTCTGCTGGCTGTGGTTCTGTTATGATAATAAACACTAAGAGGTGCTGGTTTGAGGAAGGTCAAAAAATATCGCTGTTCCATAGAATCCAACTAGTGACATGAATAGCACCAGTAATTTTGTAAAGTTCACATTATAATTCAAAATCCAGTTAGAAGTGATGCTTGCAGTCTGGAAAGAAAGCAATATCTTTACAAAATGGATAGGGAAAGGTAACAATCCATTCTGTGATCTGCTACTGGCAGATTTGCCATGTGAGTGATGAAGCTCGTTCTCTCCCCTCCTCCATTTGGAAAAAAAAAAGTAAATTTAAAATCCTAGAATAGCAGCAGCTTACAAGGATGTTAATTGCTGTTGGATCTGATGGCAGTGGCCAAGATGGTGCTGGTATGGAGGTCCAGCATTAGATGAGGCAGTTCCTGGGCGTTCTGACTGGGAGTCAGAGCAGAGATGTGCAGATGAAGGGGCTGTTTTGTGCCCAGAACTCTGTAGTGACTGGCAGACATAAAATATGTGTCCCACTTAACCTTGGCAGATGTCTGATTTTCAGGACTCTGGAACTGAACCTCAAAATCCACGTTTTTCCTGGGCTAATGCTGTTGGTTTTGTCTGTGATCCTGAGTGATATTTGTGTGCTCAAGGTGTCTTCTGAAATCACAGCATCCAGCTGGGTTTTCTTCCTTTGCTGCTTACTTGTTTGGAGGTTTTTACTGAGAATTGAGATTCTTGTGTATTTGCATGTCCCCAGGAAACTTCACAGCTTTAAAATAAAATATATTTAAAAAATTCAAAAAAATAACCATGTCACAATGGTTTGATGAGATTTGGGAATACTGTTACTTTCTCTCAACTTAGCCCAGCATTGTCCAGGTAAGCTGAGTTTAACTTGAGCAAATCAAAACTTGCTTTGCTGGGCACATCAGATGAGAGATTTGAGTGGCTGGAAGAGCACCATACACAAAGGGCTGCAGCAACACGGGATTTGACCTTTCAGTAGAACCATGCTTCTGAATTCATAAGTCGTTTTCCTTTTTAAAAAAAGAAAAAATTAAAAATGAAGTGTGTGCAACCATTCTTTAAAATCTTTTTAGCGTGACAAGTAAAGTAATCTTCCATTGATACTTAAAAGTCCATCTGCAGAAATTCAGGCAGAATGTTAGAGAGATGCAATATCTATTGAAATGCTGAGTGTCAAACTGCCAGGGTAATGTATTTAGTATGAAATATAATATTCAGTGCATTTTGTTTTGATGACTGCATGAAATAGCCGTGTGCTCTTAGCCTTTGTTGTTGTTGTTGTGAAAGATGATACTCACTGCCAAGTATTGGTGGCTGCTCAGGACACAGGAGCAATCTGCTTATTACCAGCTTTATCATCTGTCTTTGTGTTTATTTGCAAAAGCTTTGGTTACAGTTCAGTTCATCAGGGTAACAAAACCACTTTTAATTGTTTCACAGAAGAAATTAGAATCAATTTATGAACAGTTCGAAAACAGAATAGGTTTGCAATCTGTTAAGCAATGGCTAATTAATACTTACTTTGGGCTTTTTAAGTTGTGTGCTGGTCCAGTGCTCTGCCTGAGACAGCAGAGGGGTCACTGTGCCCTCCAGACCATCCTGGCACAAGTGGTCACAGCCAAGCTGCTGCCTTTCTCCCACTCTCATTTCCTTCAAGGGGAGGTGTAATGCCCACTCTGCCTCTTGTCCCTGCTAACCATCTCCGTATCAGTTAATATGGGTAAAATAATTACCCCCATTCTAATTGTCTCTGGTTATTGTTGCTGTATAGGGGAAGCCTCTGGCTCTGCTGCTGGCAGGTACCCATAGGGCTGAGCCCATTCTGGGCCTGCTCTGAGCCCAATCTGAGCCACTCTGAGCCTGCTCTGAGTACACCCTGAGCTTGCTCTGAGCCCTTACTGGAAGATACTGGCGTAGGTGAAATTGATGTTCACTCCTCCCAGGAGGATTAAATATGTGTAACATTATTTAATCTATATATAATCATAGGGGTAGAGATGCTTGTAGGAGACCCCAGCTTCACCCTGTGCCACCTCTCAGACCAGAGTGCTGGCTGTACAGGATGGAGAGAGGCTCTCATTATGGCCACTGCAAAGGATGCTTAAGGATCCTCAGAGATGAGCCTGTGTTAAAAAGCCCTAAACCTGTCTGCTTCTTCATGTGCTGCTAAAAGCAGAGAGCAGTGGGTATTAAATTTTTGGTGAGGTTTTTAAAGAGCTCAGCCTTCTGGTACATCAGACCATCCTGAAATTTGTGTTACAAATTATGTGCATTCCACAGTTCCCAGTTAATCAAGTTCTGTCATCTTTAAAACCAGCTGTAGCATCATTTAGTTACAGCCACTTGTTTAGAAATGGCTGAATCTTAAATAAGCAGCTTAGATTAATATAAAATGACAGTCTAGTAGCTGTAACTTAAAATCTCTGCATGTTACCAGCTAAAAAATGCAGATTAAGGATTGATGTCACAATCTTAAATTATTCCAGCCTGAGGTGGAATAACTTGCTGTCTAACAGGGAGCACAGATGGATAGGCAGGAAGAAGCTGTGCAGATACACGAGTTTGTAAACATCTGTCAGCTACAGCAGATACCCAAATACAAAATCTTGCACTTCAGGCAGCACATGAGCATGTGACATTCAACAGAGGGTTTACATGAAATTCAGCAAAGACAAGAGCAAGTCAACACACCCTGGAAGGTAATAATTAATGAAACATATCCCCTCCTCCCTGAAGAAGGAGGAGAGATTTCATTCATCAGGCATTGTCAGTACTGCTGCTGTTAACTGTTCTGCTTCCAGAATTTGATGTAGCCAGCCCTTAGACCAAGCAAAATTGCTCCACCCTGTGAGACTCTGTGCTTTACTATGAGGGAGTCTACAGCTGGCAGCTGGCATTGCTTCTGCAGCGCTGGTGGGTGTCAGCCTCCCCAGGAGCATGGTCTCCCCTGACAGAGCTGGACCCAGTTCTGATGGGTGAGACTGGATGACTGATAGTCCTTCTTGGAAAAAATTCAGATGCAACTGCAATTTGAAAATAACATATTCTGTCATGTAGAAATGGGGTCTCAGAGGAAAGATGCTACAATTACTATTTGAAAGCCTCTTGGGGCAGGGCAGAGCTATTCTGCTGCACCTGACCAGTTGTGCTGTGGTGACTCCCTGGCATAGCACAAACCTCTGCCTTGTAATCCTATCAATGGCCTGGAAGGCAGCTCACTGCTGGCTAAAGATAGGGAATTAGGAGAGGAAGATTCAGAAAGACCTCTTTGCACTCCTGCTCTGGGTTATTGTGCAATTAACATAAGAACCAGAAGACCACAATGGCTCTGGTGCACATGGCAGGGGCTAAACCTCTCCTGAGGGTGTCTTTCTGAAGGTGTGCTTATGCTTCTCTTTATATACAAAGTCAGCTTTGACCTAAATTCACACACTCTTATTTTAGTTCTGCTGGCTCATGACTTGGACCTGCTTCAAGTGAATTCCCACACTCAGCCCTTTGGCCAGTTCTGAAGATGTGTTGGGAAATGCAGAGCTCCGTATTCCCTGTAGCTGCTCCTTTTTCACATCACCCTTTTGGACACAGGGAGAGTGGGAGCATCCCAGCAGGACAGAAAACTGAAGGGAATACCCTGTGAGAGACACAGGGTATCAGTCCATCAGCTGCTGGCGTATTCTAGTTCATGGTGTTCAGTGTATCTCCCAGATGCCTTGTCCTGACACCAGGACTGGGTTTTTTTCTCACCCATTTGCCATTAATTCTCATAAAAGCAAGCAAAAAGGGCAGTGCCAGTTGAACTGTTGCAAACAGAGATACAGGATTGTGTCCCTTGCAGTTTTTGGCTTCAACTGTCGAATGCTGAAATTTTAGTTACTAATGTTTATTTAAATATATATACTAGAAGTGTGCATAAAGAGGGTGAAATGCTACATACTCTGAAGAGAATCTGGAGGAATCTGGTCTGCAGGATGAGGGGGGGCAATGCCAGGCTTGGCCTAAGGGCAGCTTGGAAGGCTTTGGGAAGGGCTCATGGACTGGCCGTGTTTCCTGCCTGAAGCCTCTTCTGTCTCTCCCTCCCTCCTTCCACAACTCCTCCCTTCTTCCTGTGCATGCCGTGGAAACTGGCAGCAGGATGGCAGGGAGTTGGGGAAAGAAAAGGAAGGAAATAGGAAAGTCAGAAGGGAAGGGAGATCACCAGCCTCCCGTGCTGCCCTGGACAGCTTGATAACATTCTGTCTTGGACTACTGTGGTTTCATCATGCATGGTGGTTCTTTAGGCACATGGTTCTTAAACTCTTATATATTACAAACCTCAGCTGATGTGCATTTCTGACAGTTAAATATTTTTTGTTCAGGAATAATGGGCTGATTCTTGTTTTCAAGATAAATAAAGGCTTTAGTTTTTGTATTTCATCTGGAAATTTTAGCTTTTAACATGAACAATATCAATATGAAAGTCAAGCATTCTAATAAAATAAATATTTTTAAAAAACAGATTAAAATTTAAAGTATTTAATAGTCCTGGAGTATTAAAATATTCCTAGTGTCATTAGTAAATGATGATCATTTACTGATATAGGAAGAATTGATGATGAAAGAACTAAGAATTCCAAAGGACATTTAAATTAATAATTACAGCTCTTAAATTAAGAGCAGACTCTTTGAAGCTGGAGCTTTAAAAATGTACCAAATTTTATATGCTAAACAATGAAAAAAAAAGTGAATTTTTCAGATCTGAATGGAAACAATGAGTGCTATTAGAGGACAAGTATTTTGTTAAAATCTGTGCATGTTCCTGACCATTCTAAATCCTTTGTAAAGGAATACTCCCACTGCTTTCTCTGGTATTAACGTAATGTTCTTTTTGCTAAAATGTGATTTGCTGCAGCATAGTAAAAGATCCATCCCAACATATGGGAAAGAGAAGCGAGTTACAGGACTTGCAGTGATGCAGATGTTCTGCTGATAACCTGGCACAGCAAAGCAGCCTGTGTAATGGAAGGGCAGCTTCTCTTCCATCTTCCTTAATTTATAACTTAAAAAATGCTTCTGTCCCAACAGCTGACTTTGTTGCAATCTATGAAGATGAAAACCTAGTGAGGAATGAATTATAAGAAGTCATAATTATTCTTCATGTTTGAAAAACAAACCCTTGTTGGTGCTTGTGCAGAAGTTTGGAATGGTTTGCTCTGATTCCAAAGCAGTACAGAACAGTCTTTGTCCTATAAGTAATGGAACACAATTTCTCTGACGGGTGAAGTCAAGTGAAGAACTGGCCTTTCCCCAGCCAGATCATGTGTTCCTAACCTGGATGCTGAAATGCAGATCTCTGTGTTCCAGGTGATTTGTAGTGCTAGGATTCATCTTTTTAATTTAGTGAAACATGCTGTTTGACTTTGCCTTGGCCAGTTTTTACAGGCTAGTTTGCAGTGTGGCAGCTCTCTGGAGACACTGCTCACAGCTACTCACTGGCCTAGAAGAAAGGATTTAATGATTTTCTACTTCCTTTGTGTTTGGTTTTAGGGTGTAGATATTTTGTAAATGTGAGTCAAACTATTTACTAGTGACATTTTACAAATTTTCTCTCTGTTATTCTCTAAGTAATGTTTTTAGGTTTGTATATGTTGTGGCCTTTGGCGTTTAGGACTAACGTAGCTCAAGGATATCTCAGAGCATTTTATCTTTAAATGAATTCCATCGTTATTGTGTAATTTCTTTGTACAAGAATGGTGCCAGTCCCTAAAATTAGTCTTACCCTTCCCAGCTAGACACACCAGAGGTACAGGAGTAGAGCTGAACAAGCAGAGGGCTCAGAGTCACAGCTTTGTGGGGCCCTAGGGGTGTGCCAGCCAATGGGCAAAGTGAATTCTGCAGCTTCTGCTAAAGTGCCAATAGAACTTAAGTGTGTGAGCTGACAGATCTCAGTGCTTTATAGAGCTGAGAAGTGGCTGTATTCCTGCTATAGAGCTCTGTAAAGCAAGTCACAGAATAAACTAAAATGTCTGAATTCTGAGGCTGGGTTTGTAACTGTGGTGGAAAGGGTACAGGTTTGTAACTGTACAAACTGGGTTTGTAACTGGAAAGGGTACAGGTTTAAAGATCTCTTGCTATAATCACAATTGCCTTGGTTGAAATAGGGAGTATTCCATTCCAGTCCTGGCAGTGTCATATGTGAGATGTGAGAAAACCAGAAAACCAGAAGAGCAGCCTGGGTCTTGTCTCAAACTCGTACAGGTTGCTGGGCACATGGGTTGCTCTCTGGAAATAGTGTGACAACAGGGAAAATCCAGTTCCAGAGGGAACTTCAAAGCCCTCAAGTTAACTCTGCTCTAAATGTCAGTTCATATTTCAGGTTTTATTCAACTTTGCCCTTAGACCTGAGGTTTGGCATTATTTTTTTAAACTTTCTTCACCTGGTAATTTTGGATTTGTTTATGGAAATATTTGTTTGGAAAGAAAGAAGACTTTTGTAATACCATGGAACAAAGACTTTTGTAATACCATGTTCATGTAGGAAACATCAGTGATTTAGCAGGGTTAGTTCATGCATTTTTCCTTCTCAGCACATCATTCAGCTTAACAGCATCCATATTCATGTAAACTGAATTTTCTTTCAGGTGATGTCAGTCCTAATGAACACCATCATCTTTGGAGACTGAAGAAACCAATGGTCAGTGTCAAGATTGCTGCTTGGACTTACACTTCTTAATGAGAAATTGAGTGTTTAGCAAATTCCATCAAATTCGCTCTTCACATGCCAAAGTGGTAAGAATTTTAATGAGATCTTCTTTGCTTTTACTTCACATAGAACAGAGCTGCCTGCTGCCCTTCCAATTGCCCATCTCTGTCCCTGGGCCCTTGCTCCATTATGCTCACATTAGGAATGAAGAGTGGATTTCAGCTCATGCACTCTGTAAGAATCTTACAGATCACAGAGGTTGAGGGGCTCCATTTTGATGAAAAATCCTCTCAGACTTTTACCCCAACTTTTACGCCAAATTTCAGGTCATGCAAGGATATCATTAACCTTTTTCTAATAAGTTTGTTTTCACATTTCCAGAATTAAGATGAGTAGAAGTTATACAAGCTCATCAGGCTTTTAGGTAAAAAGATGAAACAACAACACTGTGAAAATCACATCAGAAAAACTGCTTCCTAGAAAAATATTTAACCAATTCCTTTCTCTGAATGATTCAACAGGAATAACTGGTCTTGAGGGGTATTATCTGAGCACTCACACTTAACTACTGGTGTTGATTGCAATTTGGGTTGTGTGCATCTATGCCAGACTCTGTAAACCAGGAAATATGCTATGTAATTTGCCCTTTCAATAAAATCTGAAGCTGTGAATTTGGATATGCCCATCATGTTTCCCTGGTGACTTAATAGCAATGCTGTTATCTGGAATGGGAGTCCTCTGAGGGAATGCCTATGCCTTGATCCAAATGTATGCATTTTTTGTGTGGTGAGGCGTTGTTTCCGAGAATATTGACCTGTTGTCTGTGCCTTTCTGCAGAGCTGGCTCTAACTTTATTCTGAATTGCTTTATCTCCTGGGCAGTCACAAGCCTCAGTGTATTACTGCTTTGGAGAATGAATTGTCTATACAATAAGAGGGTGCTGGAAAAAAATCAGACACTAAGATTAGCAGCAACCACATACATTAAAATTCAAACTGAAATCCCAGCCATGGAAGGAAACTAATAGAAGAAGAAAATATATCAAGAAGAGAAGCGCTGTCTCATCATTCACCTGTGCTGAAGGATCCAATTTTAGCCATATCCAACAGCACTGTCATTCATCTTCTTGGTGTGTTATTGTGATTTAAATCCAAGCTCTATAAGAGAGAGCAGTTCTTTTAAAATGATTGAGAGGGAATAAGGGTAAATTCAGTGTTTAGGAAAACTTTATGACATCACAATATTATACTTTACAGATGGAAGCAATATTTCCTACTTTGGAAGGAAAACTAATCATTTTCTATCTGCTCTGAGTCACTGCATCATTATAAAAGTGGAATATAAGTAGTTTTGTGCATTCCCAATCTTGTTCAAGATGACACTTTTGTTTATATAATGCTTCTGATTTATAGTGCTTAAGGATTAGCCTGACTACATATTAATTATATGGTTTTGATGCTTCAGTATAAGAAGAAATTAAATATTTCACTTGAAGATAGAAACATGGAGCTGTAAATCATAAGGAATAAATTTGTGACTGTCAGAATATTCTTTTTACTAAAATTAGACTAGTTCTAATGATTATGTGCTTTGCTTAGCAGACATGGATATGTCTAAGCACCTTTACTTATGAACCAGTCTTATATTTCTTTTAGAAGGGTGAAGAACAGGAAATAGGATTTGCAATATTTGTATTGCCCCTTTTGCATCAAGGTTATTTATTTCAGGTTGAGAAAAAGTAGGACACGGACTTACATATAACTGTAAAAGTCATCTTTGCTTGGCTCATTCCAGTGCACTGCTGATTTATTTATTGGGTATGGGTTCTTTTATTTCAGGTGGGGTTCTCTCTCTCTACAATTCCTGGGAAATAGCAAGCATGCAGTTACCAGGTTTTACTAGTTGTTCCTTTCTTCTTTTGTTTCAATGGGATCTTCTTTGCACATAATTGATTTCAAAGGGAAGGCATCATGTTTACTCAGGGACTCAGAAAAATTTGGATTGATACATGCATGCACCAGTAGGGTTAATTATGCCAAAATGGGAATCATGCTCACAGTCCACTCTAAAACAGCACTAGTCTCTTGAGACAGCAGGAGCTCAATATGGACTGAGATGTCTAGAAGCCCCAGAGCTCAGAACAGCTCCATGGCTGGCACACAGATGCCATGGGGTGCTATGATTAGAAGGGGACACGGAGAGGATATTCTTTGCTGTTGATTGGGAATGCTGTTAATGCTTTCCGTCGTGGGGTTGAATGAAGTTCTTGGAACGCCTCTTTTCTAAAAATAACTTGTGGACCCTGGCCAAGGTCTCAGGGTTGTGCTCTCCTCTAGCCTGGACTCTGCACTGGTCATGGTGTTTGATGTTTGGGGTTTGGTGTTTGTTTGGTGTTTAGGGTTTGGTGTGTGTTTGGGGTTTGGGGCTCAGAGTGGGCAGATCCTGTGTCCTTCACACTTGCTCCCAGGGGATGTTCAGAGTGGTCTAAGTGTTTCAGGACCCAGCTGCTGCCTCTGCTCCCAGTGCTGCTGTAGGGGCAGCAGAGATGGTGACACAGGGTGTGACTGGTTTGAGAGGAACTGTGCTGGGAGCATGAAATTTGCCAAGGAGACATTAAAGCAAAAATTCCCTCCACAAACATGGAGTTGTCAAGGCTTAGCCTTAGTGTTACAGTTTTATAATATTTTCTTTCACTATCCCATATTTTTGCCTATTTACAGGACAACTGTAATTTTGATGATGATGATGTGTGTTTAATTTGGGATTTGTTTAATATTTAAACAGGTTTAAACATTTAAAAGGTTTTTTTAAAAAATCTGGCAAACAGATCTCAGACTATTGTGCTTTCTGACACTCTGTGTGACACCCTACAGTTACTCTGTGTAACCTGTAGGGTGTCACACAGACTGTCAGAAACTTCAAAAGTCTACTAAATTTTGCATACTAAAAGCTGATTCTCAGCCTGCCTTTAACAAGTTCTCTTGTTATACACCTGAAATTTGTGGAATACAGGCAATATTCCTCTGGTGTGCAATATGAGACTGCTCAGGAACCTTGCCAGGTACGTTGGCACTGGTTCATCAGAATGCTTCATTCTCCTCTGAATAATTGTCTGTATAAGTGCTTATCCCAGGGATGTGCTGATGCCCAAGGCCACAAGGCTGTGACTGACAGAGCCAATGTAATAAAGGCTGAACCGGGTTATTTGACTTACTTGGCTGTAGTAGCAGGGTGGTGGGCAGCACTACAATCCTCTCCTGTTCCAAATTTCTAAGCAAAACCAACATTCTTGTGAGGTGATAAAAGGCTCTGTTTTAAGTAGCCTATAGCCATGCCAGAATATGATGGGAATAGAAATACAGGAAGTGATGCAGATGATTGAACTTCTCAAGAGCCCACAGCAGAAAGCCCAAACTGGCACTGCTCTGAAAAGGCTTGAAAAGTACTTGAGGATGCTGCTGCCACCTCTCTGGGCTGCGTTGGAACTGGTTAGGGGCCAACAGCCACTGCTGGTCCCACTCCACCTCAGCTCCAATGGCTGCTAGTTTTTGTGCAAAGCAGGAGAGTCCTTTTAACTGCAAATGTTTAAAATTGAGCAGAAATCAATTTCCATTATAGGGAAATAAGCACAAACATTAAAAAAATTAATATAATCAAGAATAAATTGCTAATTGTATCCTGTACCTCCACACAAGCCACAGCTCACCACACTGCTGCCAGACATCCCTGTGCAGTGGAGGCAGGCAGGATTATTGCCCTGATCCGGCAAAGAGATCTTTGCTGAGATCCCATCAATTTGCAGGCACCTGTCCCCACGTTCCTGTGCAGGAAGGAGCCCTCAGGAGCTCTTTTGGGGAGACTTTATTAGCTTGGCTGTTGTGAGCCAGCAAAGCCTGACACGATCACAGCAAAGAGCATGGAGGCAACAGACAAAGAACATTTGAAAAACTCTAAATGTGGAGTGCAGACTCATCTGGTACTTTAAATCACTTCTGTGTGGGTTTGGGATTGTTTTGGTGTTTGGGTTTTTTAAAAATAGAATCACAGAATGGTTTGGGTTGGAAGGGACCTTAAAGACCATCCAGTTCCAGCTCTGTTGCCATGGGCAGAAACACTTTCCACTAGAACAAATACACAGATGAGTTGTGACAAATGGCACTTAAACTGTTCTTTCCAGGTGAGGAGTCCATGTTTAGGCTGTGTGCAGGCTCTATAGGGTGTCCTGGTCTTGGGTATGATGTCACCAGACAGATTTCATGTCCTACCCCTGCAGGTGGTGAGCTGCTACTGGGTTTGTGTGTGTGTGCTGTGCCAGATGGGTCTGGTTCCACCTTTCACCAAGGCAGGCTGGCCTCTGACACCTGTCCTGAGGGGGGAAGCTGGGGCTGGCCTCGATGGCACATTCCAAGGAGCCCTTTGCTGGAGGCCTGGGAGGAAGGACACGTGAGATGGGAAAGCTTCTGGTTGCAGACATTTCACTGTGATGTGTTTCACACATCGCTAGGCCCAGACTTAACATGTTATAGAACTGGCTTTTGAGGGCACCTGGTGATTCTGTTGGTGAGTCTTCCTCTGGTTTTCCCTCAATTTAATACACATTATAACTGTTATTTTTACCACCTCTTGCAATGCATCTCCCATTGTCAGATCTCCTTTCACTAAATGTTTGGTGTTTGCTTTTCCAGGTCACTCAGAACATGCTGGAGAGATGTGGCCAAAGCACTGCACTGCAAAGGAGCCTCCAATCCCAAGGGTGTGGATATGATCTGGCAAGGACTTTGGAAACAGAGCACTGACTGATAAACCATCTCAGAAAGTGCTGGGACGCCGTAATGTTGTTAGAGAGATTTTTTTACCCTTGTGAAAACTATTTTCTGCATTTTTCTATCTCTAGCCTAAATGTAAGAATTTATAATAGTGAAAACAATGGAAAACCAGCCTTAGTTTGAAGAATGCTTTCAGCCTTTCTTATCAAAATTTATAATCCTATTGTTTTAGCTTTATCAAACAGTGTAAAAACAGTGTATAACCAAAGAACAAAAGGATATACTTTCCTTCGGAATTTGTGTCAGTTAATGATTCTCAGTTCTGTACATAATAGTAAATAATATCTCATCTGTTCAAACCTCCAAGCTCACTCTTGAGGATGTCTTTGTTTGAAAATTAGATGAAAGCCAGTACAAACTTTATATGACACCTTTTCAAACTAATAAAATTACTATTTTTCTACAAAATGTTCTATATTTCTTTGCAGCATGGGTGCTAAATGACAGTGAGGACCACAAAGAAGACTGAAAATGAACATTTTTAGGCTATAAGTATAGCAAGAAAATTGAATGTTGTACAGAGTGAAATAAGACATGATGGAGCAAGACTCAGTGAAGTACTGAAGATGTTATTTCACAAGTACACATTTTCCAGGTCTTTAGAAACTGGAAAAAAGAACCATGGAAGAAAATCAAGGTGTTTAAACCCTTTACAAAGAATAAAGAAGAGACTGCAGAAAAAAGAGACTTAAACTGGGGAGCAGAAGGTGTCCTGTGGGGAGGACTTTACTGGAGGAGGGGCTTTACTGGTTGGAGAGATGCCTAACAAAATGAATGAAAAGAAATTTCATGAAATTAATTGAATGAAAGCCTAACAAAAATGAGAAATGCTTAAGCAATAACTCAGTTTATTATGTGGAAAAGCTGTTACGTGCAATTACAAACTTGCTTTGGGATTGACTTGGATTTTTCCATTATTTGCCTAAGGAAAAAAAAAGATTTCACTTTTGTCATATTTGCTGACATTTGTGAATTCAATAACATTTCACCACTGCTTAGATAAGAATGGGAATTATTAATTGTGGCCAAAAGGAAGAAAAAGTTCATACCTGTATTTCTTACAGGGCTTTTCCAGTTTTCTTCTTTGAAATTGTTGTTTTTCTGCACATTTTCGAAAGGAAGTACAGCTGGAAGGATGGTGTTTTGTCAATTTGCTGTTTACATTTGAGCTCAGCTGGAGAAAGGATTTCAGCCAAAGGGTCTGAGCTGCAGGAATTCTGAGAACCTGAGGAGTTAAATCCACGGAGGTAAAGTGATCCATGGAGGCTACAGAAATCCATGGAAGTTCCAGTAATCCACGGAAGTTACAGTAATCCATGGAGATTACAATAATCCATGGAGGTTACAGATATCCATGAAGCACTGTAGTGCCTTATGCATTGCTTGAAAAGACATAATTGCCTTTAGGGCTTTGGAATAGTTTTCTCCTTTAAAAAGTGGAAACAATGGAATGGGAAACGTCAAAGGGAGATGCCACTCAGAACCCAAGCAATTTCCTCACAAAGTACCAGTGTGAACCTGTCTGGTAATGCAAAGAGTTGGGGACTGTGAAATAGGGCTGGTTCTCCCCCAGGTGTGTTTTATATCCTTGGAGAGCAAAGCACAGCTTGCTGAGGCTCAGGTGAGTGTCGGTCCCTATGTGAGCCAGAACAAACCCCCAGAGGAACCCCCAGGTGGGCTCTGTTGGCTGGGGCAGGCACAGGCTGCACTGGGGTGAGCACAGTTTGAATTCCAGGCCCTGCTTGCAAAGGAGGCTGTGAAGAGCTCAGCCCCAGCATATGCACACCTTATAGAGTAATTCCTCAGCTTCATTAATGTTTTATTGCACAATGAGTTTACGATGACAGCAAACCTCTCAAACTGTGGCAGGATAACACACTTCCTCACCGTATTAAAAAATAATGCTGGTGTAGGTATATGTACCAGGGTGTAGACTGCTGTTAAGAGGCACTGCTTTGACAAAATTCTTTTTGAGGTTTACAGAAAGCATAATAAAATATGTAAGTTACATTTCTACAAACAAAAGCTATAACATAAGTTATTTATAAGCATGAGATACAAACAGTATCACGATAAATAAACCTTAATGGATACCTGTGGCATCCATCCTAATGTAATTTGCCCAGCAAAAGTCATATTTAGTATAAAAACCTGGCAGCAGTAGTGTGTTGGTATTTAAAATAAGAATGAAAGAGGGAAGGAAGCGGCTGCTTCCCCACGCTTACACCCAACCTCTGGTACATCCTGCCTTCCCCTTCACCTGGGGCTGGCGCTGCTGCTCTCAGAGACCAGAGGTCTCTGTGTCTTTCAGGGCATCTCCACGATACCAGGATGTTCCCTGTCAGCTTCACTATGGCCTGATTTTACTAAAGGTGGCAGAAAAAATGGAGCCCCATGTGCCCATCATTCTCTGTACTCTCTGCCCTTTCAAGGGTAGCTCCTTCCCCAGCATATCCCTTGTACCCTCTCCTTCTCATCTAGTCTCAGCCATTTGTGGAACAATGCATGTATTCTGAACTGAAATAGTCTTAGCTTTTTAAATATCACGGTTAAAGTTACCAACCCCACAAAGACGTGTTTTGGAACAGGGATTGAAACCACTATGGCATGTTCATTTGTCAGAGGCTTCAGAACCCATTTAGCATTGGGTCTCTGAGTGGGGTTTAACTGCTTCCACCCACTGGGACGTGGAGGACAGAGAGTTTTACTGGAGTCTATGTGTCTGGAGTCTTAGTCAGGGTTTATGGGGCAGATGTTCCAAGCTCCTCCATGTCAGGGTATAGGGAATATCACTTGTTCTGATGGGGGAAAGGCTGCTAAGGGCAAAGCTCCACCACCCTGCCCTCCCCTCTGCCTTCATGAGGTGAGGGGAGGCAGAAGGAGCACAGCACTCCAAACCAAAGGAATGGGCAGAGGGGAATGACCTTTGTGTCTGCAACACCAGAGCTCTTCCCTCAGAAAAAGAGCAGCTGACTTAACCCTTGTGGGCTGACAAAAAAAAAAAAAAAGAAAATGGGGGGTTTTTGTCAGCTCTGTTGTGCACCAGGAGCTGAGTCCTGAGGCCTGAGCCCAGTGCTGTCCCATGAGAGCACAGCCACAGGCTGGTACCCAGGGTCCCTCTCCATCACTGGCATGGGGCAGCCAGGCCTCTGCTCTGTCCTGGGGCCTGTTGGCCACAGTGGTCCTCACCCAGGGGGGCTCGTCACTGACCAGAGGGACCCACAGGGTCTCACTGAGCCCTGCAGAAAATACAAAGGCCAGGACCACATCCCCCTTTGGTGCACAAACCTCAGGCCTTGCTTGCTAGTGCCCTCCACAGCTGGGCACAGCTGGCTACAGGCAGAGCTCAGGCAGCATGTAAACTGCTTCTGGCTGTCCTACTCCCTACTGCCCCTGCCAGGACACAGATCACGCACATCCCTCTTCAGCCTGAACACCAGTATCACTCACCAGCTCCACAGGAATGCTGCTTCCAGGGCTACGGCTGAAAAGCAGCATGTGTCCTCTGTCATGCTGAGTTCCACATTGTATAATCACTCCAAATCATGTGTGGTTTATGCAGCAGTATCCATCCAGAAAAGGCTGTGGAGAACAGGACTGGCCTTGCACAGCCTGAAACCCCCTGCCAAAGAAAGGAGCCACAGCAGGAACTCTGGAGCTACAGCAGGAGCATCTCAACATCTTCTGCTGCTTCCTGGTGAAGGGGGCCATTAGCAGTGCTCATCATGTTGTTTTAAAAGCACGTTTTAAAAGCTGAATGGTGGTATTGGCCACCATCACGCACATGGGGGGGGTCTGCAAGGATAAGGGTCCTGCGAGGACATGGCACTGCAAGGACACCCTCCCTCCAGGGCCTTCCTTGTTTTGATCCTGAGGACATTTCTGCAGCTGAGGAATGCCATTACCAAACCTACTGGCCATGGCAGGCTGCAGCACATTGATGGAGACCTTCATGTCACCTCCATGGCAGCCAGGCCTGGGCCTGGTTTCAGGCATGAGTGAGACAGTTGCCACATCTCTGCCCCCAGTGACTGCCAGTGACAGACGGGATGGGGGAATCTTCTGCCCGGTGGTGCCAGGGAGGTGGTCACTCCTCTTAAACAGCTTTAGTTACTTTTCTCCCTGCTTAACTCTGTCCTCCCCATACCTTTGCAGGTGACTGGGAGCAGCGCTCTCCACACCTGATCAGTCCCTGCCCACAGGTGTCCTGGCAGAGCTGGCTCAGCCATGCTCCCTGACAGGCCCAGGGAGCTGTGTCCTGGCGTGGCAGGGCTGCACCATGCTCCTCTTTGCCAGCACCCTACACTTGGCTTCACATCTCAGTTGATACTTGTACAATAAGCAGAACTTCACAGGAAATGACAGTGCCACAGCAGCCTTCACACACACCACCAGAACTCTCCCAGAGCCTTCCTGTCTGCATGGCTCTGGTGGCTGCCCACTGGTGCTGTCCAGCCCTGTCCCCCTGGTGCTGTCCAGCCCTGTCCCGGTGCTGTCCAGTACTGTCCTGGTGCTGTCCAGCCCTGTTCCCCTGGTGCTGTCCGGCACTGTCCTGATGTCCGGCACTGTCCCCCCGGGCCGGGGGGAGGCCATGCCATGTTTTGCTGTGCCATGCCTGGGGCGTGGCCAGAGCCCAGCAGGGTGCGGGGTCTCGTCCCTGTGACGAGAAGCTGCCTGGCTGTTGGTGCCCTGTGCCTGCCCGGGGGTCCCGCTGCCTCCCTGTGCCCCGTGGAGCCAGCCCTGAACTGGCTCCCCGGTGCGGTGCAGAGTAGCCCGGCTTTGGGTGGGCACGTCCACTCCCGCACCAGCAGCACTCCCGGGCCCCCGACCGGCCCTGGGACTGTCGAGGGTGGCAGCACCGGACCGTGCCGGCGGGGCCAGGCCGCGCCGTCGGGGCCGCAGATCCGCTCTGGCAGAGGCGGCGCCGGGCGGGGAGCCCGGCACGGAGCCACGGAGCGCGGCACCCAGCAAAGCGCAGGCGGACTTTGGGTCGGAAGGAGCCGCGGGGCTGTGCGGGGCTGTGCGGGGCTGTGCGGGGCTGTGCGGGGCTGTGCGGGGCTGTGCGGGGCTGTGCGGGGCTCTGCGCGGGGTTCTGCGGGGCTTGGCACCGAGTCCCGCCCGCCCCACGCCCGCAGAGGGGCGACGGAGACGGCGCGGCTGAGGGAGAGCTGCATTTAAGGATACCATACGTCCGGGGTTATTAATTATAAAACATAATTAAAGTAAAACTGCAGAACGTCAACATATTAAATTTAAAAGCTAATATTAAAATATCGTTAATATTTAATAAGGTAGATGAACGTTACGGAGCTGTATGCTGATACTCTATATTTAACTGTGTAAAACCAGGAGAGTTTTCCCAAAGAAAAATGTATTGTTTAGCTGATTATCAAAGACTCTGTGATATATTATCCATTTCACAAAAATAATATAGATATCTTTTTAAATATAGTAATAAAAACATACTAGTGCCTTTTAAATATACTATTACTTACCACCCCTTTTCATATTGTACTATCACAGACACTTTGGAATTGGTTTAAAAGCACATCATTCATTATTCAAAGCTCATCTTTGCATATTATTCCAGCTCAAGTCTGCCAGGCTCCCTGTGAAATCGTTCACAAAATTGATAACAGCAGACACACACGCAATAAAAAGATCGCCTTGGGCAGCCCGAGCTCCCATTATGCAGATCGAGCTGCAATTTTCTCTAACAAAGCCTGCCCTGATCCAGGACTGGGTGGCATTTTATTTATTTATTTATTTTTGTAGCCTCCACCGGTTGACTTTTTCTTTTTCTTGTTCTTTTTTTTTTCCCCCTTTTTTATTTTTTTTTCCTAATTTTTATTTTATTTTATTTTTTATTTTTTCTTCCCCGTTGTCCTCCTTTTCCCTTCTGCCCCCGCCCCGCCGCCCCCCGCCCGCCTCGCCGGGCTGTCCGGAGCGGGGCCCCGAGGGCGGTGCGCCCGCGGCCGTTCCGGCGGGATTGTGCGGCTCCGCACCAGCTTGCTGGATCGCCTCAATCCGATTAGCTCCGCTCCGGGGAGCGGCGGGTGATGGCAGCTACGCTGCCCGCCGCACCGAGCGGGGACAATCCGATTAGGGCCGCTCGGGGCCGCGGGTGGCATCGGCCGGCCCCCTCGGAGGGGGGCGTTTACTGGCCGCGTTAATGACCGCCGGGCAAGGCGGGGCCGGTGACCCTCGCTGCCGTGAGCCGGGGAAACCCTTTCGACGGTTTCGGGCCGGGACGCGCCTCGGTCAGCGCCCGCGCCTCGGAACTCTGGGCGGCAGTTTCGCCGCGGCCGTCGGACCCCGTCGGGGCCGGAGCCTACTCCGACCCCGCGACCCGTGAGGAGCATGGGGCGGGTCTCAAAAAGGGCACACCGGGGCTCACTTTTGCCGTGGGGCCGCGGCGGGAGCAGAGCCGCGCGGAGCGGGGCCGGCAGGTGCCGCCGGGCGGGCTCCGAGCGCAGCGCCTGTCCCCGGCAGCTCGGGCTTTCTTGCTGCCGCTGCCGCGGAGCGATTCGGAGCGTTGCGGGATTTGAATACTAAGATTTAAAAACTAATCAAGTCCTTCCTGTCACCGCTCCGGCATCCCGGGCTCGCCCTGCCAGGTGCTGATCAAATGCCATTACATTCTATTAACAGGGAAATTCTATTCCCTGTTTTCATTTCCCTTTATAAGAGGGAACTAAGTAAATGCACTGAGCGTTATTTAATTGTTAATGCCTTGAGTCCCGTTCGGCCGTCAGGGACCGGCTGCCAACGCGCTCGGCAGCGGCGCGGGGCTCTGCAAATTAAGCCCAAACGGAATTTCACCCTGTAGGGCCCCGGCCGCCCCCCCAGTCCGGCCCCGGGCACGATCTCGGCCCACCGCTCCGCGCTGCCGTCGGGGAGGAGCCCTGGGCAGCCGCGGGCTTCAGGGACCGAGTCCCGCCTCACACGGTGGCCTCGAGCCGTCGGGGCCCGTGGCGGGGCGGGGCCGGGGACGGGGCCGGGGACGGGGCCGGGGACGGGGACGGGGGGGGGAAGCGACGCCCCCGACGTGCGGCCCTCGGCCCCGCCCCCGCCCCGCGCGGGGCCATTGTTCGCGCGCCCCTGTGATGTCACCGCGGCGGCGGCGGCCCCCGCGCCCGGGCGCGAGGCCGGTGCGGGGCGGCGGCAGCCAATGGGCGCGCGGAGGGCGGGCGGCGGCGGCCAATGGCGGCGGCGGGGGCGCACGCGGCGCGGGGCGCGCGGCGGCCCCCGGGCGGTGACGGGGCGGCGCGCGCGCGCTCCGCAAAGTTTGGTGTCGGCGGCGGGGCCGGCCGGGCCGCGAGCGCAGCGCGAGCGGCGGCGCCTCCACAGCGGCGCGAGGGCGGCGGTGGCGGAGGATGGACCCGCCGAGGATGGACCCGCCGGGGCCGGCGCAGGGCCAGCACCAGCACGAGCCCATCAGCTTCGGCATCGACCAGATCCTCAACAGCCCCGAGCAGGACAGCGCTCCCCCGCCGCCCCCCCGGGGCCCCGACGGCGCGACCTTCCTGGGCGGCCCCGGCGGCCGCGGCGGCGCGCCCTACCCGGCCCTGCCGGCCCCCTTCCCGGCCATCGCCGCGCCCTTCGAGGACTCGGGATCGTACAGTGTGAACCTCAGCCTGGCCCCGGCCGGCGTGATCCGGGTGCCGGCGCACAGGCCCATCCCCGGGGCCGTGCCGCCGCCCATCTCCAGCGCCATCCCGGCCATGCCCGCCGTGCCCAGTCTGGGCAGCCTCAACTTCCCCTGGATGGAGAGCAGCAGGCGCTTCGTCAAGGACAGGTTCACAGGTAAGGCGCCGTGGCGGAGCGGCGAGCCCGCTCCCGACAACGAACGGAAGGGCGAGTAAAAACATAAAACGAAATAATAACAATAACGCGAATAAGAATAAAAGCAAAGGCGGCCGCTGGATGCTTCCCTCCCCCGCGCTCGCAGCGAGCCGAAAAATCGCTCACCTCCCGGCGTGAATAGCTCGGGGCGCCCCGGGGGACGGCCGGGCCTCGCTCGTCTCCGCAGCTCTTCGACGAGAGGTGGAAGCGGGGCCCCGGGGAGCCGCGGTCCCTTCGGGGTCCGGCGGGGCGCGGGCGGCCGGCGGGCAGAGCGGCGGCCCCGGGGGGGGCGGCCGGCACCGTGCGGGCGCGGGGCTGACCCCTGTGCTTCCCCCCCGGGCAGCGGCGGCGGCACTGACGCCCTTCACGGTGACACGGCGGATCGGTCATCCCTACCAGAACCGGACTCCGCCGAAGCGCAAGAAACCGCGGACATCCTTCTCCCGGGTGCAGATCTGCGAGCTGGAGAAGCGTTTCCATCGGCAGAAGTACCTGGCCTCAGCCGAGCGCGCTGCCCTCGCCAAGTCCCTCAAGATGACGGACGCCCAGGTGAAGACCTGGTTCCAGAACCGGCGCACCAAGTGGCGGTGAGTCCCGTGCCCTCGGAGCCGTCCCGTCCTGCCGCCGCCTCCAGCGGCGTCCCCCACCCGCCGCCCCGCGAATCCCGCTCCGGCCGGGACGGCCCCTTGCCGGCTCCTGGCAGCCAAACCGTTGGGGGTGAATTTTTATTATTATACTATAATAATTAATATTGTTATTATCTTTATATATTTCTTTCTTAATAACCCCCCATTCGGAAAACGGAGGATTATTCGTAAAAAACGAGGGATTATTCAGAATAACGGGGAATTGTTTGAAGAAACGGGGAATTAATTTAGGAAAAAAAAAAAAGAATCGGGAACGTTGGGAGAAAAGGGGGGAATATTTGGAAACGGGATTACTGGGAAACGGCGGGTTTGCAGGCTCTTCCCGCCGCCCACCTTCCCTCCTCTGGCGGTCAAGCGGTGACCGCCCGCCCGGCGGTGCCTGGCCCCAGAAGGACGCTCCGGCCGCCCTGCCTGGTGCCTGTGAGCCCAGACCCGGCCCCGGGCCGGCCGCTCCCGGCTGAGTCCCGGGCGGAGCGTGCCCCGTGACCGGGCGCGGGCTGAGCGTGTCCCCCGGCAGGCGGCAGACGGCGGAGGAGCGGGAGGCCGAGCGGCAGCAGGCGAGCCGGCTGATGCTGCAGCTGCAGCACGACGCCTTCCAGAAGTCGCTGAACGAGTCCATCCAGCCCGACCCGCTGTGCCTGCACAACTCGTCGCTGTTCGCGCTGCAGAATCTGCAGCCCTGGGAGGAGGAGAGCGCCAAGATCCCCCCGGTCACCTCCCTCGTCTGAACCCGGCAGCCGGGGCACGCAGCAGACTGGTCCGCGGAGCGCGGCCGGCGGCTCCCTTTGCCCCGGGGCCGCGGCTCCCCCGACGGGGCGGCTGCGGGGCGGCGAGCGGCGCCAGCGGGGCTGACACTGGGATCGGGTCTGACCGGAGCCGGGCCCGGAGCCGCTTCCCCGAGGCCGGCGTGGAGTGGAGCCCCTTGTATATTTGTGTCGATGTTCCACTAGGAAGGGAAATATGTCACTTTTTGTAAGAAGTGTTAATATTTTAATTTATTTATGCATCGAGATTTTGGGCACTATTATTATGGAATTATATAAAACCTCGATTATTTATATCGAAATCTGAACACAGGTATTTTGTGTTGGCTTTGGAACAAAAGGCTATTTTTTTCCCGTTCTGAGGATAGTGTAAAGAAAAAAAGACCTCCCTATCACTTAGCGGAGGGGACTCGGTGGAGCCGGTGATGACTCATTAGCTTCGGAAACCCTATTAAACTGAAAAGCGGTAGCTCCCATCTGACCAGGTGAAGTTAATGTCAGCTGTAATTTATTCACCGTAGTAATAAGGGCTCCTTCCAGGCACCACACGCCGTTCTGTCCTCACCTTCCCAGCCGATGAGCTTTAGCGCCCCAAAACAGCACTCGCTCCCTGCGCCACCGGCTCTCGAGAAAGCGCCTTATGTTTCATAATAAAGAAGATTTGGGGTTGACACAGACCATGTATAATACTTTGTACTTGCCGAGACGTGTAAATAAACGTTTTCTTTACAAACGCCTCTCCGCTCCGTGCCTGCCGCCGCGCCGGGGAGAGCCGAGCCGAGCCCACTGGGCCGGGCGCTGCGGGCCGTGGCCGCCGGCCGCCGCGGGGCCTCGGCTGACGCGGAGGACAGAAGCCGAAATGGGGGCGGCAGAGGGCCGGGGAGCGGGGCTGGGACGGCGGGCGGATTCGGAGCGGGGCTGCGGCGGCGGGGCCGGTGCGGTCGTGAGCGGTGCTGCTGCTCTCTCCGCCGGTGCGGGGCAGAGCGGCCGGGAGCGATCTCGGCTTTGGGACACGGTCGGCAGCGCGGGTGGCCGGGCGGGAGGCGTGCGGAGCCCGCGGAGCAGGCCCCGCCGGTCCGCGGTAATTTCTCTCCGCCAGCCACGCGGTCCCGACTCGCACGCCGGTGGAGCCCGGCGGTTTTCTTTTTGCTGTCTTTTCTGCGCATCCCGCCGGCAGCCGGAACGGCGGTGGCTTGGGCCAAGGCTCCGGTGCTCGCCCCCATCACCGTTGTGCGGGGGGATTTTTAAGAACAACCTCCCGCAGGTCTCGAGCCCTGCTCCCCGGCCTCCAACAACGGGGGAAGCTGCAAAACTGACATTTTTAGAAAGCAGCCATGGCCAGGAGGGTTCTCCCCAGCCACGGGCAGGAGCCGTCGCTCCCTTGGTCGCGTTCCCTGAAGGGGGGCTCGGCAGCGGGCTCGGCCGCAGAGCGGGAGGCTGCAGGAGCGTAACGCCGCTCCCGGGCTCGCCGCTCCCGGCCCCGGCTGCGGCACAGGGCAGCTCAGCGCCAGGCAGCCACGCAGGGCGAGGGATGGAGAAAATATTTCTTAACTGGTTCTTCCCTCAGCGGTATCAGGGCAGGGGCTCCGGTCGATTTGGTTTGTCGGGAGCAGGCTGTGGAAGGCTCACGGCAGGGGCAAATCCAGTCACACAGGGGTGATGGTGCTGGACCCGACTGGTGCCATTCACCAGCGAGAATGTGCAGCCTAAGCTGAAACAGAGATCGAGGGAAGTCTTTGGCAGGGAAGGAAGAAAAAACAACGGGGAGATCTATATCGGTCGACAGAATGCGAGGGACCGCCGCACTCCGGTCCTCTGTCCCCACCCGCTCCCCGCCACCGCTGCGCCCCAGCCCCAGCCCGGCTCTGTTCGGTGCATTCGTTTTCCCACCGCCCTTCACCGCGCGGCGATACCGGGGCTGCTGGCCCTCGGCCTTCCCCTCAGCATCGGCACCGAATGCGGCACAGAGAGGGAGAGAACCCCCCCGTACCATACACAGAACAGCCCTGAGAAACCTCAGTGTCAGTGAAAGGGGGGAAGAATCCAGCTCTGAACGGGGATGGAATACACGGACACACATTTTCACCTGTGTATTGGTGTTGCGTTCTATCATCTGCACCGTCGAACATCTGTAAAGTGCATTTTGTTCAACACATCGTTGTTCTTTAACTGTTCGGACACCCCGTAACTATAAGCCTGAACGTCCCGGATTTCCATGCAGTTTCCCCAAACTGCTGTAATCCAGGAGCAGTATATTTGCAGAGAGCAAAATGCTGCTACATTCTGCAGGAACCGGCTTTGTGGCGAGGGAGGATCCTGCGCAAAGCCACGGGGTGTTTCCAGCCCTGGAACGAGCGGCAGTGTGTCCGAGCTCGGCAGGGACAGCCCAGGGGGTCCCGTCGTCACTGCTGCCCGTGGGCTGTGTCACAGGCAGCGGGATTGAGCCTCGGGGTACCCCAATTTGTCAAAAGATTTCATAAACCACAACCAAATTTCCATTTCAACCATCTGAGTAGTCATCAAATAGCGGGATTTATGTCCCGCGAGCTGCTTTGGGCTTGCTGATGTCTGTGGCTGGTGTCTTTGTTCCCGAGGAGTTGTTTCGAGGTGCGTTTTGAGCGGTGCTGAGGACGAGGGACACAGGCTGCCTCGTGTCTCATATGACGAGAGTGCGTGGACAGTCCGGGGGGCGTCCCAACACGTGCGGTCGTGCTGAAGGGGCACAAGGAGGGGTTACCCGCAATTACTCTGCCCAGTTAATCCAGTGTTACAGAAGCCTCAGGGCAACACCAATTGGAACAAACACACAGTACTTCTCCCTGTGGATGAGAGCGGTGTTCCCTGCCGGCCTCGTTCAGGTGTGACGAACGTGTGTGTCTGATGGTCCCTGCTGTGTGTCTTTGAAGGTCTGTCAACAGAGAGAGATGCCTGAAGGGACCTGCGCGGACTCTACACTAGACCAACTTGAGCCTTTTCATCCCAGGAATTGTAATTGTGGAGGATGTGGGTGCCCAGTGGAGGATAGGGCATCTTTTGGGGGTGGGCTGGCTGTTGTCCTGATCCCATTGATTGTCCTGTCCACATTTTGCACTTGGGCTCTGGAGTGGCCAACTTAAGTCGAGCTGTTGTGTATGGGCAGCCGTTTGACTTCCCAATTTCTGAAACACCCTCCCGGCAGCACAGGCCCTGGCTAGCTGTGGGTGAGCATGGGGGGAGCATGGTTTATCTCTCACCTCCCACTCATCGCTAAGTGCTCCCTTACCTCCGTGGGAGACTCCTTAAAGCACTCAGTCAGCCAAGGAGGTCAGTGGTGTGCAGGCAGGGTGAAGGGCAGCAGCAGCTCCTGCAGCTGTGCTGCAGCATAACTGTTTCAGGGGGAATCATTTAAGTGTAGGCAGTGAAAGTCGTGATGGAGATGTGCTCTGAGAGTGCTAAAGAGGCTACACATCCCATCAAGCTGAGTTTTAATCTGTTGATGCTAGATGCTGCTATGAAATTGATAATTCTTAGCATTTGGATGATCTTTCCAAAGCAGTCTTTAATCTCCAAGTGAAATATCTCTGTGAATTTATGTTTTGAAAAGCCCATGCTATGTCCCTGAACTCCCCGATATGGAAGTTTTAAGCCCAGAAAAACTTGTCTTTATTGAATGAGGATGGAAAAAAGCAATGAGAATTAAGGATTTCTGAACTGTCAGTGGGACTTAATTTTGGACAGGTCATTTTCCAAGCTTTGCTTAATTGTGTGTGTGAATGCTCTCCCAGGCAGGAGTATGTCTGTGTGAATGCTGCTCCCAGGCAGGGCTGAGCAGCCCCGTGGGTGAATGCACAAGGCAGAGCTCAGCATAACTGGAGGAACATCAGCCATCTCCTCAGAGCTCCTCCTGGCTTTCCCTTGAGCCCCAGCCTGACGCAGCCCCAGTGCCATACCCTCATGCACAAACCCTCTCTGGATAAAAATGGCTCCACAATTTGCCTCTCTCAGCATTATTTTGTGCCCAGGGTATTAGATGTTACAAAGTAATGCGTGGTGATCAAATCTGTATAGGCAATTCCTTTCCTAAATGGGCCTTAAAATCAATGGGTTATTAGCTCTCCTCCACTCCATGATGAAAGGCTGGTCCTGTTAAACATGAAAACGACACAATATTCAATGCCTTGGTTTACGAAAGGTTTTTTTTGTTTTGTTTTGTTTTTTAATTAAGCTCATTTATAGCTGACAGAAATAGTACTGAGATTTACATGACACCTCTGAACTTTCCTTGAAGCATGTATTTCTGCACCTAAATTATCACCACTACTGAGGATAATCATCTAAGGGCCGTGACTCACCCAGGTGAGCACTTGCTCATGTAGCTGCTCCTCCTCAGTTGGTAGATTCCCTCCTTATGTGTTACCTGAGCGAGTTGGATGAGGTGGGGCAAGTATTTGCTTCCATTTGCTTCCGTGCAAGTGGGCATGTTTTGAGGAAGAGGTATTTACACCCTTGGTTCAGGCTATTTGGAGCATTTCCCTTCAATGCCGTGTGTTTCCCTTGCCCATGCTTTTGAGTCTTTTAAACTCCTAATATTTTCCTGACTCAGCAGCAAAAGAAATATTTCTACTTGGTGCCCACTGGTTTTTGGGCATCTGAGCTTGTCTCCTGGAGGCACCCAAGTGGCTTTTATGGGCAGAGCCATCATGCAGTTTGTAGTAGTTTGGCACCTATGTACTTTTCCCTCCTTTTTGAGGGGGAGTCTCAGCATGTCTAGACATTTCAGATACCTTAAAAATCTGTTGTTAAGGTCAGAGCAGTAAAGGCATTTAGAGATATACTCCCATGAATTTAATTTAAGGATAAGAAATAAAATATTCTTCCCACATTGTTGTGGCAATAGAAGTCAGCTGCCTAAAGGCATTTCTGCATTGTGGATTCAGAAATGTCCAGATGTCCTTCGTAGGATGTGCTCAGAGCTGGAAATGCTGGGAGTGCCAAACAGAGACATTTGAGAGGGATCTGTGCTTTTCAGGGAGCAGAGATGGAAGTTTCCACACTTCTTCAGGAGGGTGTGAGCTGTGCTCCACCTCAGCCCCATGAACTGTGTGATCACAGAATCCCAGAATGGTTTGGGTTAGAAGAGACCTTAAAGGTCATCCAGTGCCACCCCCTGCCGTGGACAGGGACACCTTCCCCTGTCCCTGGCTGTTCCAAGCCCCATCCAGCCTGGCCTTGGGTTTTCTGGTGTGAGTGATGTTGGGCGTCCACAGGACTGTGCTCCACTGAGTAGGGCCTCAGCTTGCTGGGGTGCTGAGTGGGGCAGGCTCTAAACATCCTCACAAGCTCAGACCTTAGGCCATTCTTCAAAAGATAAAAATAAGGCAAATAAGAGAAATCTGCCTGTGGATAGTGGACCCCAGAGATTTCCCAGTAACATTTGCAGTATCTATACAGACATCAAGGGTGCTGTGCTGGTCCTGGTGAATGTTGTAAGCTGAGCCTGCAAGTATTTACCTTCTGAGAGTTCAAGGGAGTGATTTTGCACCTCTGTGGAGCATCTTCCACTTCCACATGAAGAGGCAGAGAGAGCAGGACCTTTGTTGTTACCAGCATGTGGGATTTGCCGGGTCCTTCTCTGCTGCTCTGCTCAGCGGCAGGACCACAAGGATCAGACCCAGCCAGTCCAATGTGCCTCGCCCTAGCTTGGGCCAGTTTCCTGGAATGGGCAGGTGGGAGAAAACTGTCCTGTCTCCAGCTCTGCTGCACATCTGAGCTCCCTGAATGAATCTCTGCACCTCATCAGGTAATTCTGGATGCTACATGTTGGCAGTGAGATGCATTTCACTCCATGCTATGACCAGTTTTCTTCATGAACTAATCCAAATAGGAAGCAGTGCCATGGTAAATTGGCATGAGCCCTGTGGCCTGGTAAAGGTCCTCCCATTTAGCAAGAGGTTGGACTGTCTGGTCCATCATCTGTGTGCCTGAACCTCCAGCTCTCTGTTCAGGTGAATCTGCATTCTTTATTTCTTCTTAGGGACACCAGACATGATCTCATTGCCTTGGTTTTATTATCTCTCATCTTTGGACTGAGTAGCATCTGGAAAGAGGGGGTAAAATTCATACCATGGCTTGCCTACAGAAATACTAGGCTTCTTCAATCTTTTGAAAATAGAAGGCCATCAACCCCTGCCAGACTCCTTAAATGACTTAAACTCAATGCCACAAGTGTTCCAAAATGCCAAAATGATCCCATTAATTTGGCATCCAGTATATGCTGCATTATACATACTAACTTCCATTGGCACATGCCACATCCAATCCATTAGTTGTGCACAAATGCACTTAAGTTTTTTATTGCTCTTAGTTTTGTGTCATCAGCAAAGAAAGGTAAAGTTGATCTTCATCTAAATCACTGACATGGATTATTGCAATTGATTACAACGAAGAAAAAGCTTTTCAAGTTTCAAAGTTATGTTGTCTTTTATTTCCCCAAGTAGTAATCTGTACTGTTTAAGTTATTGCACAAGAACCGTCTCAGTGAGAGCTGCCCATATTACATTCCTTTTTGAGAACATTTGTATGCTAGGCTGTTGTGATTCCCCAGCTCTGTACAGAACTTTTATTCCTTCTGGTGGCAGAAAGGCACTTGATATTCTTCACTCAGTCCAGACAGAGGAGGAAGAGGAGCATTAGCCTAAGCTAATGTTTGGGAAGTAGTGTTTTAATCTATGATCAGAAAAATCTTATTTTATTTATGGTTTTGTTCACCATTATTCCCAAGCTTAGCCTCCTAATTGGGTTATTGTGTTACCTGTCTCAGGACACTTGTGACACCTGGGTATCCAGACACCAGCACACAAGGGAAGGATGTGGCCCAGCTTCACAGCATTCTTCTGACCAGTGATTATGTACAACAGAAAAAAATAATGAGGGGAGCTGTTTGTCTGTCCTCCCAAATCACCTTGCTTGCTCTGTGCCAGAGCTGCCCCGTGCACTTCAGCCCTGCTTTACAGCTTGATGTCCCACAGCATTTACACTGTGCTCTTGTCAGGCAGAGACTTGCACCCAAACTATTCTTTGCACAGCTCAGGAGCCTTTTGAAATTATGTGGTTAAAATCAACTCTGTGTGCAAGAGGGATCCCTCAACCTGAATTCAAGATGCTGAACTCCCAGGTACTTCCACAGGGCAGTAGGTGCCAACAAGGTTGTGAAAGACCCTCTGCATCTTTAGGGCAGCCCGGCAGTGCCTCTGCTGTGCTTCTCTCCACTGCTTCACATCTCTTCAGAACTTCACACTGGCTCTAAGGGCAGCAGTTCTTAAAACATGACCCTGAAACTTAACGAAAGGACTAATTTTTACTTAATAAAGCTTGTGGTTTATGGAGTGGAGTGATAGATAAGACTGGCTCAGTACAGAGCTGTTAAACACCAGGGCTGCTGGAGCAGTTCAGCTGCTTTCATACGAGCCAGAGGGCCAGCCCTTCACAGGGTGTAAATCAGCAAGGATCCATTAACTTCAGTGCATCTCATCTACTTTACATCAGCTGAGGACACGACCCTGAGAACTTAATTGGTGGTATAATATAAAGACATTATAGTCTCTTGTTCACCCGCACACGCCATTCCCATTACTGGTAATGGGAGCAGCCTGTGGGGGAATGTCAGCCGCGGGTGGGCATGGCTGGTGCCAGTCCTGGTCTGCTCCCACCAGGGCCACTGCCCTGTTAAGCTGCTCCCAGCCTCCAGAGAGCCCATGCTCTCAGGTGGAGAGGGAAACCAAAGCTGAATAGTTAATAATTTAAAGAAGCCTTCGACTCCCTTGGACTGGTGGGATGTAGCAAGAGCTCTGAGGGCACCTGTGAAGGCTGGATGTATGCTGTGGGCCTCACCCTGCCAGCAGGGCATGAGGTTGGATGGGTGGGAGAGCAGCTTCTCTCATGCCATCGCTGCAGGTTGGCATGAACCATGGCCTGAGCTGTTTCCCCTGGAAATCTGGAAAACAGGGAATTCTCACACAGCGGAAAATATTTCTAGGTCTGGACAAAAGGTATTCCAGGAGCAGCCTGGGATGAAGCCTCCTGACTGCAGCCCACAGGCAAAGGTTCCAGGTTGTGCAGTTACTCCATGCCAGCTCTTCCCTCGTCCCCCCCAGATGTGCCCCACTCTGGCCCTGGCAGCACAGGAGAAGGTGGGCATGCGTTCGTTGTCACAGAGCTACAGACTGGGAGAAGGAAACAGTGATCCTTCAAGATTTTCAACAAGTCTCTTTTCTTAAATATTTTATACCCTTGAGGTTGGGACATGGGCAGGCAGGTGGGTGCATCTGCAGAGTGATGTGTAGGAGATGGTTTCTTCATAGACAGCAGAGATGTTGTGGTAATTAATCTTGTTTTGGTTCTGGCACCTAAAAATCTCTTTGGGGAGCTGAAGTCCTGCACCCTGCTTCGTGGATTATCCTAATCTGTGCTCCTGATCAGAGCTTCAAAGCAGTATTTAGTCATGCTTTTCCCGAAATTTCTAAAACTACTCTTTTTCCTTGTGACATGTCTTCTGTGGGCATCCTGTCTCCATGTTGCTTTTCTCATCCGGGCTGAGGCACATGTTGTCTCTCAGGTCACAGCCCGCCTATTTCTGGTCTTGTGCACCTCCTCAGCCTTTATTTTCAGTCAGTTCTGTCAGCTTCTGAGCCCTCTGCTCCCAGCTTTCCTCTCTGTACAGGTGCATGGCTGCTCTCTGCCTGGAGCCAAGGGACCCCTCAGCATTTTACTGCTCAAATGGCACCCTAATGTTACTCTGTTTTATTTTGTAGAGTTGCAAGGGGAAAAAAAGTGGGATGTTGCCTCTTGCCTAGAGAAGCTGACATGGGTAATTGATTCTGAAAACAGTTTGCACAGTTGGGGACTCACTCACTGAAGCTGCCGTGTTGCACTAGGGAGCTTTGCCACTTTTGGTGCTCAAGCGGAGCAGCTGTTGCACTCAGCATTGCTTCCAGATTGTCACAGGCTGTGGAGGTTCCCCTGTCCTCAGACTGTTCATCAGGAATGCTTTCAACTTGTCCCCTTTAATCAGCAGGAGGCCAATGGCGAGTGTGGGGCTTGGGAGGAAGGAGCTTTTTCTGTGTTGAATCAGCAAATGAAGGTTAGTGGTTTCACTTTGAAACTCCATTTTAGAGCCTTCAAGCCCAGTGCATCCATGCCCTGTGCTACCTTCCCATGTGGCAAAAGGAGATTGTTTCTGAGAGCCCAAGGAGGGAAAAAGCCTTTCCCACTATTTCAAGGCTGAAATATTTTGAGTACCTGAAGTAAGTGAAATGTTCAAGATAAAAACACTTGCAGGACCTTTTTTGGAGATCTGAAATGTGATCCTACTCTAAATCATCAAGGGTAGAAATTGTAGGGTTTAAGGGGTTTTTTTCTGCCTTGTCATGCTTGTGGCTTTCCTACATTGATCTCTGTGAAGTTGACCTTCTCTGTCTCCAGCCAAGCACTCAGAGGGGAAAGGACGAATTTCTGCTGCATGGAGGGGCTGAGGTTAAACCACTGCCCCTTTTCACTGCCATAGGGAATAAGGCAGGGAAAATAAAGTGTACCTTCCTCATATCAGGATTTTCCTTCAAACTGCAGGCAGTTTTTCCAAAACATTCTTAAATGGGGCTCCCAACCCCTGTGTGACTGACTCTGTCAAACCACTCTAAGGGAGATCCTTCTGGCACAAATCTCTGTTTATGTTAAAGCTTTTACCTTCCTCTGCTGGTCAAGATTCACAAGAAAAACTGTTTTTCCCTGTTTGCTCTGCAGGGTCCCCAGACAGGTCTGCAAAGGCAGTTGCCTTTGTCACATCACACTGAGAAGGTCTGTCAGCCCTTTTTCCACCCAGGCTTGTGATCCTACAGCTCAGATGAGACTTCCATGAGTGGGAGCTAAACCAGAGAAAACTGGGTTGAAGTGCACAATAGAAATCACTGTTCACTAGTTCAGATGGAAAAAAGAGACCCTCCCTCAGTCTCGTCCATCTCTGTTTCCTTCTGCTTCCTGACTTGCTTTGGATGCCAGTCCACAGTTTCCCAGCTGCAGCTGGAACACCTCCCACTGCACTGGCTCATTTTCTCAGTGGTGTTTGTTGCTTTGCTCTTTGTCTTCTTCTCTGGCCAAGACTTTTCCTTCTTAATAATTCAAATTAACAATGGGGCAGAAGCAGAAATGCACGAGGTGTGATCCACATTCTGGCCGTGTTGGTTGTGGCACTGGGTGAGGTGGGAAAGCCCTGATGGATTAAGGGGGAATGGTGCACGAGCTAGTGCGACTGGAGGGCAGGAAGTGATGGAAATGCAGCAAGTGGGGAAGATCAGAGAAAGGAGACACCCCAGACCTCTGGCATACACAGAAAACTGGGAAGGAGGGGGAAAGCCGGGAATGATCAAGAAGAGCAAAGATGGAAGTGGGAGTAATGGGAACACCTGGGAGCGAGCTGGGGAAGGGCTGTGCAGAGCTGCCGTGGTGGAAAAAAGACATAAGGATGCCTGGAGCAGAGGGAAGCTCTGCCGTAGGGCTCTGCTGGACTTTCCGTTGGAAAGAAGAATTTTTTTTGTGTTTAAAACCTCAGTGCAGTGGGGCTGTATGCGAGCAAGCAACCGGGTACTGCCTTAGAAATGGAAATGGCTTGGCACGAGTTCTTGCTGAGGGGCAGGGAGGGAGTGCACAGCGCACTGTGCTGTGTTTTGGGGTCCCACTGGATAGCGAGCTCTGGGACAGCTCCGTGGTGAAATCATCAGTGGGCAAGAAAGAGAACAGCAAAACCGGTAAAACACAGCAAGAAGGACGCAAAACCCCAGCAGAGTGCAGTAAGCAGGGGTTACAGAACAGCTGAAGAAAGCGGGTGGAAGCAAAAGCGAGAAATGGGCCCCTGGGCAGGCGAACTGCCCCGAACAACAGGAAGCTCCAGCAGCGCCTCGCAGCGAGCGGCTGGAGCACGGCCGGGCGAAGCGGGGCCGCGCTGCCCAGCCGACATCTGCTCTCGGTGACAAAAGCACGGCCTGACAAGTTCATTGTGGCTCGGCACGGGGCAGCAGGTGGGAGAGGCAGCGTGTGCAGCCACCTGCTCGGCCGCGGGGCTGTGTGCCCGTCCCCCGGGGCTGCCGCGGGAGCTCCGCCGCACCGCAGCCCCCGGAGGGGTGGCCCAGGCCCGGAGGCGCCCAGTGCTGCCCCAGCTAGGGAGGGAGGCTGACACTCACTGATGGGGCAGTGCTGCAGGGCGGCTCTTCAAATAGCTGTGGAAGGGTCGAGCTTCTACTTTTTATAGATTTCACTTGGGTAGAGAGCAGCATTTCTTTCTTTCTTTTTTTTTTTTTTTTTCTTAATTCCAAAATAATAAATCTCCTTTAAGATAATTTTTGTGTCTGGAATTCAGTGACGTGTCATGGAAATGTGTATGAAAACAGATGTATGAACGTGTATGAAAATAGATGAGGCAAAAACAAAGCAGCCAAGCCAAATCCTACACCTGTAACTCTTCCTGAACCCACCAGGCAGTAGGAGAGCTCAGCTGCTCCCAGCGCTTGGCTGGTGCCGCCTGAATGTCATTAGTGTACAATAGGGTTTGATCGGAATTGGCATCGCTCTTGCCAGGGAGTGAATGAGCTGAGAGCGACGAAGCAGCCGAGGATGCAGCCTCCTGCACCGAGCTCAGTAAGTACTCGAGCAACAGTCAGCTCTGGTTTAGAGGCCAAAGTCAATTCTGAATAACACCGATACACTTGGGCTGTGCACTCCCGATCAGCCCTGCCGTAGCCCAGGCAGAGCCAGGAGGGAATTTCCCCCCTTCTCCCTGTGTAAGTGCCAGGAACCGCAGGGTCTGTCAGATTCGGGGCAACGTGAGGAACTCGCTGTGTCATGGTGGTTGCTGCACAAGTCTTTTCGGAGCTCTTCGGTGATTCCTCGTATGCTGGGACAGAGCGTTCATAGAGATGCTCTGATTTACCGAAAATCTGGCTCACGGGCCCCATTTCACAATCCCGTTGGCTGCCAAATGCTTCCAGTGCACGTTTCAGTTTGAGTTTTCGTCTTCATAAGTGCATGCGTTCGGTTTTGCTGCTCGCGGTGCGAAGGTCGGTCTGGAGCGAGTGCCGTGCGGGAGGGAGCGGCGGCTCCGGCCCCGGCTCCGGCTCCGGCGGGGCTGCACTCACCCGCCGGGGCCTTTGTGCGCCCTCGAGGGCAGTGCTGCAGAGGATGCCCTCAGGCTGAGCTGCGCACAGCTGCAGGGAGCAAACACACACCCGACCGCACAGATCTCTCTTCTATGGCGGCATTAAAATAGCAGGCTTGCTTCTGGTGTGACAGCCAAAACCCTCATTAATGGGGAGGGGAAAGAGAGGCTGGAAATGTTGCAGTCTTCGTGCAAAAGCCAAGCTCCACGTTGCTGGTTTTGATGGCAGATACGGTATGGCAGAGCTGGTTTCACAGGAACAGCTGCTGGGAGCTCGAGGGGATGCAGCACCTTTAAGGGGGTCACAGCCTGTCTGTCATCCTCCTGTCCCCTCACGCCTCCGCTCTTAAATTGGTCTTAAAAACGATTGCAAGGCTCGCTGCTTCAGCCGTGCTTGCCCAGCTCACGAAGCGCAGCACTCGAGTTCTTTAATTAAAAGTGTATTTCCAGATTTTAAGGGATCTCAAGGTTACAAGTTTTTTGATGCCAACCTCCGGCGTTTCAAGATGTTTGCTTAGAACAACAGGAAGATTTAAATGGGTGTTTAAAAAATCAGCCTAAGGAATTTAGAGATTTGCTTTTAATTAAGAAGAGTAAATTAAAATGTAGTTGTTCCATGGCAAGGTCATCTTAATTCAATGTCTAATTATACAGGTATTAAATTTCTCCCAAATAAAGCCTTATTTGAGCTAAGATAATTCATTTAAAAAGTAATCCGGTCTTGAATGAAATATCATTAATGATGAAGAATCTATTCAAAATTTAAGTACTTAGTCACAGCCACAGTAAAAATTAATATAGTGCCTTTTTTTTTTTTTTTTTCTCCCCTCTGGATTTGTATAATTTTAGCTTCTAGCCCTTGGGACCAGTGGCACACTTGTTTGCTCAATGCTACTGAGTCCTACACAGGAGACTCAGGTTTACATCGCTTCCTGGTTTGTCTTTGTTCAACTTAACAAACTGCTCCCACCCGCTGTCTTTACTTCCAGAGGGATCTCTCCCGCTGGAAATGTGCTTTGCTGGAAGCCAAGGCAAACTCCGGGGGCAGAAGATGCTCTCAGAAATAACTGCGATGTTTCCCTGCTCCTGACATATTCTGTTGAACAGCTTCAGGTTTTGTGCTGTGGCTGTTCTAGAGGCTGAATTAATCTTGCCGACATCGAAAATTAGCAGTCTGTTACCAGGATGGCTTTAATTTGGTTCCCTAGGAAATTATTCAAGTGACCTTATTTTATCTTGGGATGGTGTGTAACCACATCACAACCCAGAAACTAGTGGGGGACAAACTAGAGAGTTGAGACTCCTCCCAACAGCTCTGGAGAGCATGAAGGAGTCGTTTTGGCAATATGGGCTAAGAACTGTAGTTAGATCTTGATTATGCTAAAATGGCCAGGAGTGAAATAATTATACAGATATTTGCTTTCTCCTGATTTTCAGCATTAACAGCCCCTTCTGCCAAGCAAGGCTACTTCATGTGTCAAGGATCCTGGATGCTTCAGACACGGAAAGTCTCAAGAATATTAATCTCTCTTATTTTCGAGGCTCAGGGGTAGTCTGAAACCAATTAAATTTTAATTCTTGAGCTGAGTTTGTTTGCCAGTTCCATGAGCACACGAGCGGCGCCTCGGGGCAAAGCCAGTCCGGCTGTTTTGTGCTCCCGGGCTCGGTGGAAGGGGGTCAGAGCTCGGGGCGACACCTGGGCCGGTCCCCGCTCCCCGGGAGCCGGATCGAACCTCACCTGGGCCGGTCCCCGCTCCCCGGGAGCCGGATCGAACCTCACCTGGGCCGGTCCCGCTCCCCGCGAGCGGCGGCGGCGCAGCCGGACCTCGGGAACGCCCGGGCTGCCGCTCCTCAAAGGCGCTCTTGTCCTGCCTCGCCAAAATTTCTTGGTGCAAGGGCTGATAATAGATGGCTCTGAAAGCTGCATTGTGGGGCTCTGCCGCGGGAGAGGGGCATTAATGGGGCATTGTGCGGGGCCCCGAGCCTGGCATGCGCTGCCGGCTGGGAAAAGTTAGCAAGGAGAAGCCTTGTTCCACCCGCGCTGCCTCCGCTGATTTACGGCGGCTCCCCTGCGCTCGGAAGTGCTGCGACATTCCCCAGTAAATAGGGATGCATGAACGATTCTTTTTCCCTCCTTTCCTCCTCTTATCCGCTCTTCCCAAATACGTAAACTCTGAACAGGGTTTATTCTTCTTCAATGATCATTCAATTGTCTCCAGACTGTATCTTTTGGTAAATTTATTGCTGGCTATTAAAAAAAAAAAAAAAAAAAAAAAAAAAAAAAAAGAAAAGAAAAAAAAAAAGAAAGAAAGAAAAAGAAACAACAAACCAACTCAAATGCATTTTGCATATTAACACGTAACTCTTGTTCCTGTCTGCTCAGTTTGGAAATGGTTGGATTGCTTTTATAAAGAAAAAAATGGCTAATAAAATTGGCCTCAGCACCGTTGCTTTGCAATTCTTATGAACAGTAAAGTGCCTCTTACAGTCATTGATGTTAAAAGCTATTTCTAAATTATGGTGCCATTTATTATCTCTAGTGTCCAAAGTAAGTTTAAATGATGCTTATAATTCATGTTTTACCAAATTTCCTTTTCCCCCTGAGGATACCTCTGATTAACTTATGCACATTTAAGCGCTTTTTAAATTCTTCTTTTATTGCCATTATGCTCTGAAAATCTCAGCGATTCTCAAAAATGGGTAATAAACTTGAGATAAAATGCTGCAGTTTTAGATCAATGCTGACATATCACTGTGGTGATTTCTTCAGAGCTAAAGTGATAATGCTTCATATTTACAGAATATATACTAGGTTACTACTACAAGATTACCATTTTGTTCTAAGATGAAATGAGTAATTTACCAATTTATTAAACAGTTACATTTAAGTATTGCTTAGGACATTACCACACCAATCTGTTTACTTAGCTTGAAGAGTTACCATTAAGAAACCCTGTTTATTTAGGTAAAATTTGTAACGATTGTCCCCTTCATTAAGAAACTTATTTTTCTGCAAGCCTAATTGCCTGGAAATGAGTTTCTCCTTATTTACTATGGTGAATTTTGCTAAGACAGCTAAAACCACCACCCTCACAAGATGTGCTAGAGAAATTAATAATACATACATGGAACAGTTTTAATTAGTATAATACCAAATGTTAATAAAAGATTTATGATCCAGTTAGAAGTTCTAATGATCGCAACAGGAAAAAAGCTGAAATGTGGTGGCGGTGATCTGTTAAAAATAAACAAATGCTGCCAAACTCTCCAAATTGAGGATAGAGGAGATTTTTTTTCTTTTCCTGCCCTTATGTGAGTCCTGGCTCAATGATCTGTAAGGTTAGGCTCTGACCCCACGGAAAGTAGAGTAAATCCAGAATGGCAGGAGGATAGCCATGGGGGTTATCCTATGTGACAGCAGGGCAGGAGACACCCCGTGCAGGGGGAAAGGCTGCATTTAACTAAGCTGGTGCCACTGGGCTGGGAGCAGGCTCCTGCCTGGGAGACCCCAACCCCAGCCAGCCCCAGGTGGGTTTAGCAGAGCTCCAGCATCACTAGCACAACCTTTTATCCCAGTTCTAGGAAAGCAGTCCATGTTTTAAGTAGCTCAGAAGGCCAGAGGTGGAGGATGCAGATAGAACCATCTTGGCTCCAGCCAAAGGCAGATGCCATAAGCAGTGGCAGAATTTCCATAGGTTTTTTCCTCAAGAGAAGCACACCAAAACGCCTCTCAAGTCACAAGTATCTCAGATGCACCTTGCAGCTCTGTTCGTGTGGAGCATGGACAGCCTCTGCCGAAGCCTGAGCCAGCTGGACACACAGATGGAGGAGCCCTCACAGACCTGGGCTGGGGAAGGAGCTCTGGGGAGGGACAGCATTCATCCAAGTCTTTGAACATTGGAATGAGGATCTCAAGTGAGAGACCCTCTGTAACTGCATGGGTGGTGTGGCAGGGGAAGGACCTCTGTGGGGGGTCAGTGCTGAGACCTGCTCTGAGGATATTTAGTCACATGAGATAAATTAAGGTCCTGCCTTAAAACCCCTGGAATATGCCTGGCTGGGCATCTCACTGGTGTCTTCAAGATGAAGCTCCAAAATATGATGTTGTAAGCATGAAGATTCAGAGCAGAAGTGGATATTACTTGCTTGGATTTGGGGGATTTTGGGGCAGGACCAAGTGCTGTGATCTTTATTGTTTTCTTGAATGCTGCCTGGATTTGTTTCCCAGCAGCACTGACAGGAGTGGGACTCTTCTGGCACAGTGTGAGGATACTCAAAGCCAATATCAGAAGCCAGTCCTGTGCTGCATCCCATCAAGGTGCTCAACCTCAGATGGCACATGCTAGGTCTCACTCCCTGTGTGAGTCCAGCAGGAGCAGAGCCACTGCACTGTGCACAGGTAATCCCTTACCTGGGCCAAGTACCAGCACATGGCAGCAGTGTGACCCTGACCTGAGGGGCAGCAAGGCTAGAGGGGAGCTGGGGAAGATCATTCCCAGCAGATTTGCTCCAGCTGAAGGTCTGCCACTGGAGGATGAATGTGTAGAGTGTGTAAGATCAGAGAATTAACTAGGCTGGAAAAGACCTTTGGGATCACTGAGTCCAAGATTAATGTCTTGCTGCTGAGGTTGGGCTTCCTTGCTGCATTGGGTGAGGCCAGTACCGCAGAACGAATAATTGATGGAAAAGTGTGTGTCAATAACAAAATTGGATGTCCTATCCTTGTCACAACCTTTGCTTTTGGAGCAGTGAATGGCTGAGTGGTAATAAACCAGGAGCACTTTGCTGTTTCCTTTGGCCAGTGTGCTGGGACAGGCACAGACAGACCTTGGGGAGGGTTGGTGAACTTCTCTTGCTCCTCAGCAGTAAAATTCTTCATTGCTCAGTGTGCGAAGCCATTCACCTTGACACTCACCACGCTGGAGAGGATGTACACTGCTGGGGCCTGTTTCCTTTTTTAAAACTCCTCGTAGGAAGTTCCCTGTGAAAAATCTGAACGAGAGTCCCAGGCTGAGTCCCCAGTGTCACCTGTGCAGCCTGGGGATGTACTTGCTCTGCTCTGGAGAGCAATTGAATGTCAAGAGATTTACTGAATTGTCTGGGCAGAGATTTTATTCATTCCTAAACTTCAGAATCTGACTTTCCTTATTTGTTCTTTCCAAAGCCAGAAAAGGAAACCCCATATTTATTCTTGCTAATGTAGCAATATTGATTAAGTCATAAAGCACATACAAATACATATTGACTCATATTACATTAGAGTATCTATCACTTACTATTTGTTCCTCAATAACACTATAGTTATATTAAAAAATGCATTAAAATTGGCATTACCTCAAGGAGAGTAGGATCTGCCATCATTATTAATATTAGGTTTTAGTGGGGGAAAAAAGCTTCAAAGAGGATACAAGTATTAAAAATGGAAACCCACCTCTCTTTTCCCTGAACAGTGACCAGATACTTCTGGCTTTCCCAGTCATTTGGTCCCAGATCCTGAACTCTCAAATCAGTACTTTGTGCTGGAAAACTTTGCTGTGGATGATGTCCTGCATGATGGGATGATGGGATGGATATCCCTCAGCATCAGCATATCCCTGCAGAGCAGGGGGCTGGAAGGGGAGGGCAGGTCTGTGCTTGGCTGGGTATCAGAGCACAGTGGGCAGCCTCCTCCCCAAAGATGTATTTGCAACTCGTCTGTTCCCACCAAACAGATGTATAAAGCCTGAACTTAAGCCTGAGATCCTCAGAATCCCCACTTAATTCCAGAGGCTCCTCTCAGTGGCGTGCCCCCTGCTTTCTGTCTCCCAGGTCTCTCAGGTGCCAGGATTTTGGCAGGTCTCAAATGCTGTCACAGATAACTTCACTCTGGTTGTGTGCAGCCGGTGTTCGGCTGCATTCATGATGAACGATGAGCAATGAACAAGGGTGGACAATGTCGCCGTGTTTTCCCACTGGAAGCCATGTGCTTCTTCTCAGAAGCCAGTGTCCTTTTTCCCTGGCCCAGACAATGATGTGAAGTAGTATGGAATAACCTCCAGATCCTGGTCAAAGCCAGGACAGAAAGGTAAACCTCATTATTGGGAGTATAAATAGGGCAGAAATTGGAGGAAAATCACTCAGTTTCTAGCTGAGGAAAATCAAGCATCTTTGGACATCAGGGCTGGGTGATGACTCTGATGAACACACCAGGTTGATAAAAAACTGAGTGTACTCAGGCTCCAGGAATGCTCGGGAGCTTCTGTGGCTGCTCCAGAGGAGGAACATTGCCATTGCACGGGGGTGAGCAGGAGCTGGGTGGGATGCACTGTGCTGCCTCACTTCTTGTGCTCTGCAAAACCTCCAGGACCTGGAATTATGCTGCAGTTGATTGTACAGAGATTTAAGGATTTCTGTTAGGTTGAAGAAGCTTGGTCTGTATGAGGATTTGGCTGCTGCTTCACACAACCTGTGAGGTTGTCTGAACAAGTGCTGCCTCCTCATGTACAACACTAAATTATGGAAACCAGAGAGAAATTGTTTTAATACCCGTATTTCTTTTTTGCAGAATGTGTTTAGCCTTTTCTGTGCAAAGAAAAACTCCAGCAAAATACTGTCCACATGGCTATTTTATGCCTCTGCCTGTCTTTTCTTCTCTTTATAATTAGCCTAATATGATATCTGATCCCTGCTCTTTTTAGCGTTTGTGTGCCAGTCTGACAACCCCAGTGCTGTTATTTCTTAGAGAAGTTAATCACTGCTCAATGACTGGACAAGGTATCTTTATTTAACTGCATAAAGAGATTTAACTTTTCCCGTCAAGATGTGACTGCTGGTTTATGTTTTGTTAATGACATGTAATGTTGGTGTGAGGCTCAAGTGGTACACATGTGCCAGAGGGGGCTTGGGCGCCTGGTTTTAGAGGCTGTGAAAGAGGTGGGGAGGAGGAACTTGTTCTCTATTAATCTGATTTTATTAGGAAAGGCCTCTTGTGAGCCTGGTTAGTTGCTGCTGTTGCTTCATGGCCCAGTGTGTGGCCACAGGCTGGTACTGCAAAATCAGAGGTGGATTTAAGTCACCTCACCTCCATTGTGCTAATGGTTGAACACATACACAAGTGCTTATTTGTAGCATTATTTTAAGTGCTTGCTGCAAGATTGTTTAAGATTATGATCTTCTTATAAACAATAAGCATATTCCTAAAATGTGGAAGCACAAGGAGCAATGCTTATTTAGATCCATGTGTATGCAGTGCACACTGGCACGGTGCTCACTGGAGCAGGGCTGTCTGTGCTGGGCTGGTGGAAGCTGGAGGATGCTGTTGGGAGCAGGACTGTGGACAAGACAACTGAATTTAAAAGCCTGATCCCCTCTGCCCTGAGGTAAAAGACCCAAACACAGAATGGGCTGTTCACCATTGTGAAGAAAGGTACTTCCAGGGTAAGGTGTACTCTGTGTAAAAATGAAAGAAGAAAATTAGGCCAGTGAGAATGTAACAAAGCATTTATCTGAGCTCCAATAAGTTACTGGAGATTTGTCCAGGAACGAAGCTCCCAGCACCTCTGAGCTTAGAGCCTGTGAGTCCTCTTGCTCCAGCTCCACAAGCCTGCAGATGTAAGGGATGAACTGGTTTTATCTATCAACCCCCTGTGCACATGTGCTGTTGAGTTCTGGATGCAGCTCCAAGCTCACTGTGGGGCTCTGGGACTGGTTTTCTTTAGCATCATTTAGAGCAGAGCTCGTAGAATGCAGCAGAAACGTGAGATGCTCCAGCCCCGAACCCAGGTGTGCTAGTGCCTTCTTGGGGCTGGGTCCTCTTCTGGGGCAGGAGAAGGAGTACTCAGATGGAAGCCAGGTCCTTTAAAGCATCTGAAACTCACCTGCCAAAACTGAAGGCAGCAGACGCCCTTCCCTTCTTTATTTGAAAGTTTTGTCCCCAACATTTATGAGTATCCTAAAGTGTTCAGCAGGCAATTTGTATGCCTGCCTGAAAGGAAAACGCCAGGCCATTCCTTGGAGTTTTAATTTTACTGGCTGCCTCTAATGTCAGTCTTATTAATTATGTCTTTTCTTCCCTGGTAGCATATTCTAACAAGAAATTAATCACAGAAAAAGCTTCTGGCATCTCCATTTTGTGGGCTTTTACCTCCATCTACGGCATGTTTACAAGAAATATTAATTGCTGGAGTGCTTGCTTGCAATATGGAAAGAGCTGATCCCAACATCTTTGAAAGCAGGGTCCTGCTCTGCTCCATAGCCTGGTCCTGGGATCAAACCTGGACCAGGCACTAAGCCACACCCTGGAGCTTTGGGCCTCTAGACCAGGCACTGGGCAAGGAGAAGCAGCTGGTGAGTCACTGCAGAGGAGTAAATGGATCATTCAGCTGTACATTTGCAAGTGGGTTGTGCATGCACAGAGCAGAAATGGGGCTGCTTTGGTCAGATTTATGAGGGTTTCATACCTGGAGCAGTGTGGGTGGTGAAGTGGTCTGAGTGTGAGCAATGGAAATCCAGTTCAGAAATACAAAATTAGATCCTAGCTGAACCCTGCTGGGGGCACAGGAATGCAGTGGCAAAGGGGAGAAATATCTGATAGTGTTGTGTACGGTAAGGAACTCTTCAAACACAACAGAAAGGGGAATCTTACCGTGTTTTCAGGCTGCGCTGTTGCAGAGCTGTGAGCAGGGCTGGAGCAGACCCGCCAGCCCGTGTCAAAGCCACCGCCACCCCCCCGCGTGCCTGTGTACCAGGAGCATTAATACCCTCTTTGGAGATGGGAGAACGGGGGGAGCAAGAGGTCAAGTGGCTTCATTAGGCCCCAGAGTGTGTCGCAGCGGGAGCTGAAGGCGGAGCGCGGCGCTTTGTGTGGCGCTGCCCTCGCAGGGCCGGGCCTGCCGCGCGCACGGCCTCCCCTCGCGCCTCCCCTCGCGCTAAGCTCTGTCCCTCACGATCAAGGCTGCTGCTGTGGCGGGTGCTGATGGTTTCTGCCGGGGCTCTGCCGGCTCCCGGGATGGCTTGCACACCTCGCCGTGGGGGGGTCTCTGCTGGGGACACTGCCATGCTCGGAGTGGGATTCAGCCGCCCCCCAAATCCCGCAGGGGCCCGAGGGGCAAGAGAAATCTCTGGGCAATTCTGGCGTCAACTGCAAGAGTAACAACAATTAGCAATTATGCAGAGTTATATGCCTTTGGTGCCTATTACAAGCATCAATGAGGAGTTCTGTTTCTGTTTCCTACTTGTAGCTGGCCTGATCTTGCATTTTAATGGCAGATGCTCTGAGATAATTAGAATGGCTGCAGATGAACCCCGGGGGTGGTTTGCTGCTGCTGCGGTGTGGCATGGCCACTCAGCCTTCCCAGCCCTCTAGTATGTGCCAAGCCCTCGACGGCTGAAAGCCACGTGCCATAGAGCCTGTATTTTGGAGAAGCAGGGATTAAAAAGAGAAATGATTTCTGCTGCCTACAGCAGAGTTGTCCTGGGGTCCATCTCTGGGTGAGGGAACTGGATGGCGGGTCCTGCTCTGGAACTGTGGGACCCTTGGGGATCAGCACTGCCGTGTCCTTGCCCTCTGTGCTGTCTGCAGCTGAAGCTGCTAGCAGAGGAGGTGGAAATGAGGGCTGGGAGGCTGCAGAGCTCCGCCAGCCGCAGCGCTCCGTCCCCGCCGGCGCCGGGAGCAAACGCGCTCCGCGAGCGGAGGAAATGCAGATCTGGGCTGCAGCTTCCCCTCCCTCCCTCCAGCTCCCCGAGAAAAAAAATGGTTAATGTAATATTACATCAGATTGTGCTCTGAGGAGCAGAAAGCCAATTTTGGGGGAATGTGAGCCAACCTACATTTAACTGGGATGTTGATATTTACTGTTGCAGTGATCCGGGCCTGTAGCATGGGTGAAGTCACTGGCTGGGGATTCAAAGTCCAATTAGGCAGTGTTAATAGAGGAGGCAGCGATGCTTCATTGAGAGGAATTACTAAAATTGTACTTTCAGGACAGTCAATTAGCTGTGTTTTGACAAAGCAACAAAAAGATGAAACTGAAGCCCTTGGAAAAAAGAATGAGAGAATTCAGAGGGAACATGTCTGTTTGGGGAATCCTAATATTTTTTGTTGAAATCATTAGGTGAAATTAAATACTATTTTAAACCGAAGGGATAGAATATCTAATTAAGATAGAAAAAAGGTTTGGAGAAGGGTATTGTTGAGGGGATTAGAGAAATGGTTTACAATTCATGTTGACTGAGGTGGGGCCCCCTGAATGTATTAGGTATATTAGTAACGGGGATGAGAAAAATCTCTCAACAAGCAAATCTGAAGTTTAGGAAAGGGTTTCTTTAGGGTGACTGCAAGGCTCACAGACTCCAGAGTGAAGTGTGGGAATGAAGCCAGGGAAATCAAGGAGATTGAGGACAAGGTGTGCTGTTGGAGCTGTGCTGGAGCTCCCAGGCTGTGCCTGTTCCCAGTGCTGCTGTGGAGTCACTCCAGCAGCAAAGGGGCTGCAGGGCTTGAGGTGCCCTGAGATGGACAAGCGGCAAGGGGGAGGAGAATCTGGGCAGTCCAGAGACCCCTGGATGGTGGGAGCAAGGGAACTCCTGCCACTGGAGAGTGCAGACAGTGGCCTCATGGTACACCCTGGGCTGCAGGAGCCCATCCCTGATCCCTGGCTGAACTGCTGCTGCCAGAGCATTGGAGAACGCATGGCAGCAGCTTGGGTGCCTTTGTGTGCTCACTCTTGATCCAGTTGTGTTTATTCTAAGACCTTCACCTCTGCTTTGCCTTTATGTTCCAGGACTTGGGCTGAGACTGATGTGCTCTTCCAGAGCAGAGAGTGGGATGAAGGGCTGGGGGTCCCTCCCAGCCATTTCCACGATGATTTGTGAGACCTTTGCACACATCAATCCCTGGGGCAAAGCCCCAGTGCGCGGACAGAGCTGGCTGGAACTGTCAGGTTTCTTTGGCAATTCCTCAGTAACCTGGGATGATTTTCTCATATTTTGCAGCCAGTGTTCCCACTCTTAACACACAGCTCCAGTAAAACTCTTCTACCTAAAGATCTCTCCTCAAGAACTCCATTTTTGACCGATATCATCCTACTGCTTAATTCATTTGATATGTAGAGACAGTTAGTGAAATATGCATGCTATATTATATTAAAGAGAAATGTAACCTTCAATTGGTATCTGATGTGCACTTTGCAATAACTGCTATTAGTTGTCTATAAAACTCCTAGACATCATTTGATTTTATTACCATTATATTATTTTACTTGGGAACATATAGGAGGAGTGGTGATTGCAGGTCTTCAAGTGCTTACTGGGAAATATTTAACACAGAATGTTTTATTTATTAGCATAAAGAGACACAACGGATTGTTGGTGATTAAAGTGATGATACTGCTGCCATACTTGTCAAAAATATAGACCTAATTCAATAGAAAGGCGACAGTCAGTCTCTGTGTTGATCTATGCTGCAGCAAACTGCCTCTGAAAGCAGTACAAAGCCTGAATTGGCCTCTTAATTTTATGCTCTAGGGCATAGTATAAAAAAGGGAATTCTTTCTAAGTGCCTATAATTGCATGTTACCAGAACCTAAAATATAAGCCAAATTTTTGATATCATAAGTGTTAAGTTTTCCATTTCAATTCCTTCCCTTCCTCCTCCAAAAAACCCCATCAAAACAGAAGAGCTTTAAAATGCCTTGCTGTCCCACGTCATTAATAAAATATAGAGTATACTCAGCCTTTAATTGCAAATGTACATTTTGAAAGAAAATACTTTTTAAAAATAACTAATTTTCCTTCTCTCCCGGGCATCAGGCACTGGAGCAGGGACCTGCTGGCCACGCCGTACACATCACTCTCTGTTCTGCAGTGGTGTGTTTCAAACAACAGCAATGTCCTGCCTGACTTGGGTCTGCTTGGGTGGGCTGGACTATTGTTTCCCTCTCTGACCTGGGGAAGGCTGGGAATTAGGTAAATCATGGAGGTCACTGTGTAGTAAAAGGTGGGAGGCAGCCCCCCACAGCTCCCAGGTGGGTTTGGGGTCACTCAACCCAGGCTGGTGATACTGGGGCTCCTGTCACATCCCACAGGTCGAGTCAGTGTAGTGATGCCAGGGAGATGGGTCAGCGAGGTGGGTCCAAGCAACTCAGGTGGAGCAGCTTTCCACTGGGAGTCTGGAGTGGGAAGGACCTGTGTCCTTCCTTTGCCCTATGCTAAAATTGGATTCGCTTTGCACAGACACAAATCAGCATTTTCCTTGAAAAAAGTTCAGTGTATCTCCCCTGCCACACTCCTTGGATGGATCAGTGTTTACAACTTCACTCCTCTGAACAGACAGCAGGGGGAAAAAATAAGGTTAACCATTTTGTACACTTGATGGCTTCATTGGACAGGCAATAAATCAATACAATTGAATTGAAGCAGATAGTGTTCAAATGCTATTATCTGTCTGTTACTGAGCTGGGATCCTCGGAATGACATAGAGAGATCCCTCCAGCTCCAAGATTCCATTCCCTAGGAAACCTGCAGGATTCAACCCGCTCCAGGGCTCACCCGACCCCACTGGGCAGCCCTGCACTTTACTGCAGATTTAATCCTTTCTGGGTTTGTTACCCAAACCTCCTCCATCCTGGGTTTGCTGTTCCATGGTTCAGTCATTGTGTGCAAGCAGAAATGCTTAATTAAGCGCAAGCTTAAATGCTAATGCTGGTGACAGTGTGAGACACTGTGCTCATCATGAGAGGAGAAGTCTGCTGGCAGAGCTGAGGGTGGCAATGTGGTGTGCTCCAGGAAGTGTTTCCAGGATGGGAAGGAGAGGCTTTGGAGAACTCATCTGCTCCTGTGTGTGTTTGTTGCTCTCTTGCAGTGAGACCACCAGTGAAGGTCAGGCTGCTGCAGGCTGGTTCAGGTGTCTGTATTTCCAAAGATTCTCAGGATAGATGATGGCACTGGAAGTTTGGTTTTTGCAGAAAATAAGAGCAATCTGTAAAAGCTTAAGGTACTCAAAAGGCAAAATTTGGTGTTGATTAAATGGGCGTTAACTGCAGCACAGTTGCTGATAAGTTACACCTTCAGAAAAGCAACATAAATCCAGCCAAGACCTGAACACTGCAAGGGCTGAGGTTCAGTTCAAGACTTCAGCTATGTTTTGTTAGCAAAATGTTCTGTTTCTCTAGCACAGGTTTCAGTGTTTGGGGGTCACGCTGCCATGGGGATGGGGTGCAGGTGCAGTGTCCAGGTGCTGTGTCGGGGTGCTGTCCCCGGGTGCTGTCTCAGGCGCTATTCTCCGTGGCCTGTCCCATGTCCTGTCCCCTCTCCCGCCGGCTGCGGAAGCGCCTCCCCGCGCCATTTGCGGTTCCGGAGCGCCCTCTGGTGCCCGGACACAGCCACGGCCCCGCCGGCCCTGCCCTGCCCCAGCGCCCGGCGTCCGCTCCGCCCCGGCCCCGGGCAGCCCCCGGGCAGCCCCGGGACACCGGACAGCCCCCGGGCAGCCCCGGGACACCGGACAGCCCCCGGGCAGCCCCTGGACAGCCCCCGGACAGCCCCCGGACAGCGCCCGGACAGCCCCCGGACAGCCCCCGGACAGCGCCCGGACAGCGCCCGGACAGCCCCCGGACAGCCCCCGGGACACCGGACAGCCCCTGGACAGCCCCCGGACAGCCCCCGGACAGCCCCCGGACAGCGCCCGGACAGCCCCCGGGACACCGGACAGCCCCCGGACAGCCCCCGGGCAGCCCCCGGACAGCCCCCGGACAGCCCCCGGACAGCCCCGGGACACCGGACAGCCCCCGGACAGCCCCTGGACAGCCCCCGGACAGCCCCCGGACAGCGCCCGGACAGCGCCCGGACAGCCCCCGGGACACCGGACAGCGCCCGGACAGCCCCCGGGCAGCCCCCGGACAGCCCCCGGGACACCGGACAGCCCCTGGACAGCCCCCGGACAGCCCCCGGACAGCCCCCGGACAGCGCCCGGACAGCCCCCGGGACACCGGACAGCCCCCGGACAGCCCCCGGGCAGCCCCCGGACAGCCCCCGGACAGCCCCCGGACAGCCCCGGGACACCGGACAGCCCCCGGACAGCCCCCGGGCAGCCCCCGGACAGCCCCCGGACAGCCCCGGGACACCGGACAGCCCCCGGGCAGCCCCTGGACAGCCCCCGGGCAGCCCCTGGACAGCCCCCGGGACACCGGACAGCCCCCGGACAGCCCCCGGGCAGCCCCCGGGACACCGGACAGCCCCCGGACAGCCCCCGGGACACCGGACAGCCCCCGGACAGCCCCCGGGCAGCCCCCGGACAGCCCCCGGACAGCCCCGGGACACCGGACAGCCCCCGGACAGCCCCCGGGCAGCCCCCGGACAGCCCCCGGACAGCCCCGGGACACCGGACAGCCCCCGGGCAGCCCCTGGACAGCCCCCGGACAGCCCCCGGGACACCGGACAGCCCCCGGACAGCCCCCGGACAGCCCCCGGACCCAGGAGCGGTCCCCGGAACCACGAGGAGCTGCAGGTGCGAGTCCTCAGCCTGAAACGCACGACCATGAACTCGGCTTGAGTTCCTGGGAGCTCCCAGACTTTGCATTAGTTAAGGAAGAGCTCTGCTGGTCTGATGGTGACATCAGAGCCCAGAGCTGTGATGAAAATGCTACTGATGAGAAGACCTGGAGCATGGGGCCTTGGAGGGCAGGGGCTGTCTCAGCGGTGACTGCTCTCACTCAGTGGGGACACCTGCACGGAATGTGGCTGCAGAACTGATCCAAGTATTCCAATGTATCAACAAGAAGCAAGTGAGCCAAAATCATCCTTGCTCTATGTCCAGTGGGTTTATCTGGAGGATGATATTCTTACACAGACTAATGACATTTATATTAGCTGAGAGTCAGATCTGTTTTTCATTACATGGAATGACTTTTTTTTAAAGGTTTATTAGTTTTGGAAACATAAGTCTCCAACAATGCTATGTCCTGTAAAACAAAACTAGTGGAACCTCTGTAGACCAGAGGCCTCAGTACCACAGGGAGGAGCAGGTGTGTTATGGGATGGTTCTAGGAGCACAATGGCTCTGCAGGGACCTTGGATGCTGGCAGCGGGTGGCAATAAAGTGTGCCTGGTCTAACAAATGACTGTCAGAGACCCCCTCAATTGACTTTTGCTCCTCTATGGTAAACATTGTACATTGTGAGTTTGCTACTGCGTCTGTTCAGATTGTGTTGTGGATATCATGAATTACAACCTGTTGTGGACACCACATTGACTATGACAGCACATGGAGGGATGGCATTGTGGACTCATGGACCCTGAGGAACTGATCCACCTGGTGTCCTGCTCAGCTCCAGCACTGCCATGTGCCACTTGCTCTGAGAGATGCCTGGGTGCATGGGAAGTGTGCCAGCCACATGCGGAGACCAGAACATACAAGATGATGCAGGTGAGTGTGACACAGTGACAGCACATGGGGTTGACACAGTGGCAGCATGTAGGTGCAGTACAAGACAGATGGGAACTCTTATTCTGAGGTTGCGGTCAGGACTCAGATTTCCAAATTTGAGATGAAATTGAAGAATTTCTTCTTGAAGAAGCTGAAGATCCTTTTTGAAAGGAAGTTATGTGTTATTCTGAGAGCTAACATACCATAGGGTTCCAACCACTGGTAAACTCACCACCCACTTTTTGAAAACCTACATCTCACAGACATGCACCATTCACAACCTGGTTCCCAACTGGTTTGGGAAATGCAGAGAATTAAACATGGAGTCTGTGTGTTTTTCATTTGTGTCATCCAAGAACAAGGGCACTGGGTAACCTTCTTCCAGGGATTAGTTTTCCCCAGTATAGGATACAGTCCTGAGAAGAGCATTGATATAATTGTATGAATATTTTGTCACCTTTCTGTCTTTACCTGCTGCAGATTACCACCAGCAGTACAACAGAGACTGAAGTACAACTGAAGTAAGTTTCCAATGTAGGTGATAGTACAAGCATGTAGGAGCCCCTGCCATCACTAACAGCCTTCCACTGTGGGATTACCAAAAGCTGGCTGCACCTGGATGGAAACAGCCAGAATATCGTGCTCTGCTCTGTGTGACCAGCCTCAAAACTGGACTCTGTTCTGGACGTGGATCTTGCACCCAGCACTGTGGAGCCCCACTGGGCTGGAGGCCAGCCTAGGTCCAAGCGCTTGAAGATGCAGGTGCTGGGAACATCTGTCTCTGTGACACCACGTCACATTGAGTGCTCAGTCAGCCCAGTGTCTCCAACCGTGCCTGGAAGAAATGTGTGAGAGCAGACTAAGATTACAGTAATCTTTTCCCCAGAATATCTTCCAAGCTGTTCAAGGATTTATTGAGCCACAGAACAGCATCTTCTGCTTATTCTCCCTTGCTGCTTTTTCTTTTCCCATGGGCGTTGTCTGATGCTCATGAAGTTCTGACGTCCCCAGCATCCTGTGGCAGTGACTTGCACAGCTCTGCTACGTGTTGGCTGAGGATCTGCCTCTTTATTTTTTATATTTAATCTGCCACCTACAAGTTTCGTTTTGTGTCCTCTATTTCTTGTATTAGGGGAGACATCAGGCAGTTGTTTCTTATTCTCCATTCTTCTAGTTATTGAATAGCCCTTTATTTTGTCTTTCTTTTCCACCATGACTATTGCTACCTACAGTATCAAGATATGGTTGTACCCCACACTCATACAGACCTAATGATATTTGCTGTTTATATCCCAGAGATTCCTACTATTCAATTTGATTTTTGACATTTGCAGTGCTTCACACAGACCATAGAGCTGTGTATTACATCTCTAAACTCACACTTGTGATCAGAGATCAAACCAGAGCCCATTGTTTCATTTGTAATATTTTTCAAAACTGTTGTTTGAAAATGTGATAAATGTTCATTTATTCAGTAAATATATTTGTCCAAAAGCCTGCTGAAGCCTTTAGGCACACATATATGCATATTGATATACATTCAATCGTATCAAGTGATCTGTGGGTGTTTTTTGTGCAGGAGCCAGTAATCCACCCTAAAATGCTGCTGTGATGATAAAACCCCATCCTGCTGCCCCAGTTGGACACATTCAACCTAGCCTGCAGTGTGGTTTAATACTGTTGCTCACATTAGATAAGCTCAGGAAAATCTAGGAAATAAATTGATTCATGTGTATAGCTTTAAATATACATCAAGTTCTGCGTGGTTTTGAGAGCTGTGATCCAGATCTGTGTGTATAACCACATGGCTTCAGATTCCTGGTTTCCAAGAGTGCCCTCTAGCACAAGCTGGGAACAGGGAACTTTTTTAGCCTAATGATCAAATAGAAATACAAAAGTTTGCCACATGTATCCCACATAATACGGTTTTCCTGCCCATAGCCTTGTTGATCAGGAGGTGCTTGATGCATCAAAATTCCTTAACAAGAGCAATCGAAACTTGGTGTCCTTTTGTCTCCTCCCCTGCAGCACCTTGAGCCTGCAAGATGCCCTGGTGAAGAGTCAAGGAACTGAGAGAAGGCAGTAGTGAAATTTGCACATAGTCCCAGCTAGGAAGAGTAGAGGCACAAAAGGATACTGCTATCAACATGAAACCCTTCTGCCTTTTTATCCACCACAGAGGCCCTGGAGACTCTTGTGGAGAGGCTGAAATGCAACAGTGCAGGAGCTAGGATGATAACAATACATCAACCTCTTCAGGTTTGTCTGTGGATCCAGCAGATTTTTCGTGGTGTTTTTTTTTTGTTTTTTTTTTGAGGGACTGTAATGGGGAAAAGAACGTAAGAGCCCACTGCACTTCGGAGGTGTGGAGATGTCTTTCTGCCTGTGCTTGAGGTTGAGAGATCATAAATAATGTTGACCATCTCCTGACATCTGTATTATGAGCTGTGCATGCCAGTGGGACCCTGGGGACAAAAGCCCACCTTTGACTGGTGTGCTTGAGGTCCTTACACAATATGTTGACTGAGGTCAAATCAGGGGAACCAAGCAGTGAACCAAGGGAAGGATGAGAGGGATTATTTTCTTTCCCTTGGCAGATTTATTTTAAATGTGGAATCTGCCCAAGAGAGCAGGTAAGATTCTCACTGATCCAAATGGGGTCTGGAACACAGCTCTGCCACGTTTTCTGGCCTAGGATTTAGTTTGGATCACACCATCCCAGCTCTGAGTTCTGTGACTGTGGCCAAGGACAATCAGCCTCCCCATGCAACACCTTCTAGTAAACAACCCTCTAGCAGGAAGGGTGTAATAGGTAGGCACAGACGGGCAAACCTCACCTGAGACACTCGAGGCATGGATGAAACTTGGGAGAAGGCAGGCAGCCATGTGGGAAGCTGATTTGGGATCACTAGATGGTGCTGTCGACCTGGCAGTGCTGAGATGAGGGAACATCTTTCCTGAACTTGTAGCCAGAGCATCTACGCAGAGTTACAGTTGATTAACAGCACCCTGCATGTTACTCAAACACCAAATGGACACCTTCAGGCTCTGGCAGCGAAGCTGTACAAACGGAGTATAAAAAACATAGGAAAATCAGGAACCGGACATGACTGTGCTGGCCCCATGGTGTTATGTCTGCTCTTCTAGACCCTGCAGGAGCCATGGGACACAGGGACAATTGTAACAGTGTGTCTTTTATTTCAAAGTTTGTGCTGCAGGAGGAGTGGATGTGAAAAGTGACCACCAGAACAGGCTACTTTGATGTGGAGCACCAGGTATTGACTTCCATCTCCATGGCCCTGGCTCCCCGTAGGTGATTAGCACAACTCATGTACCCTGGCAGTGATGCAGAACATCATTTTGGGATTGAATTCGTGGGGTTTAACAAGCAGAGCAGTGCTGTGGGCTGGCAGCAGGTATAGTATCAGTACACACCAGCAAATGTTATTGCAGGGGAAGTCGTGGCTCATGGGACAAGGAAATCTGGCATCACTGAGGAGAGGATGTTAGGTGCAGTCTGCCTTGCCAGATTTACAGACACATGGCTTATGGAGCTCTTCACTGCCACCCCCCTTCCTGACACATGTTAGCTCCACCAACTCCAAATCCCTACTACTCCTTCTACTGGGAGCTGACCTTGTCTTTGAGACTTGCAGGGCACTGGAAGTTTTAAAGTGTCCTGGCTTTTCTCCCAGTTTCAAGTCAGGACAGGGTTAATTTTTGCAGTAGCCAGGAAGGGTCATGGCCAGAGGCTATTCTGTACTGAATATTTAAAGGGGAAAAAAAAAAAAAAATAGGGACAGGCTATCTCAGCTTTTACATGACACTGACACATGTAATCTATCTGTGTAACCTTACTTATCATCACTGCGATATTTGAGTGCCTCCCCTGTGTCCTGGCTCATCTGTCATTCCTCCCTTTTATGGTTGTATGCCTGAAATTGGGCCCTAACAGGAGAAAGATCCCATGAAAGCGCTATGCAAAACCACAGAAGAGATGGAGCAGCACAAGCTTGTGCTGCCATCAGCAGAAGTTGGGTCATCAGCCTCTCTCTGCTCCCTGTATGCAGCGTTTTCTGGTGCTGAAGGACTTTCTGATGTAGCTCTTCATGCTGTTCTGCATGAATAATGTGCTACAGGCAAAGCTGGGCATGGAACAAGCACTAGAGAAAGAGGGAAGATGAAGAAAACTTCCAGTGCCACTTACAGCAGGTTCAGCAGCATTAAGCAGACTGTGGGTAAGAAAGAAGACAACCAGCGCCTGGACAGCACATTGCTCCCTCCAGCTGGTACCCCCAGTTCATGGGGATGAGGACAGTTAACACCTGCCTCTTGCTACCCTATCTGGGGATGGCAATATGCAGCTATTTCAGGCTAAAGTGAAATATTTGGATTTTCTGGTGTGAAAGTGATCTCTTTTTGAGATCAAGAAGGCTATTTTGATGCCAGTTAGATTTTAGCCCTTAGCTCACTGGAACAACAACTGTTGACTAGTGAAGGATGGAGGAGCCCGGTGGAGAGGTTACGTGACAGCCATGGGGCAGGGCAGCTGAAGATTATTTCATTATGTCAGTGTGTAAATTAAGATTGCACAGGAAATCTTTACCCTCTCTGTAGCTTCTGATTGCTTGATTGCTGTGCTGTGGTTTTAACCATGCTTAAAATACAATTTCCTAAGTTTTGTAAAAGCTCACTAAAAAGAGAATTCCATTAAGGGAAACTCCAATTTTCCCCTAGTTGTCCCTGTACAGCTGTTTCTAAATTACCCGTAAGCCTTTGCCACTATGCCAAGTACTACACAGAACAGAGCCGAGCAAAGTGAAATGATCCATATTGTAATGGACTTCTCGTCCTCGTACCATAGCAAAAATAATGTCATGATATATAACAGCCCTTGTAAACCCCAATGGAGCCAAATGAGACGCAGTAAGCATATATCTTCTACCCCCATTTTGCTTTTCTGTGTCTGTCCTTTGTTTCCTCCCACATTTATTTCCTCCATAATGGAAGAGTGTAATTGAATTAAAAGTGACTCTGCATGCAGGAGGACATGCTGTGGTTGCAGTGTTCCCTCCAGCAGACCGGGATGGACTTTGGAGCTGCAGTCTGTGGGCTGCTCAGTGCCCTGGAGGCAGAGTTTTGGGTGGGTTTGACCAGCAACCATGTCCTCCTGTTGTCATTACACCAGGCAACTGTAATTCACTCCTTTCCACTATGACTGTGAAGGATTCACCTTCCAGCTCCAGTCTGACATCTGAGTCATGCCATAACTTCATTTGAAATTTTGACACTAGCTCCCATTTTCAAGCCAAACCAAACACATGCCTTATCTGCATCTACACAGCTCTCAAGGCTGAGATGTCTGACCAGTTAAAGATACCTCTCTCTGTCACTGCTCTTGGTGGGATTTCTGCCTCTGCTGCTTAACAGATCCCTCTGTGTATCTTCTCCATAGCTGCCGCTCCTCCTACCCTAAGGGCCATCCTCAGCAGTAATTACTTTGAAAAAGATAATAAGAAATTAACCAAATCAAATATTAGAAAAGGAAATAATCAGTTTGTTCTCTGGTTCCTTGTGAGGTTTTAAGGGGAGTAAATCACAGAATATCTGCCCTCACTCATATGCTAAGCTGCACTCCGATTTATTCCTGTACCTTGTTTTCACACGCAATTTAATTGCTATTGAATTTTAGTGAGCCTGTGGCAATCCATCTGAAACACCTCCGTGGACAAACTGCCCTAATGTTAATAGGACTGTAGGGGATTATATCCTGGTGAAACCATCGGTCAGGTAATCTCTGATTTAGGAAAGGGAATTGTATTTTTCAAATAGGAGACTTTACACTCAAAATTAAGCTGCGTGTGTATCGTGTGGAACCGTATTTGCTGTTTGCAAAGGGGCCAGCTTCGTGGAAGAGTGAGGCATGGGAATCTTAAGGTAATTTTTCCACTGTGTCAGTTACATTTCCCTTCAGTTTGTGTCATTTTCAGCATCATCATTTCATGTTGTTCCTTTATGAATGCAAATGAAGGTAACACAAATACAAGTTACACATTTCAAATCAGTGGAGAGATAAGATCACCAAGAGCTGATATCCTTTTGTTTTTGCAGAGTAAGTGTTCAGGTAAGTATGAGATTAGCACACAAGGGACCTACCTTGTGCACACCAGCCCCCCGGACACGATGGCCAGGAATGTGCGGATCCTGAGCCCAGCCCAGGGTCAGTGGTGAGCTCCACCTGCTGAGGAAAATGAGTCTTTCCAGGGCTGGTAGCTAGAAGTATAAAATAACCCCATGAATTCCAATTTCGTTGTGAGAGATTTCCCCCTGCGTTAATTCATGTTATAAATGATAAGAAGCCAATTCAAAATAACAGAATTTATTTAGCAAATTTTAAAAAACCAGTTAAAAAGCCACAATAAAATTGGACAACATCGATCGAATGTTGGGTGGACAGAGTGACAGTAACAACGGTACCATCCAACCTCAACCACACACCCTATGTCCGATGTAGGGTTTTTTTAATACGGTTTATTTGTCCTGAGGCTAAGTCCATTGAAAGTCCAAATATTCATGTAGCTCTTTATTTCCAAGCGAGGTCTTGAAAGGGGTTCCTGTAAGTATGAAAAGACACTGATAGTCTTCCCGGATCTCGTCTTTGGGGTGCTGATTTGGTCATCCTCCCCCAAGACTGATATCAGATGTCGAGCAGCTGTGGAGGCCCATCATTGATGAATGGGCCATCTCCAGTCCGGCCGTGTCATTTCTGTTGCAAATGTTGTAGTTTCGCAGCTTGCACCACAAGTCTTGGAATCTCGGAGATGTCCTGGAGTAGCTTTTTAATAGACCAAATCTTTGATACACGAATTTATCCATTACATTTACCACAATTCACATTAAAAAGTGGTTTAGTTCCCATCACACACCAGCTGAAAAGGTTCCCACAGTGTTGTTGTCCCCGACCTTCAGAGCCAGTGACACAGGGAGCATTACCTCGAGATGGGAGCGCATCCTAACAGGTAATGCACGGGAAAGGAGCTGCTTTCGCTCATTCATTAATTTAGTCAAAGATGACAGCAGCAACAGCTGCCGGCACAGACCGAGGAGAGCACGTTCCACTGCACCAGGGCTCTCCGAGAGTGGAGTTGCTCGGACTGCTGCGGCTGCAAGCCCTGTGCCAGGTCCGGGGCTTTGGCGTAGCCCGTCAGCGCTGTCCCCACGTGTGGCGCGGCCGCGCAGAGGAAGGCTGCGGTTCCCAGCCAGAGCTCTGCCCCAGGTGTGGTGCGGCCCTGGGGCGGAACGCCGCGATCCCCGCAGCACGGAGCACCTCCCGCCCCGCGGCGGCGGCGCCGGGCCCGTGCGGGGCGGGGCCCGGATCCCTCACACGCCCCCTGGCGGCCCGCCCGGCCAGCCCCGAGTGCGACCGCCGTCCGCCTGCGCGCCTGCGCAGGGCCGAGGGGCGGGCCCGGAGCGCGGCTCTCGCGAGAACGCGAGTCTATATCAGCGGGTGGGCGGGCACGCGCCTTCCTTTAGTGCGCGTCCGCTCGCAGCGTAGCATCTTCGGTCACTGGCGCAGCAGGCCCGCGATGGAGGACAGCAGCATGGACATAGAGAGCATGGGTCCCCTGCGCCCGCAGACTTTCCTCTTCGGTAACGTTCGCCGGGCTCGTGGCCGCGCTCTCCTGGGCGCCGCTGGCCCTGTCTCCCCCGCAGGCCGCGGGGCCCAGCGCCGGGCGAGCGCCTTGCGAGGCCGCGGCCTGTGCCGGGGTCGCGCCGCCCCCCCACCCTCGGCGCGGGGGAGGGGCAGGGGGCTCTGTCGGGGCCGGGAACGCGCAGCGGCCGTTCCCGCGCGCTTCCCCCGCGGCGCGCGGCCCGCACGTGGCGGGACCCATTCCGCTTTGTTCCGCGCTTTGTTCCCGGTGTCTCCCGCAGTTCCTAAGGACGCGGCGCGCCGGGAGCGCCCGCCGAGCACGTGGCAGCGCGGCCGGAGGCGGAGCACGTGGAGCGCCGCGCTGCCCATGGCCCCGGGGCAGGCCCGGCCGCCCACGGCGGGGGATTACAGGGGAGGCATCGCCCCGGGCACCGCGGGGGACTCGGCGGGGATGGGCTTGAACGGGCCGGGCGGGGAGCTGCGTGGCCGGCAGCTGGCCGCGCGCTCGCCTGGGCTTTCCTCACCGCACGTGTTCCGCTCCGTACCCGGAGTGCCGCTAGTTCTCTGCAAGTCCGAGGCCTCGGAGCAGCAAACTACGAAATACCTCGTTAGCACATGCTTGCGTCTTAACAGTAGGTTTATAATTAAATTGTCTTCTTACAGGCTGTGAGCTTAAAGCGGATAAGGAGTTTCAGTTTAAAGTAGATGATGAAGAAAATGAACATCAGTTGTCTCTAAGAACGGTAAGTAGTGTTGGATTTTTACAATTTTCATTTTAAATGTGGTGTGCTGTGGGACGTTTATTTCTCCAGTCGTAATTCTAATGATAATTGTTTTGTAAATCTGTTTAAAATCTTATCAGCAGTAGAGCATGTTCTGTTATTTCACATATTTTCTGTATCGAAAAGGTTTCTGCACTAATGTTTCATTGTTGACAAAAAGCAAATGGAAAGCTGAAAACAATTTAAAATCGAAGTACAGTGGGTTAATAAATACATGCTGAATTGAATTAAATGGCAGACTATACACTCGGGCATCCCTAATGGAATGGTACAGATGCAACAGAAGCAGAGGGAGAAGGATAGATGTTCAAGAGTCAAACATAGGCACACTCTTGCAGAGTATTAGGAACTTGATTTTGAAAACTATTTCAATGTCTTCCCAAACATAACTCCCGTTCTTTTTCTTTCCCAGAAGCAGATAATAAGTGAATCCAAATAAAAAAGCAGAAAGCTTATGTTTTGATTTATTGGCCTTCGTTTGCCTTCTCCAAGGATGTAGCTGAGAAACTCCATTTTTTTCATTCAGATAATTAATCTAACAGACTCCTGGACAGTTCTTGGATATATCCTTGGAGCTTTCTGGTCCCACACAAGTCAGACAAAATATTTCAGTGCTTTTGTTCTGGCCTAACCTTGTTTTTTTGGGTAGCAGAACAGTAATATGCCCCATCTTAACATACAAGAAATTACAGAGTTGTATTATCTTTGTTGCTTATTGCTGTATTTATTTAAATGAAGGAAGTGCTTTGATACCTGGAAGCAAGAGAGTCTTGAAATTGTGGACTATTTCCTACAGCAGAATTGCTTCCTAGAGGTCACTTGCATAATAATGATCTCCAAACACTCAGTGGTGCTATTTAAAACACTTCTGTATCTGTTATGTGAGTCATGTGTTTTCCATCCTTGTATATGATGAAAGATACAGCCTGGACTCGACAACGAGTAATTTGTTCTAAAGTACATTTGCTTTTGATGGAGTGTATAATTCAAGTCCACATGCAGAGTTCTTCTATCTGAATGTTTGTTATGCAGATAAAATTAGTGATACTTTAACTGTACTGTTTTATTCAAAGTTCCTTTTCTATTTATTCTTTCAAAATTACCTGTAGCATTTCTTTCGATGTTCACTGTGAGGGATGAAGCAAATTAGGCCACACTACTATTTTGTTGTTAGGCTTGTGGGGGAAATGAAGTCTTATGTCATTACCCTCTTCTCATAGAATAAACAATGATGCAAAGGAGGAATGGGATTAAGATACCAAAGGACAAACTAGGAAATGTTTAAGAGATTTAAGGACTTGGAAGGTCTGGGACATGGTTGCAAACAAAACAGAGGCTTGTCAAGTAGAGAAAGGACTTTCAAATAAAGAAAGTGTAAAGGCAGAAAATACCTGAAGGCTGATCTGTGATCCTGATAAAAGCCCAGATAAGTAAAGACGGTGCCTGTTAAAATACAAGTGTGGTGATGGACTTGGACATGAGGTAAAGCAAGATGGGGAGAAAAGAGGAAGATGGATGCAAGCAGTAAAAGTCCCATAAGTTTCTGTAAATGTCTTAGTAATGACAGCCAAGAAATTGTAACTGCTTCATTCAGTGTGTATTCCTCCAGTATAGAAATTAAACCACGTGCATGGATGCTTGCCAAACTCGTGGTCAATAAATGAAAAGTAAGTGTTGTAGTATTGAACTGGGGCAAATGACAGAGCATGCTCTAAAATGTTTGTCCCACATGCTGAACAATTCAGTGTTGTTGACAAAACATTTAAGAGGTGAGATCAGAGCTGCAATTTCACCTCTTAAAATCGCTAATGACAAAATTCGTGAGAAGTTGTGAGTCCAATATTCTATTTCCCAGCTTTCAGTCTAAGTCTAGACCATTGCAACCTCTGTAAAGCTCAGCTCCTAGAAAACAGAAATTTATATGCCTCTGCACTTAAAAATGAAGCGTTCACACCCACATCTCCTGTGGGGGTGGAAAAGCTTTCTTTGTATGGGCTTTAGGAAAGGAAATACAGCCTTATGCACTGCTGCTGGGAATAACTGTAGTACAAGGGATTCTTGGTTTTCACATCTTCTGCATGTAGTCCTGTCTAAGAGGTTCAGTGAACTGGAATTTCAGGCCTGACCACTGTCTGTCACTCAGTTGTCTCCTTGCAGCTATGAGTTTTGACTTTCCAGAAAGCACCAGACTCTTACTCAAGAGTAAAGGATCCAGGCACTTTGGTTTAGAAATGCCTTGGGACAGCAGTTCTCAGTCTGTGGTAAATTACACCAGCTGGCATGTGTGTAAATTACAGTATTCATCTAAGTTGCTGGTAGACTTGAGCCCTCAGTGAATGTCAAGTAAGCAAAAGATGCACAGTTGGTAAAGGGAAGCAATTTGCAGATAAAACCTGTCAGAAAGGGGAGGGCTATAGGCTGTGATTTTGTAGAGGAGATAATGTGTTGGTGCTTCTTTCCTTGAACCAGCTGTAGAGCTGACTGAACTTTCCACTGCCTCTTTATAGTGCAGTGATCCAGCAGCAAGTGACCTGATTTCACTGTCATCACAACAAGCCTGGAAGTGCACCTTGGTAGTTTCAGTGCTGTGGAGAAAGGGTGTCAGCTTGGGAAGGAGTCTGATGGAATCATTCATAGTCAGAAATGCAGATTTCAGTATTAATTGATGCTGAGCAGTGAATGGAGTTTAGAAGATTTTAAAATGTTTGGGAAGATGCTCAGAATCTGCCATGTTCTTGACTTCACAGGTTACTTTAGGAGCTGGAGCCAAAGATGAATTACACATTGTAGAAGCAGAAGCACTGGACTATGAAGGCAACCCTACTAAAGTGGTACTGGCATCTCTGAAAATGTCAGTGCAGCCTACAGTAAGTGCAGAAACTTTAGGAAAATACACTGTAAATTTGCTCTCTAGTGAGAACAAAGAAGTGGCTTGGGTGAGCTGCATTTTAGTGAAACAGAACAGTGTGTTCAGAGAAGTGTCTTTTTTCACCGGTAGTAAATGCAAACATCATTTTTGTGCCTAGTAGAAATTACTTGAGTCATCTGGACAGAATTGACTTGTTCAAATTCGATGTTTTTTAAGTTGTAGTAATTATGCATGGCATCTATATATACACAAGTCTAGGCAAATGCAAGCAGATGCATCTTTAAGTCATGTTGCTTTCTTTAAGCCTGGGATGAGAACAGTTAGTTTTTTCTGCAGATCCCGAGCTTTTTGGCAACTCTGAAGATAATTGCTTCTCTGTTGATTTAAGGGCAGCCTGTTGTCATTTCTGCTGTCTGGAATGCAATTTTACTCAGTTGCTGATAATGAACTGCACAATGCTGGGGCAGGTGGAATGGATAATGTTCAAATTAACATTGCCAGATGTATTGGTCTGGCCTTCGTATGCTTTAACTGGGATAAGCAACAAGTGTAATAAACCCCTGTTGTGGCTTGTTGACCTTGAGTTAACTCTTCAACACTTGCAGAATACTCTGTCAAATGGGAACTTGGGGTAACTGTTAGCTGTGGAGTTTCTAGCTGTTAAATGCTGTTTCCACTTAAGTGGAGTGCCTGTTAAATAGACCTTGCCTGGAATATTCAACTGATTACCAATGGTTTGTCCCGCAGGTTTCACTGGGCGGCTTTGAGATCACACCACCAGTGGTGTTAAGGTTGAAATGTGGTTCAGGGCCTGTTTACATCAGTGGTCAGCACCTCGTAGGTATGTATGTCTGGTCACTGCTATGTCCCAGCACCTGGCAGCACCAGCAGAAGTTAAGGGATGTACAGCTGGTGCCTAAGGCGGTGCTTTTGCTGGTACTGACCCTCTGAATCTTAAAAGCATGAAGTGGCTGTAGGGCAGCAGTTCAGAGGAATGCTTGCATGAATTTGATTGGCAGTTGGATAGTAGTATCTGCTTCAGTTAGGTGGAAAACATCCTAGTCAGTGGTTAGGTCACTAATGGGAAGCTTTCTGCTATCAATTCAGCACCTCAGCCAGACCAAACCTACACAGTTGTGGGTGATGAGCTTTGTTTCTTACTAGCAGGCTTGCTTTATATTGTTATATGAATGAAGGTTTTTATGCTTTGCCTTTGCTTTATTAGCATTAGAAGAAGAACCAGAATCAGACGAGGAGGAAGAGGATACAAAAATCGTTAATGCTTCAACAAAGCGACCAGCAAGTGGAGGAGGAGCTAAAACACCACAGGTATATGGACTGGCAGTCACTTTGTTCACAGCATTTTCCTTTAGTTTGGTATTAGTGCTGCCTCTAGGTGGAAGCAGTTAGATGCCTTGCTATTATAAGTGGGAAAGGATTATTTTGTACTAAATTACTGAAGTGTAATAAAGTAGAAAAGGTCCCCAAAGTTTTGCTGAAAGGGTAGAAAAAATGGCTACTAAATTCTGTCCCCTGCAGTTTCTGGTATAAATATCAGTGTACTACAAGAGGTAAAATGCTCATCAAAGCGCTGTACTACAAAGAAAAGGTTTCTATGGTCAGAGCATATGCAGTAACCTTGTCAATAGCTTTGGACTTAGCAGCTGTAACTTCCTGGGTTTAGCTAAATTAATGGAAATTGTACTTATACCACAGTTGTTGTGGATGGCAGTTGCACTTTATTACCACAAAAAGGTGTCAACACTTAACAGACTTTATTTTTTAAAGAAAAAGCCAAAATTAGTGGAAGATGATGAGGACGACGATGAAGATGAGGATGACGATGATGAGTATGTATTCTTGTTTTGATAATGTGTTTTAAAATGCAGGGCTAACTTTCAGAACATGAATTGTGTGACATAACTGGATAATAAGTGAAAAAGCTCCTGTATTGGCTAGGGAAGAAGCATCCTTGCCTTATTTATCTCTACAATGCTATCTAAATTAACATTATTCAGATATGTCATACTGGGCTTCCTGCTACTCATTAACTTCTACTAGTATAGTGGAAGTCCCTAGGATATATCTGTTCAGTATTGAAGAGGAGGGAATGCATTTAACTGCTTTAAAGGTAGTACTTGCCCTATCACTTAGCCGTGTGTTAAGGTATAAAGTAGACTTGGAAAGATAGTTGGCTTCCTTCATGAATAAAACAGTTTTTTGGGAGGGAGGGGAAAGATCAATTCCTAACATGAATCTTGAGCTATGGTGAGTGACTTCCTTTCTAATTGTAGGGATGAGGATGACTTAGAGGATGATGAGGAAGAAATTAAAGCGCCAGTAAAGAAAGTAAGTGGCTAATACGTCGATGACAGTAATTGAGTGGGTAGTCCCTTAAATGAATGAGTTACACAGCTCTCTGGAATGTGTGAATGGGCATTAGGTTTCACTCAGTCTGTGTAAAGTAATTGTGATAGGGTATGAGAACACTTCAGTGTGAATATGCATCCATCCAATCCATGTTTTATTTCCTTGGCTGCAAAGCGGTGACTGGGTCTTACCAGCACAGGAATGCAGCTGTCAGACTGGTGCGGACCTAGATGGCTTTTGGGCAGCAAATAAAATCTTGCTCAAAGAGGGAGGGTTGCGCTTAGCGGTTCCAGTCCTGCATGCCGTGGAAAGGACCTTTAGCAATTTCAGCTACAGAAGGCTGTAAATGTATGAACCTCTGGAAGGATTCGCTGCAGTTAAATACAGGGTAAATGCAGTCCGGACAATCAATTACAGGGAAGTGCCTGGAGGTGCTGGTCCATCGGCCCTCGAGGGCCATCTGGTGGTGCAGTAAACACACAGCAGGGCAGCTGCGCAGGGAGCAGGGAGGCATTTTCGTGTTCTCACACTTGAGTACTTCAGCTTGAATTTTTATGTTTGCACCTACTGTTTAAAAACAGATGTTTAATGTTATACTTAACTGTGTGCTGCACTGTCTACCGAATTTCCATAGGTGGTAATGCACAATGGCTTGGTAAAGATAGTCTAAACTGCAGATTCCTGCCATCTGACGTGATCTAGAGTGACTGAACAAAATGATCCCTTGATTTATATAAGAATTTTAGACTCCATGCCCTAGATATGTGTGGGATAACACACCCCATGCACATCCCCAAACAATATTTCTGGATGAACTGCCAAATGAGGTAATGGTTATGTTACAATAAAAAAATAGCACTGAATGAGGTCAGGGAACTGCAGTGCCACGAGGAATTAATCTTGAAGCAGTATCTGCCCCCAAAGACTGCATGTTGATATATAAGAAAAGGTGATCTGTTTAAGAAAAATACAGTGGGAGTCCCACATAATTGTATGGTATCATAACAGAGCTTGTTCTTCAGTGTGTGACTATGCTGCACCAAGAGGTTTTCATTTGGGTTCCTGTCACATCCTGTCTTCAGTTTACTTGCAGTTAAAATGAACTTGTATGCTTGCTTCTTCTCAGCCTGTTCGTGAGGTTGCAGGAAAAAATATGCAGAAGGCAAAGCAAAATGGAAAAGACTCTAAGCCGTCCACACCAGCATCTAAATCAAAAGTGAGTAAAAACAAAGGATTATTCTAGTGGGGTAGCTAGGTTTTCTGCCTAATGGTAACTTGAAACAGCATACTCCTTTTCAAGTTAGGTTTTTAAATCTTAATATAAAACGTGTCGATGATAGTGTTCACTGCTTCATGTTCTCTGTGAAACTCTTCAGTCAGCAATATGTAGCTACAGCAGTCAAGATCAAACATACTGTCCTTTGGGAGTGTTGATAATTTGGTTTGAAGGACTAAATCTATTGTTTTCGAGCAGCACCTTGTGCAAGAGGGTGACTGCCAAGTGTGTTTCCACTGGAGAGCACTGGAGGCTGCTGCTGCCAAGGATCTCTCATGACCATGACCCACTGCAGGACTGGCAGTTTCATTGTTAATGCTGTGTAATTGTGTCCTGCTTCCTTCAATTTCCTTGCTACATGTACTCAGACATGATGCCAGGAAGGTTCATACAGAAATGAGCATGGGGTGCATGGCAGGACAGCATCTAAAAAGCACTGCAGGTGTGCCTTTTAAAGTGTGACCTAATCTGGCTGCAGATGTGGAGTAAACTCTGAATCACCAAATATTTTGGCTGGTTTTGGTTTCATTTCTATTCAATAGGCTGTGGAGGCACCTGCCCAGAAGCATTAGATAGTAGCTATATTAACTGTAATCATAACAAATCCAGACGTGAAAATAGTTCTTTTTCATTCTTCTGTGGAATGTGTGGGAAGCATGAATTTAGGTTTTGTGGCTTTCTGAAAACTATATGCACTATCAGTAGGATAACTAGTTTTATAAAATTAATCTTCTCTGTAGCTTTATGTGCAAGTTACTAATAAAATGAATAATTTTCAGACTCCAGATTCCAAGAAGGATAAAACTCTAACTCCAAAAACACCAAAAGTCCCTCTGTCATTAGAGGAAATAAAAGCAAAAATGCAAGCATCTGTAGATAAGGTAAGTTTTTGGGAATGAGGTTTCTCAGCCTTACTTCTACACTTCTGCAAATGAGAAGAATTAGATGTTTTAGGACATGCTTATGATGTTGTTGATTGCTGTGCTGGTACTATCAGTGTGTGTTGATGTTGGAGCTCAGAGAAATGAAAATACATTGTGGAAAATAAGCCTCTATACTCGTGAGAAACAACCACTTTGTGTATTTCTCCAGTAGTGCTGATTTGCAATTTGTTATTTCTTGGTGAACTGTCTCTGTTCAAGTTAAAAAAAAAACCAAACCAAAACAAACAAACAACAACCAACACCCCTTAGGTGATATTTACTGTAAAGATGACTTAAATAGTGCATATACACTACAGGTTACTAAAGCAAAGTGGAGTAAGTTCCACACGTGCTTGGAATGCCCTGGTCTTAAAGCAGTATCTCGATGCCTGTAAGGCTCAGTAACTTCCAGAAGAGGGAGACAGGTGCTTGCGATACAAGTTGATGCACTGCTACAGACCTGAAAGCATTTGCCTTCTGCACAGATCTGGGGTTGAGTCTCACTTCAGTGGATGCTTTACTCTTTGAAGGTGTCAGAGCAGTCACGTTTTTTGACCAGCACTTGGTGGTCACATATGTCAGTAATATTCTTAGCTACTATTTAAATAAAAATATGAAATCAAACATATAAAATAAAAAATCCAGTTGTAGGCTGGTTGGGTGTAGTAGAGTTGAAGTGCATGAGCTGTATTCTGAGTACCCCCTGTGCTCAGAGCAGATGGGAGTGAGGACCTGGCTGTGGCTGTACTTGGTTGCCTCAGAAGTGCTGATACGTATGCTAGGAAGCATTGTTGGTTGGGTGATGGGATTTTTTAGTTCAAGATAATACACTTTTTAACCCATACAGTGGCAAACAAAGGTCACCTAAAAAATTAGGATAATCATCTGCTTATATCATATTAATGTTTTGAGGCTGCTTTGTTCCAGAAATGCAAAATGAGATCAGAAGTGTTTTAAATAGAAAGTGGATGCTGAGTGAGCAGTGACAGGCTGTGATGAGGGTAGAAATGCACAGCCCTGGACTTGAAACCTGACATGATGGATAGGCCCATCCTGGTGTCCCTGGATGCTGCTGTGGTGTTTGTGACATTCTGTGTACCCAGGACTCTAGCTGGCAGCCAGCAAGTAACAGCTTTCAAAAAAATCCCTTACTAGATTCAGAGCAAAACTCTTTTAATAAGTAGGTGTCAGGAAGCTAAGAGAAAAGCATGAGGTAAAGCAGTGGCCAAATCTGGGCTTTTTGATTGCAGTTTAAAATACTCCTTGGGTTTCTGTTTCCTTTGAACAGAAATTTGTTGGCTTGTGCAGTGTGTTAAGTAGCAGCTAAGTGTGCTGTCCTAATTGGCATGGGATATTTCAACTGAATTCACCTGAGAAATTGGAAAGTATTTCTCTTGGGACATGTGAAAGCAAATAGCGTCTCCTAAAATAGCATGCTGTATTGTTTTCCCTGGAAATACTAGGAGACAAGATGATAAACTTACATCTATGAATCATTAACTGAATCTGCTTTGTACATATGAGCATGTGCAAAGACAATTCCATGGGTTACGAGGAAATGTTTCTAGAACTGTTCTTTAAATTAATAGAAGTAGTGTATTAATGAGTAGTGTATTAGTGAGTTTTAAAGGATAGGTGGGAGGTCGGTTCATGTTTTGCTTTAGAAAGCTGAAATTGAAAATCTTATCTGTGAAGGGTGGTCTCAGGTTGTGTGCTGCAGTAAGAGTCCATAAATACGGAATTAGTTCTAGTTTACCTGAGTAGTGCTGGGCTGTTGGCTGCAAACGAGGTGATAGTAAGCAGTGACTGCTGTTGTGCTCTTCAGCATCAGCCAAGAGTCTTGGACACCAGTTCGGTGTGTAGCCACTTCTGTGACAAATACCTGGCTGTGGTAGAAAAGCAAACTTTCTAAAATGGTTTAAAGTAGATTAGTGTGGGAAGTTGCAAGGTGAGTTCCAATTCCACATGTGTTGCAAAGGGTTTCAGTTTCAAAGATTATTTATTGCATTAAATGACCTGCAGACCCTAAAGCTTGCTTTTTTTTCCAAATAGGGTACTACCCTTCCTAAGCTGGAGCCCAAATTTGCCAACTACGTTAAGAATTGCTTCAGGATGGAGGACCAGAAGGTAACTGAATTTATCAGAGCTTGATAAAGTCCAAAAACTTTTATAGCCTGACTTAGGGATTCTTTCCCACTTCTTAATCTTTAGAAGCTTTTGACTGTTTCAAAGGGTTACAAACTACAAACAGTACTTCAGATTAAATATATGGGAATGGATTTAAGGGTTTAGTTGGCTAAGATGGGAAGGCTAATATTTTATTACATTTTTCCAGCTTTTATATGGTTGGTAAATTATCTCTTGCTTACTAAACCCACAGAATTTTCCTTTTGGCACCATATTAGCTAAGGAAATGAGCTGTGGTTTCTCTTGCTGCTGCGTTTGGCCACCTAGGCCAGTCTGGTGTTCAGCCCTTTGTTGGAGATGGTGTCTGGGAGGGGGAGCTGTTTTGTGATGAAGATTATGGCAGTCTTGCTACTTCCCCTCCCAGAATTAACTGAGCTCTAAAAAGTGCACAAGCAAAAAAGGTGGTATCAGGAAGCAAGTTTCTGAGTTAGTTATTACTTAACACAGACAAAGCTGAAAAAGTGTCTTAGATTTCCCTATCAAAATTCCTTGAAGTTAATTTTTTTTTCAGTGACAGAATTGCTTATGCTTTCCTGTTTCCCTCAGTGGTTCAAAGTAAACTTGTCTGATGGACAAATTTACATGTTCCTGAAGGAACATTAGAAAGCAGTCAGCCTCAGCTACTGAGCTACTGTGGCATTAGCCAGGTTTGGCAGAGTTCAGCCAGTGTTTGCCTCACTGGTCCACACCTATCCTCTCACTGACCTTGACTGAAGTCTTAGTATTGTGACTTAGTGTGAAAAATAGTCTCACAGCAGAAGGACCCATTGTCATGCTTTCAACTTGATTTTCTCTGAAAAGAATGTACTTCTGTTAAAAATTTATTGTCAGTATTATAATGAATAAGTGGAGACAGTAAACTAAAAATAATTTTTAAAAATTGATTTCAATTTCTAACTTTTTGTGTACACTTCCAGGTCATTCAAGCTCTCTGGCAGTGGAGACAGAGTCTGTAAGAAAAGAAAACAGTTTAAGCAGTTCGTTAAAATCTGCAGTCTTATTTCTGTAACCATTATTTGGCTGTTCTTTTTACAAATGCTGAAAGAGCTTTCCCTCCTGTGTCTGATAAATGTCATCCAGATTACCTTGCCAAGAATGTGTTGTCCAAAATGCCTGTTCAGTTTTTAAAGATGGGACTCCACCCTCAGCTTCATTTTAAGTATGTATGGAATGTTTTGATAAGGCATGGTGGTGGTCAGACAAATGAAAACGGTGGGGAGACTAAATGTATGTGGAAAAAAATAAAATTTAGTATTTTAATAAAGTACTATTGTTTCTTTTTTTTTATGGATGGGGGAGTTTGTGTACTGAACCCAAAAAATAATGGGGCTTAAAAGTTCTTCGAGGAACTACTTTTGAGCATTTTAGCCACTTCTCTTTACCAGGTACACATAAGCTATCCTTGTGTGTTGCCAGCTTCAAAAACAACTCCAGTTCTTGAGCTTTGGGAGCTACTGAGCAGAAGATTGCTGAGAAGACTGGAGTGGCAAGCAGGGCTTTATTGTGTGAAAGGGACCACTAATTATGTAATAGCCTAAAACAGCCCTTCCTGCATCTCAGTTTCTGACCTTCATTGCACTTAGGTTTATGGTTTCTCTCTAATAACTGGGTTTAGAGGGCCTGGAACTCCACTTGTAAAATGCAGTACTTTTGATTTGGGATTTCTGCCTGTGCTGTTCTGAGGAGCTGTGGAGTAAGAGCCAGAGTTAAAATTTTAGGCCATTGTTACATAAAGTAAAAACCTCCAAGGTTGTAATGGCTTTTAGGTGAAGAGAAACATGTATCACAAGCCTTGAAGGCTTCTGTCTCAATGCTATGTCATTTCCAATGCTTGACTGTTCCATCTTGTGTCCAGTAACTGCAGCAATGGAATGGAGACTGGAAGAATACTCAGAAAGCATTCAGTTGTATGGTAACTATTAAACTGCTTTAAAACAACTGACTTGGGTTTTCACAGCAGGGAACCCCCTGAGTAAAGCAGGTTGAGGTTTTCCCCACTTCAGGGACTTGGACACTTGGGTTCTCCAGCAGGTGGTTTTGCAGGACATGTGAACACACTCGGTTGTGCTGGTTGGGCATGAGGTCTGATATACTGAGCATTCTTTAGAAGCTGTTTAGGTAGGATGTACAGTTTGACTAGTAAAATTGCCACTGGATTTTTTTTTTTTTTTACATTTGCTATTATAAACCCCTTAGTTCCTATAGTTGAGATGCTGGGTGCAATGGAAAGCAGTGAAAATCTCCAGAAGCAAATAGTTCGTTTTGGGAAAATGAAGCCAAGTGAAGTGCATGGTAGAGAAGCAAAACGGTGCAAGTCTTGTGTCAAAAGATTTGTTTAAGCTTGAGTATAATTGCAGCATGTGAAATGGCAGAGTATAAGGGTTTGAAATGCCTGTTTTGGTGAGGTTATATCAATAAATGATGTCATATGCACAAGTGAGAGCAGATTTCCCTGGTGAAATAGAACTAATGGCACAGACAGGCTTATTTAAGCAAAATTGCCCTCAATTTTGGCTGAAAGAAGTGAAAATTGTACAGTAATTTCAACAAGAGGCTTTCTAGCCACTAAAATATTCTGATTATTAAAGTTATAAGAAAAGCCAGGGTGTTGTCTGTCTGTAGGTGACTGACCAAAACAGGTCTGGGGTGCAGCTGCACTCTGCACAAGCATTGGAGAGGGAAGATGAAGCCTGTATGGGCAGCTCTGAAGGAAATCATTGCTGCACTGGTGCTGAGGTGTAGTCTAGGTCAAGGTGTTGTCAGGTTGCTGTTAAACTTCATGGGGGCATTTTTGAGGCACCCTCATGGCATAAAAATAACTTCCCTTGGCCCTGGTTAAGTCCCCCACTATTTTCTGCCATTTTATGGAGTAGTGAGGAATGGTCACTGCCCCACTTCTGGCCTTGGGGTCTTGTCCCTAACTGCTGTTGTGCTGGTCATGTCTCCAAACCCTGGCTCCTTTTGGGACTGACCATCTGATGACTGGTTGCAGCTGTATCCTCTTGAATATCCATGTGCAGCTGCCAGTTCTTTCACTTGGAACAGAGCCTCAAAGGTAGAATTAAAAAAAAGCACAGATGTGAATACCTATTGAAGAGAAAAGACAAGTACCAGATGTGGGTTGTTGAAGTACTGCTCTTGACTCTCTGCAGAGCTGAAACATGTTCTTGCTATGGTCATGATGGCAACAAAGCTGGAGTGTTTTTATAGCTGTGTTGAGGCTTCTAAGCCTCTGTGTGAAGCTGGTCCTCGAGTATGGCTTATCTGAGGGCGTGGAGCTCCACAGCCAAATGTCCTCACACTGTGACAGGAAAAGAACTTGACTTCCTTTGCAGGATGGTGGAACATCTCTCCAGGTAGCGGTGCCTTCACCTTTTGTACGTGAATTTCCCCTTACTGCAGCCTTTCCTGTTGCAGAACCTGTCCTGCCTTTTTTCATGTTTTGTTTCCTTCTGTGAGTGTTCCTTACCGTGAACAGGTAGCTGGTGTCTCCCCACATGGGACAAAGGGAAGGCCACCCAGCTGAGTGGGTGTGTGCAACCATGGAGGGTTGGCTGCTGATAGAGCTGCTCCATACAGATCTACTTTGTCTCCAAGTCTCTGGTGTCTCTTGGTGTCTCACTGCAGAAGAGATGACAACAGAAGGACGCCATCCTGTCAGGAGCTCTTAGTCTGTGCCTTATTCTTAGGGGTGTTCAAGAGGAGTGCTTGTGGCTGCCTTAGGTCTGTCCTGGGGTTCTGTTTGCTCCTGTGATCCAGCAAACCTGCCGGAGTGGCTTTTCAGAATCCAGGGGCTGTGATGAGGGTGAGGCTCTTATTTTGCCTGTGCGCAGAAGTTTTTGCAGCCTTTGGAGAGAAGCAACTCTAGCATGGCTGGCAGGAGGGTGGGAGTGTGTGTGGGCTGAGGTAATGGAAAACAGGGCCAGGATGGGTGGCGGTTCTGGGCTCCTTGCCACCCAGACAATCCCTCAGGGGCTAAGTTCATGCTCCTACCCAGATACCCCAAACCATGTCCTGTCTCTTTTGCGTGTGTCATTATTGACTAGCAGCCAAACTCTGTCAACTTTTCCTTCTCTCTCTGTGGAACCAGCACCTAGATCCTTATTCTCCTTTTTTCCCAAAAGGACAATAAAGACTGGATCCTACTTAGAAATGTCAGAAAAAACTGCAAAAGAATGGGGGGTGGTTTGGAACTCAGCATTGGATGGAGCCCAGCACCTTTATTCGTGCCCTTGGCTGGTGGGCAGTAGGTTCTGGCAAGCAGCAGCAAGTGCAATTGGTTGTGTTGAGTGAGGTTTGGAGGTTTTGTGATCTGGTACTTATTAAGGATTGCTTTGTCTGAGCCTGGTTCTCAATATGAACAAGGGGAGCTGAGCATGTGTGATGGGGTGCAGGAGAAGTGATGCTGGACTTGCAGGGGTGTCTAAAGGAGTCTGACTTGTCCTCCCGTTTACAGGTGGCACAGGGAAATTCTGCTGGCTGCTCACTGGTTTACCTGCATGGACACTTCTGGGAACAATTCTGTTTTGTGTTGGATCAGCTCTTCAGTGGCTGGCCTTTGGATTGTCTAACGTAAATGGGTTTTAAGCAGTGCCTGATTGGGACCAATCAGTAAAGTAAATCAATCAAATACATCAAGTGTTGATTAAGATGTGTGCTGTGGGGACCACATGTATGGCCTGTGTCCAGTTGTATGAAGATGACTTTCCTCCTTTCTTCAAAAACTTTCTTCTCTCCTGCCACTTCTGTCACCTCTCCCTGACCAAGCTATAAGAACCTCTATGGGAAAAGGATCCTGGGAGAAAACAAGCAAGAAAGGACAATGAATAAAAGAAGAGGGGAAGAAGGTGGCCAAAGGCCAAAAGTGACAATGGGAAAAGTGAAGGCCTTGGGAGGGATGCTCAGCAGGGCACCTCTGACAGTGCCCACCCACACTGCCAGCGCTGTGAGCTGCTGCCCAGAGCCTTGTCCAGGACAAAGGCATGGCCACCACCCTGCTTGAACTGCAAATACAAAGAGAGGGAATAGAGCTAGGCCACTCAGAGTTAATGCACCTGATTCACCTCAAGTGATTCGTTTATGCTTGTACTAGAAACAGTCTTTGTTCTAATTGAAGCCACTTTTGTTAGAAGGGTCCTGCAGTCTTTCTCAACCAATTGCTGGAGCCTGAGGCCAGCTGAGCCCCAACCAATTCTGTTGACTTACTGTATTTAAGAGAAAACAGTTTCTCGTGCCTGTTTTCAAATTAAGCCTTAGGTTTTACATTGATTTGGGTTGGGTTTTTTTAATGAGTAATAACTGCAGGAAGAGTTGAAGGTGTATTGTAGCTGTTGAGGTATTCGAAATTTCACCACTGCAGCCAGCTTTATCTGTGCCTGTTCATGAAACTTTTCCCACTGCTCCTTACATTTCTCCCAGAGCTTGTAATTGCACTGTTGTCCCAGGAATGTCCTTGATGAAAGGCTCTTAGCAGCCCTTATTGTGCTATTTTGAGGCAGTGAATGTTATCTGGGCAACGCGTCCTCACACACATTTACCTGGGTGTAAATGTGTGTGAGGACGCCAACAACAGTGCACAGCTACAGCTAATAAGCTAATTTCAATTTAATAATAAGGCCACCTCTGGTGTTTAGGACATTCTTCCCTGTTCCTTAAATATTTTTCTCATGCTTTCAAGCCTTTCCTTCCAATTTTCTACATGGAAAATAGATTTTAACTGGATGGCTGTGGCTAAGGGCAATAACATGTCATGGGACCACTACAGTGCAGAACCCAGCCAGTCCTTGTGATCTCCAGAGAGCGCAAGACAGAGAGATTGGGGGATCTTGACTTCATTTCTAGGGTCCTGAATTAGGAGAGATTCTTCTACTTGTTCCCTCTAGCTTCATGTTTCTAAATAGCCCTTTAAAACTCTACATCTTGCCACAACCTTCTCCTTGCTTTAGTCCTTCACTGTTCTTCAGACTTTTCTATCTTCTGGTACTTTTCAGTTTCTCCTCCAGTCTTCCCTAGCCACTGCTGTTGGAGCAGCACGGCCTTTCTCTGGTCTCTAGGAAAAGCTTGAGCAGCATTGCAAACATGGTGCTCCTGCATAAATCTGTCCCCTTTCTGGGTTGCTTGGCAGTGTCCCTGAGAGCCCAGCTGTGGCTGGTGCCCTCCTTGTGGCCATGGCGGAGAATGCTGATGAAAGCCCTGCTGCTCTGCCTCTGAGTGGGTGGAGCTCTGCTTGTAGATGCTTGTGCGTGCCCCAGGAGAATGGGACTTCCAGAAATGTCTCTTTACTGATTTGTGACATAGATTTTTCAGAAAAATGCCATTTTCCAATATATTTTTGTGTAAATCCACCCATATGATATTTTTTGAATTCATGCTCGGATGCAAAGTGTGACTACAGTTCCTCTTCAAAATTATTAGTAGAAACATAGGTTTTCCAGCAGTGTTTTCAGAAACTATCCTGTATCACAGCCCACCCTGAGTTCCTTCAGGTCACTCATTCACTGGTGCCATCACTGAGGACAGTGACACAGGGCATTGAGAAGCTGGTGATGTCACTAGTCAGGGCCTGCATATCAGCCCTGAACTGGCCCTGCAGTGGCACTGCCAGCTGTGGGAACTTGGGTGGTCATGCATGTTGTGTGATGTCCTGCCCTGAGCCAGCAGCTGGGGCAGAGGACAGGAGCCCAGGGTGGTGATGTGGGGAAGGATTGGTCATCCCACAGACAGGGCTTGAGATGGTGGCTTGCTGGAGACAGCTTAATTCAGGAGACTTCAGTCAAAGAGGTTTATGTTCAGGAGCTGTTGAGCTGAAAAGCTCCAAGTTGAGGAAATACTAGGTTTTGAAGCTTGGCAGCTTGCTATTTTTTAGGTTTGGTGGGTATTTTTGGGTCATTTTTGGGGTTGGTTTGTTTGGTTTTGTTTCTGTTTTTGTTCCTGTTTTTGTTTTGTTTCTGTTTGGTTGGTTGGTTTTGGTTGGTTGGTTTTTTGGGGTTTGGTTTTTTTTTTTGGGGGGGGGGGTTGGGGGGGTTTTTGGTGGTTTTTTGTTTTTGTCTTTTTTTTTTTTTTTTTTTTAGGGAAAAGTGAAACCATAGAGGAGTATAAATCCAAAGAGCCAAGCCTTGGGATTTAATGCCATCCTTCAGAAGCCTTCTAGCAGCTGCTATGGGCTCTAGCAGCTGCCAGGGGAGCTGCAGTGCTCCTGGGCAATGGTATCAAGGAAAGCCCATGTGTGTCCACCCTGTGCCAGACACTGGAGCAGGATGGCTGGTTTGGGGGACACAGGGTCAGGCAAGTCTGGCTGAGGTGCCCCAGGCACTGGAGAGGGGCTGGATACACAGGAGAGCAGGGTACTGAATTGGTCTGCCCTTTAGTTTGAGATGTCCATCATTATCAGGGATTTTGTTTGCCTCATTGCTCTGCTGATAAAGCACTGGGGTTTGTTTCTGAGTATGCTGGAGCTTTTAGAGGAATCTGAGGTTTCAGTCCCCAAATCCCATTGAAATCCAAGGGGTGTTCCAGTGGAGTAAAACTTTGTAAACTCTGCCTCCTGAATAAATACTGCCTTTCTTGGGTTTTTCTCTTATAAAGTAATGATACACATCAGAGTAAGGGCTGTAGCATGCTGGGTTTTCCCTCTGCGAGAAGCCACAGAACATCTCTGTGGTCAAGAGCTGGAAGGGATGCTGCAGTTGCCTCTGTTCCCAAGAAGTCCAAGCTGTGATGGCTGAATCCAAGCCCTGACTGTTCTTCACCATGTTTCTTCCGCAAGACTGTGCCTGAATGTGGCGGAGCTGAGGCTAAGTCCTGTCCTCCTGGACAATTCAGGGTTGTTTTGAGGTGGCTCTTCTTGTCAAATGGCAGTAACTGCAAAGCATCCCCTTCTTCCCTGTCTCTTCAGGCTATGTGGCAGAAGCGTTCCTTACTTGAAATGAAATTGTCTTTGTAAACTGCATAAAGACAGAACATACACCCCAGTCAGTCTGGAAGTTGTCTTTCCTTTTACCAAGGCTTTCAAATTGAGAAAATCTCTTCAGCTGGATTTTCTTCAAGGAAAAGTTTGCTTACAGAACAACCCAAGGCTGGAGATGCAGATTACAGGAGCAAACCATATACGGATTTGCTTGCCAGAAGCAGGGCTGGGGTATAGAGCTGAACTTTGTCTTCGTAAAACATCAGCTTAGGTTTTTCATTTTAATTTAAATCTTGGTGTGCCAGATGCAGTGGGGCTAGATCCTGGCTGTTCCTGCTGGCTTCTCTTTCACATTCCAAAGGGGTGTCTGGGATGGGAAGGCTTCCCCCTCCAGCATGCTCTTAAGTCCTTGGCCCCATTGAAAGGGCTCCATGCTCTGTGAAATGCCTGCTCCTCATGGGATATGGACCAGTGGAGCAAAGCTCATTTCACCGGGAGCACCTTCACTGCCCTGCAATTGAAAGGTCAGGCTGCTCAGACTTTGATTTGAGCTACTGAAGGGCAGTCACTAATCCAATAAAGCCACCAGGGCATTGTAGGACACAGCCTTAATTCTGGCATTTGCAAGGGTGAGTGGAAGGCAGTAGCCCCAGGAGCTCACAGGGTGTCCTGCAGTGCACAGTCCTACCTGGTTCTGTCTTGCTTTATAAAGTGTTGAGAATGTCAGGCTCTCAGGAACGTGCTGTGCCAGGCTTCACACCCTGAGTGTGCTATAAGAAAAATAAACAGCCTTTAAGGTTTTCCAGAGGGCATCAGCTGCTCTGGCTGGATTTGTGCTGGGAATCTGATCGTACAGGAGCCTTCAGCAGTGGAGCAACAGGTCTGGGTGTGGAGCTTTTACTATTAGATATAGATATAGATACAGATATAGATATAGATATATACACATGCACTCACATATATTTGTAACAGCATACAGCTAAATGATATTTCTATTTTTTCACAGACATGTATGAGCTGCCTCTTCTCTATTCTGTGCCCCATCTGTATTGTTCAAGACTGGTAGTCTGAGATTCGCCTAATATTGCTATTATTCTCCAGGTAACTATTTGGATATTAAGGATTAAGGAGTTTTGCCAGACTATGGAGACACAAAGGATGGATCTATTTTAAATAAAGAACTCGTGTGATTACAAATGAAATGATTGAAAGAAGAAAACTCTCTTTAAAAGAACTCCTGGTGTTGCCCTGGCAGTTCTTGCTGTTTGAGGTGTCCAGGTCCTCCTGGCCTGTGTGGATCCAAGTCCTTTGGGTCGTGGCTGTGGGGGCAGCTGTGCTGCCAGCACATGGCTCCTCAGCATGGTCTGGGCCAAAGTCACCTGGGATGAGTTTTTCCATGTGTAGCTCACAGCTCTGTTGTAGCTGCTGTAATTTTACTTGCTGTTGGGGCAATTAAAATGATAAATGTTAGCAGCAGCTTCACAAGTTCCTTTTCTAGATGTTCTGCTTCTAGCCGGGTGCAGCAGCCCTGAGCCAGCTTGGGTGCTGGGCAGAGCCATCAGTCACTGTCTGGGGAGCCTTTTCTTGGAGACAGGTGATGGGGCTGCCACAATGAAAAGCCTGAGGAGCAGTCAAAGCTCATGCCCGCAGATGACTGAGGGGTTTGGATGAGTTACTGCCTCTGACTTTGCAGAACTCCTGTGTGCATTGGGCAGCAGATACTGGACTTAACAAGGCGAGGGGCTGGTGCACGTGGAGATGCCGGTTCATGACCCTGTGCTGTGGGTACTTTTCCTGTGGGACTGAGCAGCACCTACTAGCATAAGATAGCACAGGCTGGGCTTCTGCCACCCAAACTGCTTCCAAGATATGAAGTATTGGTGATGATTAGGGATATATGGAATATTTTCACATCTTAGCTAAATACTGTGATCTTGTGGGTCCCCAGATTCTGTATTGTTCCAGTGTAGGCATCTCAGTGAGCTCAACTTGTAGGGCTCAGGATGGTGGCTCTGATGTTCTTGGCCACGTGTGAAAACAGCTTTCAGCTGTGGCAAGGTGCCATGGGATTGCTGGGTCAGGGATGCATGGGGGCCTCTGATGTCAGTGACATCAGCAATTGATAGCAGTTTGGGGTTTTGGTTTTTTTAAACTTGCAGATCCATAAGACTAGAAGTGTGAAGTCTGTTAGATACATCACAGACATGTTCGTGCTGGAGGTTTTATAAGGACTTGCTTTCATCACTGTTTTAAAACTTAATGTTTTCTGTGCCTCTTGGGCCTGAAACTATAGGCTGAAAAACCCTGTGACTTGATACCTGAAGGCTCCCAGTGATGAACTCCAGAGATTAAAGATGCTGCTTGATTTGTGGCTGAAAGTGCCAGGGGAGCAAGAAGCTCGGTCCCTGCAGAGGTGAGAACAGCTGGGCCCGACATGCTGCACTGATGTACGCTGTTATTCGAGTGGAGAATTTGGAAAGCTCAGAGTTCTGAGCTATGGTTATGTTCTCAGTTAATAAGGTGTTAACTGATGTTGGGTGCTCTTTGGAGAGTTCGGCTATGCGTGGAGGTTAACGGTTCCTGGCATTTTGTCTGCTATAAGCGAGCTTTCAGACAAGAGGAAAGAGTTACCACACGCTATCATCATGTGATTTTTTTTTTTTTTTAACCTAAAGCAAATCCCTAAACAAACCAAAACCTTCCCCAAAGCTGAGGAAGCCCGCGGGCTTCCCCCGGGGCGGCGGGCGGTGCGGAGCGGCAGAGCGGCCGCTGGAGGGCAGGCGAGCCGTGCGGAGCGGCGGCGGCAGCGCTGGCAGCCCGGCGCTCTGACCCCGCCGTCCGCGTCCCGCCGGGCTGCGGTGCCGGGCCCATGGACCGGGCGGCTGTGGCTGTCCCGGCCCGCGAGGGGCCGCTCCGGGGCTGCCGGGCCCCGCTAGCTCCCGCTCGAGGCTCGGCGGGCGCGGGACGCGCTCCCGGCCCGTCGGAGGTAAGGACGCACCGGAGCCCGGGCAGCCGCACGTGTGTGTGGGACGGGGCAGCGGCCGCCGTGCCGGGGATTCCGAGCCCCTTGGCGTCCCCGACGAGCGGCGGCGCCGCCCGCTCTGTCGGCCCGGGGAGGGCTCGGGGGAGCCCGACCCCCGTCCCTCACTTATTCCGTAGAAAGGCTTCCCCGGCCGGCGCTGCCCGCGGCCGGGCCGTGCCCCCTCCGCGCAGGCGGTGCCAGCCCCGGGCCTGCCCGGCCGGGTCCCGCCTCCCGCTCCGCGCCCCGCGCATCGCTATGCCGTCCGCCCGGAGCGCGCGGCGCCGGCTGCCGAGCGGAGCCCCGAGCGGGGCGCGGCGGCGGCCGAGAGGCTCCATCCGCCCGGCGGGGCTGGCCCGGCCCGGGGGGACGCGGGGGGGGCACTTGCTGATGATCGGAAGTTACTGACAATAAGCACCTTCATCCCCCCAAAGGCGGAGAGAGGGAGAGGAGGAGGAGGAGGAGAGACAGGGGGAGAGGAGAGCTGATGCCTGACGAGTCACTCGGCGGAGGCAGAGCGGGCGGTACCACAACTTCCCGGCGGCGCGGAGCGGCGCGGAGCAGCGCGGCGCGGATCGCAGCTCGCCGGCCGGATCGCTCCCATGTCAGCGCGGCGGCGGGGGACTGCGCTCCGCTAGCGACCAGCCGCCGGCCAACCCCCTCCTCGCCCAGCGATGTATTCACTGTTCTCAGTCTGCACTTGCCTGTAAGGATTATGGCATATTTCTATTTTTTTTTTTTATTTTATTTTTTAAAAATATTTTTAATTTTTTTAAAACTTTCATTCTAGAGGTTCTGGTTGCATTTTCCTTTCCAGTGGTAATGGGGACCTGAGCCTTTATATAAGCAGAGCATCGCTCTGAACCCTTTAAAAATTTGCAAACAAAAACAAAGAAAAAAAAATCAACTTTAATAATTCTACCACATCATTTGATCTTTTGTTGCCTTTTTTTTTTCTCCTCTCCAGATGTTTACATTTCCTGCTGCTGTGCTTTCAGGTACAGGTACGTGTCCTTTCTGTCCTCTCTCCCTTTTGGTTGTAAAATAGAAACAAAGGCGGCGTGCTGACCTCGAGTGCCAGGCAGGTTTGGCTGGGGCTTTCACTTGTTTCCCTCGACATACAGTTTTTATAGCTGTATGAAACCGAGGCCCCCATCAGATGCTGGAGTGTCATTTGCCCCGGACCGGGGCTTCGCCCTGTGCTCAGCTCCCGTTCCGTGCCCGCTTGTGCTCGGCCGCCGGTGCGGGCAGGGGTGCAGCCAGTGCGCCGGTAGCCTGCTGTAGCGGGATCCTCTGGAGTGCATTAGCCTGGCTAATGATGTGAGAGGGAGTGCTGGACTCTCCTTGCACAATGTTGATTGATGCACTTGCCTTGGAAGAGCAGGCACTCTCCTGTTCGCCCTTTTTTCCCTTTCACCCCCACCCCTTCTCTTTTTTTACTTTTTTTTTTTTCCTCTTCCCCTCTTTGGGAACTCACTCCCAAAAACTGATGCTTTGAAAAACACAAGTTTTCCCAGCCAAGAGAAGGAGGCTGCGAGCTCCCTCCCCATTATTCAGTAGAACGCCGTCCAAGTCAGCTCCAGCCTTTGATCCTGCCTCGGCAGGAATGAGGCCGTTGGAGCAACACCCTGAGCGAGGCTGTGCAGCCCACGTGCCCGTGGGACAGGGATGGCAGCTTCCCCCCAGCCACGAGCCCCACTGCCACCGGGATTTTAGCTGGGCATACTGGAGCAGACCCACCTGCAGGGCCGGGCAGAGCAGGTGCCACTTCTCCAGTGGCTCCAGCCACCCTCCTGCCAGGGCTGGAGGACACTTGTGCCACCCTTGGCCCCGAGTTCTGCTTTGGCCTGGATTGCACCTGCTCACCATCTCCAGATCTCCAGCGGCAGCAGGGGATGGTCCTGGATGAACAGAGCCTTGGAGGGGGCTCCATCCCTCTGGCCAAGCTAAAACCTGAATCCACCCCCGTCCCCTGCTCTCCTACCCATCCAAAAAATCCCCAATCACATTTTTTTCTTCATCCCCTCCAAAAATTTCTCTTAAATGCAGTTTGAACACGACACCAGCAGTGCCTCCCCTGGTGGAGCAGCCTCCCCAGCAGGAGAGGATCCGCAGCTGTAAATTACGCTGCGGTTGGAAGGTGTTTGCTCTGTTTCTCTGGTGCGTGTTTTTTTCAGCCCAAGGAATCACAGGCTGCGCAGGGCTCGCAGCACCGGAACCCTTTTCAGTGGGGAGAGGTTTTTTTGCGCTTGTGCGGTAACTGAAGTTAATCAGCCCTCCAGCCCCTTTCCTCTCCCCCTCCCTTTGGTGCTTTTAGTGAATCAGAAAAAGTTTGGCTGGCTGCCTGGAAAGCACTTGCTAAAATCTGATCTCTTACTTCAGCAGCCTTAAAACAAAGTTATTGGCATTTATACAGTTGGAACTTGCAGGCTTCCAAAGCAATAAAATAATAAAAAAAATTTAAAAAAGGAAAAAAAAAAAAAAGAATGCTCCATGCTCTGGTGCTATTAGAACCATACTTGCTCCCTTTTGTGCTGATTTTGCAGCATTTTGGGGGCGGTGAGGTGGGATGGCTGTGCTGGGCTCTGCAGAGGTGTCCTGGCTGCGGCCAGAGGGATGTCGGAGCTCACTGGTTGTCACACGCAGAGCAGAGCTCTTTTGGTGATTGGTGTGGGGAGCCAAAACATTAGATTAGTCATACTCGAGGGCCTTCAAGTGAGTGTTTACAGTATTAATGGTAGATGAAAAGATGTGAATGCTGTAAGTTTTTATTGCCCATTTTGTTACACTTTCTTTCTGGATTTATTCATGGGATTACATGTTTTGAGCCTGAATGGGAGCAAGGGATTATAGGATTTCTTTAATAATGATCAGTTTGGGTAGGAGTTAGCCTTTGGTGAACTGGAGTAAATTAATGCATCACTTAGGTTTAATATTTATTTAGTCTAAAGGAAGTTGTTTAGTTTTGCTTAAAGGGCTCTGTGTTGTACTGGGGAGATGTAAGAGCTCCTGAAGTGGATTATATTCTGAGGCTGCCTTTTGCCCTGTGTTCAAGCTATGATCTGCAGCTTGTCCCATGTGCTTGTCTTAGAATTACTCTACTGCTGCCTGGTACCTGTGGCTCTGTGTTCAGAGGCAGAAATCCCTCCAGCGTATGTGGGGCTGGAGGGATTCTGGGACAAAGCACCATGGTTTGGGTATGCTCTGTGTGTTCTGGTGGCTCTTCATGTATGAGGGCTGTGGTGCATTGACGTGTTGAGCTACTGCAGTTCTGTGGTGGGGGCTCAGCTCTGGCCTAAAGCTTTCTCATAGACTTCAAGGCCACCCTGCAGCTGCCAGTGGGTGACAGGGCAGGTGTAGCATCTCCTGTGGGCATGTCATGGCAGCAGTGAGAGGTGTTCCCCAGCCCTGGCCACAGGGAGGTTAAATGGTTGGGAGTTTCCAGGAGCAGGATTTAGACCCCTGGATGAGTTGGACTCTTCCAGGGCTTTACCATCATGTGACATTACCACCAAGGAGCACAGTGACTAACACATGGTGGGGCAGAGGGGGCACTGCTGGAGTGTGGGTGCAGCACAGCCCTGGGAGCGGCCTTGGACCTCACAGGGCTGCCTGGAGGCCAGGCCATTCACCAGTCCCTCCCCCTGCAACAGCAATGCCCCATCTTGTTTTCTTCTCTTGCCTCTTAGGAAGTCACTCTGATGCTTGAGGTTGCTGCAGTTCCAAAGCATGGACACTGGATACTCTCGCAGACCCTGGAGACATTAATTTATTCATGCAGGTTGTTCTTAGGAATGCCCTTTTGCTGATGGTTACTGAACTCTCCTTCTGTCACGTCTTTAGTATTCTTCAGTTTATTCTCCTTCCTTTTCACGCTTGCAGGAGCAATTTCTCTTCCATGTGCTTTTTCATTCTGTATATCCCAGGGTGGTTTTGGTTTTGGGTTTGGCTTTTGAGTCAATCTCTGCTCTTCAAGCAGGTGAGAAACCCCAGAAGCACCTTGTGAGGTTGGAGGGGATTGCACCATGCTGTGCTGGCTCTGGTGGCACCAGTGACCCTGAGGATAACAAGTTTGGGGACACGGAACCTCAGAGGGCCCCCTTTGCCAGGGCAGGTAGGGGCTGGAGGCAGCTTTGGTATAAGTTGAGCAGTAGGATCTGAAGTTCTGAGTGCTGTCCTGGTTTGCAAGAGCTTCCAGCTCTTCTGTCCCTGAGCCACCTGGAGTGCATGGCCAGGCAGAGCATGAGGCAATGCCAGCGTGTGCTGCCCTGGCTGTGCTGCAGAGCAGAGGGTGGTTCTGCCTCAGCCTCTTCCCTGCCTGATAAACTTCGCCGTGTTCTCCTACACGGAGTGCATCTGTCTTAGATTATGAAGAGGTCCCTGATAGGGCCAAATCCTTTGCTTTTATGGCTCTTGTAGGTTAAGATCCAGCTTTGGAATCTGATCCAGAAGCAAACAGGAGGTCAGAGGAACACACAAGGCAGCACTGGGCTATTTTCACATCTGCTGGTGTTGTGTAAGAGGAAGGCTGCTGTGCGCCATGCCAATAGCAACTTATGTTTCTGCTAAGCTCCTGTGCAGCGACAGACAGTTATTGTTTGGGGCTTTGTAAAGTGAGACGCGGAGAAGTGTTGCTTCCACACATTCAGTGAGCCAGATCCTGCGGTCTGGCGAAGCCACACGCAGCACATGTCAGAGGCTGCTGAGCAGCTCCCTCCCCTCTCCCTGCCTGCTGCTCCATGGCTGTCCTCACTGGGACAGGCAGGATGGGTGGTGAGGGCCACCAAATGGCTCTGGGGATTCACTGTGGAGAAGCCAAAGGAGGTCCTGGTCACAGCCTGCCCAGCTTGCCTTGCCTGGCCCCTCTTTCTGCGGGTGTGCCAGCAGTTGTGGAGCCACAGCTCCCTGCCTGCCCTGCCCTGCCCTTGCCCTCCCGGTGACAGCACCAAAGGCGTGGTGCTGGACTGCATATCACCAACAAGATTATTCTCATGTCTACCCTCCCTGCAGATGGGCACCCTGCTGTCTTTGTCCTCTTTGGGTGGCACAATATCTTTCCTGTGGCAATGCCACGAGGCTGCATGTGCTGCCAGGAATCGAGCTTTGGGCATACCCACGTTGCTGCTGAGGTGCTGTGGGATGGGGCAGGTGGTGTCTCCATGGGCTGCTCCTTCTTTGTGGTCAAGCCCTGCATGCCAAGGCTCAGTGGGGCCCAGAGCCCCCCAAGCTGGGTGATCCCCTGCCTGCCCTCTCTGCTCAGCCTGGATTGGGAACACCACGTCCTCAGCACCTCATCCCTGTGCCAGCACCTCATCCCTGTGCCAGCACCTCCTGCTCCACCAGGGTGGAGAAGTCATGCTGAGAAGGAGAGAACATGGCAAATGTGGTCTGTGAAAGGCTGGGCAGCTCTCTATTGATTTTTTTGGATTGCACCTGCCTTGATTACTAGGCAGTGAGAAGACCAGAGAAACTGTGTGAGCAAAGCCTGAGTTAATGAGCAGAGGAGCTCAGCAAAGTGGAAGTGCATGGCCCCATCATGGGCTGGAGTTGATGGGATGGTCTCTGGCTCTGTGCTGTGCTGGACTCACGGTGAGAGATGCAGTTCCTGATGGTGTGGCTCTGCTGGCCTGCAACCTGCGGGGGCAGGGTCCTGTTGTGCATGAAATTGTTGTTCCAATTTCAAATGTCCTTGCTCTCCAGGAAACAACCATGTGGCTTGCCACCAGGGATTTTTATTCCCTGCTGCTGACTCATTGCACCAGACTATGAAGTGTTGTGTCCTGAAGCTGCCCTGTATATCCTGCTTCTGCCTCCTGAACTTTGGAGAGCTTGGGCTTGTGGAGGAGGAGGAGGCACGTTGGAGCAGTTGCCTTGACTGGAGCAGGGAAGCTGAGTGGCTGTGGGCTGTGCCTGGGCTGATGTGTGCTGGGGTTGTCCTGTGGGAGAGGCGAGACTTAGCTTAGCTCACGAGTGTAGGTGTGGATCTTGCTCCTACACAAATGGGGATATGCAGCCTCTCCCCCAGCAGCAGCTGCCTGCCCTGGGGACACCCTGCCTTTGCTTCTCACTGAAGGTTCCCAGCCCTTCAGAGTGCTGGGACAGGTTCTCTGCCACAAAGATCCCTCAAAGTCATTTAGCAGGAAGATTTGCAAAGCTGTTTGCAGATTGTCACCCCAGTGAGGCTGACACAAACATGAGCTGCTTCAGTGTTTGGGGGCTTGGCTTCCTGGGTGTGCTGTGGCAATGGGCAGCAGAGCTGCTTGGGCACTTCACTCTGCCCCCATCCGCGAGTGTAGTTTGCTCTTCCAAAGCTCCAGAGATGTGTGAGGTGCTTCAGAAAAACAGAGATGGACATGGGTATTTTTGAGGAGAGTGCCTAGAAGGACACCATGAGGTTCAGATTCTAATTGGATGCAGCAGGGTGGTCGTATTGCTTTCCTTATTTCACCTGACAAGTACAAGACTGGATGGAGGAGAGGGATGGAGGGTTTGGAGTGGTGCTGGATTTGAAGTGGTGCGAGGTTCAGAGCAGTGTAGGATTCTGAGTGCTGCTGAGTTTGGAGCAGTGCTGGGTTTGGAGTGGAATGGGATTCACAGGAGGAATTCTTGCTCAAACTCAGAATTAGTTTTTGCTTATAGAGCAGCTTGGCTGTAGTGTACCAGGGTGGGAGAGAAAGGGTGGCACTGCCTGAGCTCTGCAGGTGTGGCTGGGATGTGGGATGCAGCTGGTGTGGGAGTGACTGCTGGGGGTTGCAGGACGCTCAGGGAGGATGAGCAGCACCTCATTGGGGGCTCGGGCAGCCACACTGAATATTTGATTTTCGGTAAGCTGATAGCACTGAGCTGGTCAGCCAGGCCAGTGGGTATCTCCCTGTGCTGTGGGAGGCTGAGCTCAAGAGAGACACTCCACTGGGACTGAAAATCATTATTTTGGATCTATAAAGCTACTTTCCAGATCCTTGGGAGAATTTTTATGTATCTCTTCATTTCCTTAGAACTCTGTTTTGGTCTTTCCTCTTCTCACTTGCAGAGCTGCTTTTGCTTTGTTTTTCCACAGATTTGGATACTTTATTACAATAAGTGCAGGTGAAAAATGTGTTCATGGAATGTGGTTTATAAAGCGAAAAGAGGAATGGCTGCTGTTGGTGCCTGGACAGGGATGGTGATACCTGCCTGGGCTGTGTGGGCTGCTCTGGCCCTGGCGAGCCTGGGCTGGGTTGTGCTGGGGAAGTTGGGAACCCTGGACCCAGGGAGGTACCTAAATGCCCTCCTGCCTGTGAGACGCTCTGCTGCAGGGCATGGCCTTCCTGTGCTCTGATGCTGAGACCACAGGGCTTCCACCTGGTATTTGTGGCCTGGCAGGTCAAGACGTGATTGTTTTTCTTTCCTTCCCTGGGTTTTTGGTTTTGATCACCTGCTGTGCCATAACAACAGGTACAAGCAGAAATTATGCAGAGCTGTGCAATGTGCTGCCTACCTGGCATGTCGCCTCTGTGTCCCAGTACCTCTCCAGATGTCCATAGAGGATTAGGCATCCGGAAAAGCAGCTGGAAGGAAAGTAAGAAAAAAACCCACCAAATATAAAAGACTGTCTGAGTCTGCCTACGTATTTCCCTATTGCCATTCAGCCTCGCCATAGCATGAAGAGAAAGAAAGGGGAACAGAGAGGAAGGAGGAGGCTTAGCCTGTCATGGTCTGTGTGTTTCCCTTTGTGCTACCTCCTCACAGCCCCAGGGGCTTCCCCCTGCAGGGGCTGGGCTGTGGGTCTGTGCCCCTGGTGCCTCCATGTGGGGCTGGTTCCCTGTGCAGTGCTTCCTCAGCCCCCTGCCTGCTCTGTCCATGGGAACAGCTGCATTTCAGGCTGAATCACATGGCAGTGTTTGTAGTGACAGTGCATCCTCCTCTTTGCCAGACTCTGCTCACACCCTGCTCACTCTGTTTGCTTTTTCATGGAGTTCCTGGCTTGGTTCTGCTGCAGCTGGGAGAGCCAGAATGCCTTTAACCTCTGGAGCTCAGGGTGCAGAACAAGGCTCTGATGGTCTCCTGCATGAGGCTCCTGCCTGGGCTGGTGCTGCTCTTGCTGCAGGGCTGGAGCTGGGCTGGTGCTGCTGCATTTGCTGCTGATGCTGTGGGACGTGAACACTGCTTTGGAGGCTGTGGGAGGGAGAAGGGAAGGTCTGAGGCTGTGGCATAGTGGTAAAAGGCCTCAAGTTATGCCAGGAAAGGTTTAGATGGAATATTAGGAAAAAATTTCTTCAACAAAAATGTTGTCAAGCACTGGAAGAGTGGAGTCACCATCCCTGGAAGTGTTCAAAAGATGTGAGGATGTGGCACTCAGGCATATGCTTTAGCTGTGAGCCTGGCAGTGCTGGGTGGTGATCTTAGAGGGTTTTTCCAATTGAAATGATTGTGTGATAAGAAGTGGGCAGTGGGGAATGGCCCAGCACATCTTGCTCACTGTTGTGTGGCTGATGATGGCAGGGCATGGGGCAGAGTCCCGCCCATGGGCTCACCCACTGGAGATGGAAGTAGGGGCAGGCTGGGGGTGCTGGCACTTGCCCCAGGCAGAGCCAGAGCCCCTGTGGTGGCCAGGCTGAGGGGCTGGATCTGGAAACAGTGAGGGGCTGGCACTGAGGAGGAGCCGGATGGCAAGGGGCCCCAGTGTGCCCTATGATTCCTCTGCTTATGATTTCCATCTTTTAAAATCCAAATGGATGGATGCTAAACCTTGGTGAAGGTCTCAGAGAAGTGCATATTGTATGTTTACAAATGTTAGGATGCAGCAATTAATAATGGGTTGCTCTTTCTACAAGGTATTCCCAGCACTCCTCAGTCCTCCCAGTTCCTTTTTCTCCTGCTACATATTTCATATCCCTTTTCTCCTGCTGGAATACTATCTTTGGCATCATTTTGAAGGACAGCTTGTTAAAAAGCTTTTGTATCTTTTGGAGTACCCTGACCTGCTCTTGAACAGAAATCCAGAATTAAGAGGAAAAATGCAGGGAGCGGTGGTGAGCCTAGTCAATGACTTTGTGTAGTGTGTGTGCTGGGTTTCTGTGGGCGTGGCTGCTGGCATGGGAAACCCTGGAAGTATAAATTAGAAAGTGGTACGAAGGACCTTTTTGATAGAAGGGCATTTTGCTACTTCTCTGATGCTTTTTATCCATTTGAGGAGAAGGGTGGTCTGGAAAGCTGGCAGTGCTGTGACCACAGGGACCGGGGTTACTTCCTTCCTGTCACACCCTGGGTGATCTTCTCATGGTGTGGCTGCATCACTTCTCCCATTGGAGTGTTGGGTACTATCCTGATCAGAGAACTGTATTTGCTTTCCCAAGATGAATTCAAACCATAGCTGGAATTAGACTAGGTTATAGGAATGTAGGAATGAGCATTGAGTGGAATATGTGCTCCATTTCCAGCCACGTTCTGCAGCCTTAACATCAAGCTGCTTTTGACCCCCTGGCTCTCCCAGGCCGGAAGGTTATGATCCCACAGGAGCAACCTCAGGCCCTGGGTGGGAGGCTGCACCATAGGACTGCACAGGGCAGGGCAGTATTGATTAGCTGTACAATAAATTATGATGTATGTAGTGCAGATTTCTGACCCCGTGGTCGCGACCTTGCGGTGATTGGGCGAGTCCCGGCCAGCTGAGATCAGAGTAGCACACAGCCCCCAGCAATCGATAGGGAAGCAGCAGCTCTACTGCAGGGACCAGCGCTGGGTGCTGCATGCATGTGGCACCTTGCTCCTGGGGAGCAGGCAGTGCTGCCAGCTTCCCCTGGAATTAAACCTGGAGCTCTGTGTTGGGAGCTGGGCCATGCTAGCCTGACCCCAGGCTGTAGGGGCGGGAGGGACTCTGTGTGTGCTTCCGTCAGGGTTCTCAAAGCTGGAACATCTTGGGCTGGAAGGCAGGAGTGAGGCCAGCATAGAGAGTTTGCCCTGGTCATCACAGAACCAGAATGGTTTGGCTTAGGAGAGACCTTAAACCCATCTCGTTTCACCCTCTGCCATGGGCAGGGACACCTTCCACCACCCCAGGGTGCTCCAAGCCCCAGTGTTCAACCTGGCCTTGGACACTGCCAGGGATTAAGCATCCCCGAGGCTTCCAGAGCTCCAGGAGCATTTGGACAGCGCTCCCAGGGATGGACAGGGTGGGAATGTTGGAGTGTCTGTGCAAGGCCAGGAGCTGGACTGGGTGATCCTAACAAATACCTTCCAATTCAGAATATTCTGTGATTCTCTGGGCAGTCCGTGCCCTTGCCTGACCACCTCTGAGGAAAGAATTTCTTCCTAACATTTAATCTAAATCACTCTTCTTTTGCTTCAAACCCATTCCTCCTTGTCCTGTAATAAACGGGAGCAGTCTGCCAGCAAGGTGAAGGGCTTGCTTTCTGCTGTTTATGTTCAAAGAGTAGGTAATAGAAATTTAATTGCTGTTTAAATATAGCAAACAAGACAATGGAATTTATTTGCTCAGCTTTCATTTCTGGGAGCCTGATTTCCCCAGTACGCACTATCACCATGTCTCCCAAGAAACTGAGCACCACCATGGTTCAGTTGTGGCGTTTCGGTTCCGAAGAAAATTTGTTCAAAGTCTGACCTGAGCTCAGCAAGGCTGAGCTGGCAGAGCTGCCCTGTGGTGGGAGGTGGCACCTATGGGTGTCCTCAGACCAGGCAGGGACGTGGGGATGTCTGGATGAGGCACGGTACCTTACATCATCCCAGTGCTGTGGGCACAGATGCTGGTGGCTCAAAGGAAGGGCTCTTGGGGGATCCCCAGCTTCATGCCACAAGGTCTCATGTCTGTGTCTGCCTATGTCTGGCTCGAATTTCCCTCCAGCAGCATTTTCCCACTGCTGCTGACTGGTGATGGATGGAGCAAAATGTGTGGGGTTCTCCCTGGTACCCCTGAGCTGTGCAGGGAGGCAGCAGCCCAAACCTCAGTGATTTTAACACCACTTTATTTTTTCCCCTATTTAAAACATTTCAAAAACATATTTATTTTCCAAAACTGTTGAGAATTGTTCCCTGAAAATGGGAAAACCTGCAACCTAAATTAATTAATACCAAATGAGACTTTTCCCTTACTCAACAAAGCAAAAAGATAAGAAATCCTATTTGCCCAGCCTTTGCAGTGTAAATATTTCCAGGCAGAACCGTGGCTAATAGAGATCAGAACAAATCTTCTATTAGAAAACAAACCCTGCTTTTCTTTTCTGGCCCTCGGCTCATGTTTGTTGTATGGGATCCTGAAGGCAGATTGACAGTTTGGTTTGGATTAAAGTCAACACATGGTTTATGCCATATTTTTGATAAGGCTCAGTAGTAATCTGATTTTTTTTTCTGGATTGTCTTTAGTACATAAGCAGCAGAATTGTCCATTCCTGGGAATATTTTTGCAGTGAAGCTATTGAGGAATTTATTTCTAGAGGGAAGATGAAAGTATTTGTTTTAAAAACTCTTAAAATCCCAAGTAAAGTTGAAATCCATTAACTGCAAGCTGTAAGCTTGATGTGAACTGGATGTGAGCTGGGAAACTTCACGCTATTTTATTAACTGATCTAAAGAGTGTTTTCTTTAAATACCTCTGGAAAGGCAAAGAGGAGGAGACTCGATCATGCAGGAGGAGAAGAGCAGATCCCTGTGCTTTACCACCAGCATCAGTTCTGACCAGCAGGAATAAAAACTGCCACCATTTGCACCTGTATGTGCTTGTGAGCTCAGGCTTCTACATGGGAATAACAGGCATTGCCACTGGCTGCTGGTTCCCTCCTTGGTGTGTCCCAAAAATGGGCTTTGGGTAGCCTTTGCCCCTTGGATACAAACAGCTGTGTATTTCTATGGTATAGATTTATTCTGTTTATAAATAGGCCTCACTCTCCAGAGTGAGCATCCTAATTCCTAGAAAGAAAATGGGGAAAAAAAGTAGAAAAATTGGGAATGGGGAGGACCAAAGGTGGAATTGCTCACTGCCTTTGAACTCTGTGCCTCAGCTGCTCTGTGCCTGGAAACTCGTTTGCAAAGCTCTGGGCCTGTCCTTGCTGAAGGATCCAGAGAGCTGTTGTGGCTCATTCTGTAGCCGTCTCCATGCCTGATGCCAGTGTGGAGACTTCCAGATGAGGTTATTTTATCAGGGTGAAATGGATCCCAGAGCTGTCTTTGGTGCTTGAAGGTAACTGGTGCTGGCAGGACTCATTGGTGATTGTTCAGTGCTAGAACTGGGCACTGGAAAAGCTCTGACTTGATGGTGATGCTGAAAGCAATGGAGATGCCTATACCAGTTATTAACTCCCAGTATATTAACTATTATTACCAGTATATTAACTCCCTTGAAAATTGAATTAATGGAGCTGAACATTGCCTGCATCTGCATTCATTTGAAGCTGCCTCCAGCAGCAGGTTGTGCCCAGCAAGGAGTTCAGGTGAGCTGTGCCCTGAGTGACAGCTCCTGGGATGTGTCATGGACTGAGGTCCTTGTCTCTCAGCAACTGGAGTGTGTTCCCTGCATCCCTCCATGCTTGGTGAATTGGAGAGCTCTGTCCTCAACTGGAAAATGTGTATTTGCAGCATTTGCATGGCCCCTTCCTTCCCTGGGAGCAGAATGGTTTATTGATTTCTGTGGCCCACTCACCCCCACCTATTCAGAATAATGACCCTTCCACCCCAACTCTAAATCATCCCAGCCTGCCTCTCCCATAAGCCCTCTAATCTTTTTGGGTTGTTGTTGGTATTTATGCTCATGGAGGTTTATGATCTGTCGGCACTGGCTGCTGAAATGCTTTATTTATCCATAGGCTGGGCCACACACGGAGCGTCCTTACTCTGGTATCATGTTCAGGATGCTGTAGTTACGGGTTGTGTCAGCACTTCCATGCACAAACCTTGTTATTCAGGGGTTTTGCAAGTCCGTGGAAAAGAAAACCAGCAACCTGGCATGGCGAGGGGAAGCTCAGAGGCACACATGAAAGCCCAACAACCCACTGGCCATTTAGGGATTATTAGATGGGCAACCTCTTTCCTTGAGGAAAATAGCTAAAAACATCCTGCTCCCTTGGTTTGATTTAGTGCAAAGAAAACCCTCTTTTGTGTGCTTGTGTTGGAGTTGGATGGGGAAAGCACAGTGAGGCAGGACACTGGCTGGGATTCTCTCTGGATGCTTAGGAAACAAACCTGTGGCTGGTGCAGAACAGACCTGCCTTCTCCTCGGAACACGCAGGTGTGGAGGGCTTGGGAGCTGCTCCCAGGGTCCAGCCCTGGCCCACAGCCCTGGGAACAGCAGATGATGGGGTTTATAAATGTGATTTATGGCCCTGTTAGCGCTGCAGTTTGCAGGCTTATAAATTATTTGGAGATTTCTCTATAACAGAGGGAGCGTGGTGTAAACAGGAGAGATAATAGGACCTGTATTTCAATGTATTTCAAAATGCTTTTGGGGAAGGAGAAGTTCCATGACTGCAGGCAGGTAAGGGCTGATCCTGGATGTGCTGGAGGAAGAGCTTTTACAGACCAACTCAGCCTGGATATTTTTTATTTCCCCCTCTTAATGGTGATGGATTTTGTGGGTGCTACATGGGACAGCCTGGAGCAGAGTTCGTAACTTGGAGCAAAAATGGAGCCCCTTGGTCTGGGTACAGGTACAGGGCTGACGTGACTGGCAGGGACTCCTGAGGGGGCCCCTTCCCCCTGGCACCATTCCCACAGAGGGTCACTGGGTGTTACCTTGTCAGAATGAGCAGGAATGGAACTGACTGGAGCTTAGTCAAAGATTTCCAGAGAGGACGCTTGATCGAGGAAAGTGACGTGAGATAATTCAGTCAGGTCCCCTGGAATCTCTGCTGAATCAGCTTTTAGAGAAGCCACCTCTCACCTGAGGTCAGTGCTTGGGAGCTGCTGTGGGGACAGTTGTTTGCCAAATCTCTATTTTCTTTGCAAATGCAATGCAAAAATGTATTTTGTAAGTCCTGCCCTGACCTGGTGTGCACTGCTCGGCAGTTGCCATGTTTTACCCTAGAGGGAGTTGTTTTCTGCAGTGCGAAGCAGGGAATCTGTGCTCCTTGGAGGATGTCAGGGCACCAGAAGAAAGGAGCTCCCAAGATAAGCACTGGATCCCCATTGAGGTGCTGCCCCTGCAAATGTTTATTCTCTTGTGGGGAGGCTGGTCTTTGATGATCTTCCATCTCCTTCTGATGGCAGCCTTTTCCTGAGTGTCCCTCAGGTTTTGTGTATCTCGTGCCTTTGCTCCTGTTTTTGTGGAGGTCTCCACTGGGCTGGAATCAAGCAAAAGAGCAGAGGCGTCACCTTGAACCTGGCAGGCCTGTGCTTCAAACTGACATTTTAAGTCCTTGTGGTGGATAACTGATTTTTTGCAGGTTTTAGGAAATGTCTGGCCAATTTCAGGGTAGTGGGCTCAAGGTTTCCACTCTGCTCTGCTGTTGTGTACAAGCAGGTTTGCAGCAGGAGCATCTGCCCTAGGCAGAGGGGAGAAAAGGTCAGGAGTGCTTTGAACCTGGCAAGTTTCTCAGTAATTGGACTCAGGTCTCACTTGAAGAGGTGAACAAATTGCTGGTAAACTATTTTTTGTGGGGTGCTGCAGCTTCTGTCCCAGGAACACCCCGCTGGGAGCTCTGCATTGGTCTCCTCTGCAGCCCCACTGCTGTTGCCGCCCAGGCTCCTCCAGCCTGGGTGAGCCTGGTGAGCAGCAGAGGGCCATGGGGACAGCCCCTGTGCTTGGCTAGCAACACCCTGGGTGGGGTAGGCAGCCCCTCAGCCCTGTGCTTACCTGTACAGAGCCATCTGTGCTGGGCAAGGGTTTAATTCCTGCACAGCAGGGCAGGTTATTTCAGCAGGAGTGCTTTCTCCATCAAGAAAAGAAGTCTTTTTTGTTAAGGTAGTGGAGGCAGTTGTAGTATGCTAAGCTCCCCAGTCCATGGTTTCACAGGAGTTGGTGGGGGCTGTTCTGCAAAGCCTGTTGCAGATTTCTTTGCAGCAATACCAATGCTTTGAGGAGGGACAGGAGCATGAAATGACTTCTGAGTAATCCTCGTGTCCTGGTGTGAGCAGTGAGGAGTGGTGGCAGCAGCACGGAGCCTCTCAGGGATGTGGCTGCAGCGTGGTCCGTGTGAAGTGTGAAGGACGCTGCCACTGGTCAACAGAGTGTACGGGACACAGGTGAATACAGAAACTTCCTCTGGAGCAGAGAGTGCCCCCCAGGGGGAGATGAGGTGCCAAAGCTGGAGTGGTCACACCTGCGTGGCGGCAGGTCAGACCTTCCAGCCCTGACCTCCCTGGCAAGCCCTGGGCAGCGGCTTGGGGAGGCAACCCTTGGCCAGACGTAGGGGAAGTCAGAAGGACCACCCAGTTCTGATAAGGGCAATTTAGAAAGGAAGGGGAAGATTGTGAAAAGAGGGGCAAAGGGGCACAAAGGGAAGAAAAACCCACCCCACCACCAAACAAAACTGAAGATCAAGACTGCTGTTAAACACACTGCCTGCGAGGGAGGTCTCACCATGCCTTTTCTAATCTAGAGCCAGCCAGGATTGTATTAACAGCTTCAACGCGATGGAACAAATTAATCCCTGATGTAATTGAAATCGGTGAGGTCTCACAATAGGTGAGTTTGACCCAGTGGGATAGAAATAGAACAAGTATTCGAATGAAGGAGTGAAACGAAGTCACACTGTTCAGCCATTCGTATTTCATTCCTAGAAACAAAGGCCAGACAAATGCAGAGAATACATGGCTCTGCTGGGCATGGTTGAAAGCTGCTCAATAATATCAAGCTTTGAAGGGATATTTCTGTGGGGAGAGGAAGTATAGAGCAGAGATATAACAAGCATTAAAAAAGAAAAAAAAGACAAAGAGAGAAGGGAAGAAAGAAAAAGCCCTGCTTGCTCCTTGCCTGATGGATAGTGCTGTAAAATAATACCAGCTGTTAACTAATAATAATCATCATCATCATCCTCATCAAGATATATCACAACTGCATAAAAATAAGAGAAATTGTTAAGGTCTTAACTGTTTTTCTGGAGACTCAGACTGTCAAGAGCCCATGGCAAGCTGTGGCATCCCGGAGATCTCCCTCAGCTGAGGTGCATGGGGTTGGTTTGCTTTGGTAAACACAGGTAGTAGGAACTGGTCCCACTGGGAAAGAGCTGCCTTCAGGCACTGGGAGGGGACTCAGTCTCAGTCCCTTTGGTGCTGCAGGCACCAGGGCACAGCTCAGGGCCACGGGGGACAGACACTGGGGCTGCCTTGTGCGGGAAGCTGAGCTGCTGCTGCTTATGGTGACATTGCCAATGATGTGACCTGGAGGCTGCTGGCAGGTACCTGTTCTGAGCTGGTGAGAACAGCCAGGTGCAGGGGGAGATGAGAGGCTGGGAGTGTTGGAGCCCCTCTGGGAGCTGCATTTCAGCACCTCAGCAGCACTCTGGTGCTGGGCTGTGCCGTGGGCAGCACCATCCTGCCTCCAGCTGGTCTTCCAAAAGTCATTCATGAAGGCTGAAACCCTGCTCTTCTCCAGCACTAACCATTTCCCAGGGTGCGGCAAGTTTAGAATCTCTCCATATCACAAATGGTGCATTTTCACATTTCAGGCTATGGCTCATTCCACCATCAAAAGGAGAAACTTCGTTTTCTTGAAGGTGGCGTCATCTTTCTCTAGAAAATGGTCAAATGCTGACTGATGGGCCATAAAACATTCATTTCCTAAAACTCTCAGGTTCCAGTTTTTTGGCACTGCCTCCAGCCTCCCTCCTGGTTTCACCAGGCTCAGTAATACTGTGCCTGCCATCCCAAGGCCGACAGATGCGTTGCTTTTGCAGTCGTGCATGGCTTGGACAGCTAGCAGGGTCTCAGAGCTGCTGGAAGTGTGGCTGGGTGATGGCTGCATATCTCAGAGGCCACCTGTTTCAGAGGGACAGAGGTCTGACACTGCCCGAGGAGATTCAGTCCGCCTCTCTGAATGCACAAGGCAGCTCTCTAGAGAAAAGGAGGCTTTGCTTGCGGAGCAGCTTTTGAATCCAAAAGTCCAAGCCCTGGAAATGTGTTCTCTTTGGGTCTTATTTAACATTTCTGAAATTCAAAGGAATGGGCAAGCTTGATCCCTTCATCACCCCATTTCCTTCTCCTTTTCCAGCTTTCTCACCAAAAAGAAAAAGAAATACCAAAAAGTATTTCAAGTGAAATACCTTGTAAATGCCATTGAGTGTTTTGTGGTGTCTCATATCTGATCACTTTGAGCAACCACTTCCACAGTGCTCCATGCTCTTTCTCACAGACTATCCCAAAGGGTGCACAGTCACCATCTATGGTGACATCTCCCATGGCTTAGAGTGCAGCTTAAATTTTGGGGTATTTATTTTTCAAGAAAAAAATATTTTTCCATGCGTATCAGGAAGACACAAACACCAAAGCAAAGCTATAAGTTCTGTTAGTTGGAAACGCTCAGCTCCATTTGTGGAATTCTGGCACTGTTGCACCACAGCCTCTCTCCCACTGGATGTACAGACTGTCTGCATATCTGAGCATGGAGCTGCTTTTCCAAACATGCTCCTACACCCAAAGAAGTGACCACGCCCTAGCTGTGCTCATCCTCTCCCATCTGGCTCTGGGCTAGGCTCTGTGACACGAAGGTAACAACATCCTGGGGATGGATTGACTTTGCAGTTAAATGGAGGGAAAAGGAGTGCATTGTGTTTCACTGACACACTATGTGTGCTGAGGGTGGCTGTCATGGGGAGTTAGCAAATCCTGCTGTGATTTGCATATAGGAATTTTGCCAGAATCATGGAAGCAAAGTGGTTTCTTACTTGCCTTTGAGGGCTTGAGAGAGATCTGTCTTGGATATCCTCTTTTTGACCTTATTGAGTTAACTTTCATGTGTTTAGAAGGTCATGGAGAAAACCATTAATATTAGGCTGATTTGATGGCTGAAAGGTAATAAGTATTTCCTACTTATCAGATGGAGTTTGAGAGGACTTTGAATAGGCTGATTTGTTTATCTTTTGCAATCGGTACAGCCCTTAGAGAGAGGGATTTTGTATTCCTGGTTCAGCTGGGGGAATGACATATGATTTGCTCTCTTTTGAGTGCTCCGTAGCATAAATAGCAAAACACCAGGAAATTCTGCAGTCCCGCTCCCAGCTAACTTGGCCATGTTGTGCGCCTTGGACATCTCATGCCGTAACGCTCTATGACATGAACAATAACAGATTACCATCCCCTGTTACTGGAAAGCTCAAAATAGAAAATCTGAAGTGTGTGGAGGTTGGTTGGGTGGAAAGCCAAATCCTGTAAACGTGTCTTGGCACGGCCAGGGTTTCATTGACCTTGGCGGGGCTGGGATTGCTCCATTCACAGGAGGCATCTGAGAGTGCAGAGATGGGGCACAAGCCTGTACAGGGCTGACATCACAATGCTGCTCTTGGAGGCTTTTGCTGTTCCTGAGCTTTTCTTGGATTAATGCACAGTGAAACCTTAGGCTGCATCAGCAAAATGGTCTTTCCCTCACCCTCCGTCTGGGATTAACAAAGAGGGGAGTCATTCTTTAAGCTGAAGGATCATTGTAAAGCCATTTGAAATGAAATCCACTCTTATTTGAGAATCATTTGGCAAAAAAACACGTGAAAGTCTCCTGTTGTGGACTCACTAAAAGACAGATGTCATTCCTGGTTCCTTTGGCTGTTGGGAAAGGAGGTAGGACTGAATGCTCCACCTTGAATGATTGGGCAAGGACAACAGACGAAGCAGGACAGCTTCTTTTCAGGGGTGAGGCATTTCTGTTGCTTCTGGGGTTTGAGGTGATGGTTTTTTGTTTTTTTTTAATAAATGCTGTTTATTCCCTTGTATAAACTCTGGTTAGCCAACTGTATTTGTAGCTGTATATTATCACTGAAAGGTGTAGTGACAAATAAATAATAAATGGATAAGAAACTGATGGAAAAGAAAAAGAGAGAGTGAAAACGAAACCAAATTCAATGCTCAGATTTAACAACTGGGATTTTGCAGGTTATAAATTGTTACCAAAGAATGAGGTGGAGATGTATGAAACCATTATCCTGAGATGCTGAAATCGGCATGCACAGACAGCAGGCCATACCAGTCGGACAGATGCCAGACAGACCATAATACAACCCCAAATCCCTGGAGGAGTCCTGTCTCCTGTGTCCCACAGTGCTGCTCAGGAGCTAGGAAGTGCAAGCAACCCTTCCCTTCAGGGACCTGTTGTGTGGAGCTCTGGACCCAGGGTCTGTTTTGCTGTCTACATGGAGGTGTGGTGATCAGACTGAAAGGCAAAAAAGGGCTCTCACTTTGTGTGTGACATGTTTATGTGCAGTAATAACATTTCTATAGTGAAAACAAAAAAGAAAAACTTGCATTGGTGAACAGGAGTGAAAGCCCTTCAGTTTAAGGGACTTAAAGACATTTCTGCATTCAAATGTATTTGGGGTGGATGTACGTGGTTTCAGGTGACCTCCCTGACTGAGTGTTGGCGAACAGTTGCCAAAGGAGACATATGTTACTAATTTTTATGAGATTTATAGAAGAGTCTCTCTTATGGTATATATACATGGACTTCCTTATCTCAGAGAGGTTTGCTGCATGAGGGAGTGCACCCTGCAGGGAAGGGGTCCTGTGAGAGTGGATTTTAGCAATGATCAAACAGGTTTTATCTCATGAAATCAAAACTGCATGAAATTTTATTTCTGGGTATTGATATTCTTTGCTGCAGGCCAGATGCAGCTCAGGCTGGCACGGTTAATTCCCTTTGGCCCCCCTCCAGCAGAGCATCCTGTTTCCACTGGGTGGTTAAGTGTGAGCTTATCTTTAAGCAGGCAACTAAATCCGGGTGGTTTCACTGCTGCTCTGACCACAGCTTCTGGCCAGGGGACAGTTCAGCTGCAAGGGGAACTTGTAGTGAGTTCCTCCTCCAGGATTTTTGCCCTGGGTCAGAACTGGGCACTTCCTGGGGAAGTGGTGGAGGGATACACACTGGGCTGACTGTATTTTGGGGTCAGCATCACCTGCTGATTCCTTCATCGGCTACTTCAGGGCTTAGCTGAGGGTGATGCCAGCCAGCTCCTTGGATGGGGGAGGAGATGTCACTCCCTGTGCTGCTGATGCCCTCCTTGCAAGGGGAAGGGGCACTTAATTAACTAATCTTAGGCAGGACAGAGGTGACAAAGGTGCACAGGTGTGTTGGTGACATGTTGGAGCTGAGCACTGTGCAGGAAGCTCCGTGAGTGTTCCTGAGCCCACAAAGGCACTGCAGCTACAGGCTAGGGCCTCGGCAGTGTGAGTGCTCCAGAGACAATTAGAAGAGAATTAAAACACATTTTGGAAAACAGATTGCATTTTCTGTTGGGAGTTTCCAAAAAAGCAAAGCAACCTACCCTTCCCTCCACTTCCTATTCCACCTGTTTTGCTTTTTTTCCTTGAAAAATGTGAAATCCATTAACATGTGGTGAAAGCAATATAAAAATCTCATCTTGATTTAAAATCTGTTTTAAATCTTAAAATGATGGAGCTAGAATTTTAGCTGCAAATAGCCTTGCTTTGCAGGCACAAGGCAGACTGTCAGCATGACTGGAACATCTCTGGTCTTGGCAATTTAGCATCCTTTGCAACAATGGCATTTGAAAAGAAAGCAAGAAAAGACATATCAAGGAGAAAAAGAAGTTAATATGATTTGTCAAAAGCCAAGTCCTTCGTGCTGTGCTCAGGTGTAGGTGTGATGCCTGGGGAGCACTGGGCAAGCAGAGCCCAGGTCTGTGCTGGCCAGAGCTCTGTCAGCATCCTGCTGTGGCACCCTGCCATGCCCTCTGGCCAGAGGTGCTCCTCCTCTCACATCCCCAGCACTGGGTCACAGCTCTTGGCTGTGCTGTTTTCTGAGACTGGGAAATATTGTCACGTCTGACATTGCTGTGAATGTCTCAGCATTGCCCTGAGTCTCCCTTGCCCAGTCTGTGCCTGTGCCTTCAACTCCCTCTGGGCTTCTGACAGCAAAATCAGAGCTAAATCACTTTCTCCTCAAAATGTTCAATACCAAAGTCCCGGCTTTAAGTAACAGCATGGAAGGAAATCCTGCAGTGTCACCGGGCACCTCATTGCTGTTGCTGCTGTGCTGAGCTTTGGCTTTGGCTCAGGGTGCTTTCTGAAGGTCTGCTGCTCAGCAGTACTGCCTGCCTGAGGTTTTCTTCCTGCTGCGGGCTTGGGTGTCCCCTAGATAGCTGGGAATGCTGCAAAGTTCTATTGAGGTTTTGACTTTCAGGCTTCACAGTATTTGCTGGTATGAGATGACACTCAGGAGGCTGAAGTGGGGCTATTTGGTGTGTTGTGGCCACTTTCTATATGTGTTTTAGTCTGGAGTGGACCTGAACAAGGATTTACTGACTTTTTCATTGGCAGTTCCTTCCCCACACTGATGCATCAGAACACTTTTGCTTGCAGGCCATGTTTCTAACTCATTTATTGTCCTGTAAAGGGAGTCTCTGACACCAAAATGTTGCCCATCTGTGACTTTGGAGTGGACAGTGTGGATGTTGTGGTGCAAATGCTCCACAGATCCCAGATGGACAGATTGTGGAGCAATTTTTGGGCTTTCCTGTTGTTTGGGTGTGAAGAGCTTTTTGGGTGCATGCTGCCCAGTCTCCCCCTTGGGAGAGCATCTTGAGAACATTGGTGTTGTTGGGTCCTCTGACCTTGGGCAAGTCATGGTGACTCCTTAGAAGGAAAAGTGGGACTCCTGTTTTGATATTTCTTGGGAATACTTAAAATAGGAAATGAAACGAAAAGTTTATGGTAATATTTTAAGCTGTAGTGAGCTAAGGTTAATTTACTCCCTTGGCCAGAACAGATGAAGTGACTGAGGCTGTCAGACCCTTGCTGATCACAGCCACTGGTGGAAAAGCTGATTTGACTGTCACCACTCCTCATGATCTCTTCCCAAAAGAGGTCTCCTGTCGCCCTGTTGAGGTGGACAGAAACACATCCATGGGTGGTGACCATGAGATGGTTTCACTGGAGAGCAGAGCTGGCCAAATAGTTAAGCTGAAGAGTGTACAAGTGACACTTCTAGTGTAGTGGATTTTATGCCAGTGTGAAGTTCAAGTCCAGTCTACTAAGGGCAACACAGAGAGTTTTTCCCTTGACTTCTCCCTGCAGTTAACCCAGAGAATCCATTCAGCAGCTACTGAAGGTGATGCACCAAATCTCTGAGAAGGGGTTGGCTGTCCCCACTCTCCAGTTTGTGACCATGTAATCTGGTAGAGGCTGTGCATATGCAGTGGAGAGCCTAATTTATGGTCAGTGTGGCAGGGACAAGCAGAAGTTTTTATTCAACCCCCCCCCCCCCCCCCGCCCCCCGCAGTTTGATTGTAACCCCCCAGGTTTGGTTTACTGTGGAGAGCCAGCTCTGGGTGGAATTACACATGAGTGCCTGACACCGCTGCCAAGTGAAGGGCAGCCAAACCTGAGTCCCACAGTGCCAGTGCCCTTGGCAGGCTGGTGTGCAGTCCCTCTGCCCCAGAGCCTTGTTGTGTTCACAGTTTGTTCTGTTCTCTTTCCCTGCTCCCCACCCGTCTCAGATGTTTGCTGCTGAGGAGAATGTGGATTTTCGGATACACGTGGAGAACCAGACGCGGGCAAGGGACGATGTGAGCAGGAAGCAGCTTCGGCTCTATCAGCTCTACAGCAGGACAAGCGGGAAGCACATCCAAGTGCTTGGTAGGAGGATCAGTGCCAAAGGAGAAGATGGAGATAAATATGGTAAGAATATTTACTGGAATCCCCCAGACTTTAGGTCAACAGCTTTAATCCAGAGTGTTGTGCGAAGAATCTCTTGGGAGAAAAATAATATGAGCAATGTAAACCAAAATAAAAGGAAAAAAAAATCCTTCCAGGTTAAGAACGTGAGATTTGTTTTGCTGGCACTGCCTTCCAGCTGCGGGCAGTTCCCACAGTACTGCCATGCCCAAATTTATTAGTATATGGTTGAAGAGAAGAATGTCTTTCTGCTCAAGCCATGAGCTCACAGTGTGTTTACTGCAATTCATAAATGATACCTAAATTGGGGGTTGGAGAAGTCCTTTCCCCATGAACTCTTTGGCTTCTGTTTGGGTGAGTCCAGTGTTTGAATGAAGCACTCTCATCTTTTCCCAGTAGTGGGATATTTGGCTTGAATTGAAAGTAGACTCTGAGAGCTTTGAGAGTACCTCAGAGCTCAAGCTCTGAATGTGTGGATCTTGCAGGAAAAACAATACCCTATGCTAGCAGCACATTCAACTATTCTTGTTGTGATATGGACACAAGCAACCTGCTGGAAATGCTGCTAGAGGCTGGGCTATGAGAACTGCTGTAATTCTGGTTCATTTTGAGATGGTTGCTGCTGAGACACTTTTGTTCTCGTTAGCTGTTTTGAGGATTTTAGGGCTGTTGAGAACACCGGTCCTGTTCGTGTTTGGGATGTGCAGCCCCGTGCGTTCCTGTGCTGCTGCAGAGGTGTGTGCGAGTTTGCTGGCTCAACCATTCATGTGGGATTGTCTAGTGCAGCACTGGTGAGGTGGAGCTGAGCTGCGAGGAGGGCAGGTCAAAATCTGGAAGCGGTTGTTCCCTCAGGAAGCTTCAGGACAGATGAGGCACATGCTGAGTAGTGAGGGCAGCTGCTGCCACTGCCGGCGCGGGTGCAGGAGCAGCGGGAGCTGTGCCACGGGAAGCGACAGCCAGAGAGCACCTGGCAGGTAGGAAGTGACGCCCCAAGGCACTTGTGTGGGGTCAGCCCCTCTCTGAGAAAGCCCTGCCCTGAGGTCTCATCAACCTTGTCATTCACAAATTTCCAGATATTACAGGAGTAAGAAGTGCCACTTGGCTGCTAATTATTGTGTCATTTTATGGCATATATCCTCCTGAGCTCTGATGTGTAAACGAGTCGCTGGGCGCTGCCGCCGCCGCCCGGGGACGGCTCCTGCCCGCTGTGGCTGTCAGGTGCCGTGATGGAGTTTTCGTCTCGGTGAAAGAAGGCGGCATTTACAGTGGGTGCAGCAGGGAAGTGTTCCCGGGAGCAGCTGACAAGTGCTAATTTATGTGTCAAAGCCCATCTTGTCCCCTTCATACATATGCAATTGTGTCTGAACAACAAACCCGCGCGTGCGGGACCGTGCTCGTGGCCGAGGGCGGTGCTGCCATGGCAGAGCCCGAGATTCCTGGCCGGGAGCTCCTGCATCCCTGCCTGCCTCCGCACCCCGCTCCCCATCCCCGCCTGCCTCCGCACCCCGCTCCCCATCCCCGCCTGTCTCCGCACCGCGCTCCCCATCCCCGCCTGTCTCCGCACCCCGCTCCCCATCCCCGCCTGTCTCCGCACCGCGCTCCCCATCCCCGCCTGCCTCCGCACCCCGCTCCCCATCCCCGCCTGTCTCCGCACCCCGCTCCCCATCCCCGCCTGCCTCCGCACCCCGCTCCCCATCCCCGCCTGTCTCCGCACCCCGCTCCCCATCCCTGCCTGCCTCCGCACCCCGCTCCCCATCCCCGCCTGTCTCCGCACCCCGCTCCCCATCGCCGCCTGTCTCCGCACCCCGCTCCCCATCCCCGCCTGTCTCCGCACCCCGCTCCCCATCCCCGCCTGTCTCCGCACCCCGCTCCCCATCCCTGCCTGTCTCCGCACCCCGCTCCCCATCGCTGCCTGTCTCCGCACTCCGCTCCCCATCGCTGCCTGTCTCCGCACCCCGCTCCCCATCCCCGCCTGTCTCCGCACCCCGCTCCCCATCGCTGCCTGTCTCCGCACCCCGCTGCCGGCTGCCGGAGTGCTCCGGCCATGGGTTGTTTGCCTGCACGCCCAGACCCCGCCCGGCTCCGTCCAGAGCCTCCTCAGCCAAGGCGCGGAGACTGCGGAGCCTTCTCGCCCCCAGCCCTGTGAAAGGTTATGGAAATCTGCTCTTGGTCCTTGGCACGGAACACTTGGAGCATGATAATCGGGGAGACAGGGAGATGGGGCACGGCGGGCCGGGATGGGACCGCAAAGCTCCTGTCTGGGATAATGGAGGGGGGAAAGATGTCAGAGTTACTGGAGTGAGAACCATCTGTGTTACAGCCCGACTTGGACACAAAGGCAATGACACAGGGTTCATTATGTGCCAGGAACCCTTCCCCCTGAGGCATTATTATGGAGTAACCTTTGATCAAGACCAGAGAGAGGCTTAAACGGGGTTTGGGGATATCAACAGTTGCAAACTTTTGATCCACATCTCCGTCTGGCCGGTCAGGTCTGCATCTGGAGGAGGACGCCTCTCCTCCCCGCGCAGCGCACGGCTCAGCGTCCCCCTGCCCTTTCCCTGTCCGTGCTGGCACGGTGTGACAAAGCCGGGCTTCGCTGCTTTCAGGGCTGTGCCACCTCCGCAAATGGCACCGGCTGCCACGGCTCCTGCCACGGCTCCTTCCCGGGCCCTGCTGCGGGAGCGCACGGCGAGGAGGATGTGGCTTGGTGGCCTAAGGATTGCAGTTTGGGAAAGGCTTTGGGAGGACAAGCACGCCTGAGAAAAGGCAAAAGACGTGGGAAAAGGTGCCCGTGAGCTGGCTCCAGCCGTGAATTCTCTCAACAGCCCGGTGCAGTTAGGAGAAGGTGGCATCAGGCAAGGGCCACTCAGGCTCAGGGTTTACCTGGGGCGCTCTGTCACAGGGAAGGTCCCTGGTGCTCATCACCAGCCCATTAACACCAGCCCATTTTCAGGATAGGGCAGAAAATAATGTTTTAGCATTTTAGCACGTCTTTCCCGTCTTTCCTTACATTCACAACAGTGTCCAGATGCTGCTTTTTTTTTTTTTTTTTTTTTTTTTTTTTTTTTTTTTTCCCCACGTATGCAGCTTCCAAATGGGAGGGTTGTCCTGCCTTTGAAGGGAGGTTGCTTTTATTGCAAGGTTTATTGACTTCTGTAAAACTTCTCACCTCTTGGTTGCAGAGAATGTCCAGAACAGAGGGGAGGTGGCAGATCTCAGGCAGGGAACTGCTGCTTTCCAAGCAGCCACCCCAAGTACAGCAGAAAGAGCAGCCAGCCCTGGCTGGGGAGGAACGATACTGCAGGGCTGGGGCAGCCGGTCACAGAAATCCCCCTTGGCTCTTTTATCCAGGTGTGCAAATGCCATGCGTGAGGCAAAATGCATGCTCTGCAATGCGTAATTCTGCTGTCAATAATTCTGGTGTGTAATTTTTGGTTTTGCATTCTTTGGGGCCAAGATCTGGCCCCGTATGTCAGATTATTAAATGGCAAATTAACTCAGTTAATAGAATTAATTGAGTCGATGTAATCCTTTTAATCAGATGGATTTGATCCTTTCTCAGATGAATTAGAATCCATTAACAGATAAGTCAATTATTGGACTAATTTAAATCTAATAATAATGCCTGCTGCTCACAGCAACACTAATTAATCTAAATACACTTACCTATCTCCCAGGGTTGTTTTTTTTTAAGGCTTAATTGATGTTCCTAAAGTGTTCTGAGACCTTTAGATAACAGACTATCTATGTGAGCAAAATATTATCTCTTAACAGACTATAAACTAATTAAAGGACTGATCTATATACAAATTGCATTTTTACTTTAATCTCTTCAACCTACTGAGAAAGAATTTGCAGTGGCCCAGAAAAACAGTATTCCTATTATAAACTTATTATTACTTTACAGGTTCCTAAGTGGTCCTTTCATTCAGAAAATGAAAGGGTGAAGGAGAAAAAAACAACCATTAAAGTGCTGACCAAAAAAAAAAGAAAAGGACCTGGAACCTTTATATTCTACCTCTGATAAATGGTACAGATAGGGAAGAGAGGGATCAGTGACCTGAAACCTTAGATCCTTTCATTTATTTTCATTTCACAAAAGGCAGAAGACATTCTATCCTGTTTGTTCACGATCTGTGTATCCGGCGCAGTTGGGCAGAAAGAGCTCTCTTGGTTGGGTGAAGGCATTTTTTGCCTCATTTGTATTTCACAGCCATGGGATTTTTGGTTTAATTTATCCCCAGCTACTGCTGTCCTGTGGGGCACTGAGCAGTGATAGCCATCGGTGCAGAGGTGTGAGAGCCCTTTGCTCCTCTCGGTGAAGGGAACTTTAATTTGTGGAGTATTTGGGTGTCCCAAAGGCTGGTCTGTGGTTCGTTCCAGGTGGTGTTTTTTCCATTGATCCATTCCATCACAGTTTTAAAAACACTCTCAAGTCCCTCAGGAAACCTCCTGCGTTTATAAACCCTCTGTTTTATAAACCTTCGACTGATAAGCTCTTTAGTCTACAACGTGGAAGCTTTATTTGGGGACACTCTGTGCAAGTGGCAGGGCACAGGTGGGACATCAGCATCCCAGCCCTGGGCACCGGGGCAGTGCCAGCCTCTGGAGGGTCCCCCGACTTCAGTGGGATTAGCTCAGAACTTCCGTGGGACAGGAGGTTTGGGGGCTTAGCAGAGCTTGGGTTTGTCAGCGGGAGGGGAAGGGAAGGGAAGGGAAGGGAAGGGAAGGGAAGGGAAGGGAAGGGAAGGGAAGGGAAGGGAAGGGAAGGGAAGGGAAGGGAAGGGAAGGGAAGGGAAGGGAAGGGAAGGGAAGGGAAGGGAAGGGAAGGGAAGGGAAGGGAAGGGAAGGGAAGGGAAGGGAAGGGAAGGGAAGGGAAGGGAAGGGAAGGGAAGGGAAGGGAAGGAAGGGAAGGGAAGGGAAGGGAAGGGAAGGGAAGGGAAGGGAAGGGAAGGGAAGGGAAGGGAAGGGGTGCGCACGATGCCAGCTGTGACCTCCAGATGCCACGGCCGTTCTGAGCACAGACATCACGCCCCATATGGAGGAGCTGCTTTGGGTGGTATAGAGACAGCAAGGAGCTGAGGCTGTCACTTCCTGAGGCCGCTCCAGCTGGGGTGGTGAGCCCTGCAGCCCTCCCCTCCTGCTCGAGCTGGAGCTGCCCTGAGATGCCAGCAGAGCTGCCCACGGAGAGCACATTACAGCTGTGTAGACATCAGCCACACTCCATCGTGCCAGAGATTTCATTTGCGGTAGAAGTGGGCTCTGTTCCATGAGGAGGTGTAATATGTGTGGAAAATATTATTAGAGCAAAATAGCCTCCTTTAATTGACTCTAAATTTTGCAGGATTCCTTCCTAGGTTTGGGTAGTCCGGTGCTCTACAGAATTAATGGCTGACATAGCACTTCTTCAGCTTGGCAGCCTGACAGCTAATTTAGAACTCCCTAAACTCATTTCACTAATGACTCCCATTTGTTCTCTCTGAAAGCCTGGAAACAAATGCAAAATACCAGTGCCATTGTCCCATCTTTAGCAAGTAATTCTTCCCCCTCAGTATTTCTGGCACCTTAACAGCAAGCTGCCTTGGGAAATCTTTTTAACCCTTTCCCTTCCTGGAATAGTTTAAATAAATTTTGATCCCTCTCCTGGTAAAGGCAGGAGAAACAAACAAAATTCATTGTGGCTGGAAGGCTCAGAATTTATCTGCAAGAAAGATGAGATGTAGTCCAAACAGCAATTTGGATTTGTGAAATATCGCTGTATTTCCACCATTTTTCCACGTGTATTTCCAAGCTGCTTTTCTTGCCAGGAACAGGTGCATGCAAGGGTTTGTCTGCCGTTGCAGCTCAGCTCCAAATCCCGCATGAGCTGGGATCTGTTTTGTAATTTATTGTGCTGACCCATCAGGATGGCTGTTTCCCATTTAAACGACGTATCACTGCCTCCAATCTCTTCCCATTATAGTTTTGACATCACAACAAGACAAATAATTTTTTAAAAAGACCTTTAATCTTCTAAACCATTTATTTTCACTTACTTAGCCCGGGGGCAGAGCTGACCTCAGCGCAGGGGATGATCATTCACCATGGCAGCTGTACAGTCATATTGGTGCTGGGGACTGGCCTGAGCTGGAGCAGCCTTCGCCTTTCAGCTGTGTGTTGTGGCTCTGGGTTTTTCCCTGCTTGCCCGGAAATCCCTGAGAGCTGTGTTATTTTTTGTTCCTTAAAGCGTCACCTTTTTCATCTGCAGTGGGGCAGTGGTGTAGCTGTTCCTTGAAAGCAGATGAGGGATGAGCTGAGCCTTCCTGCAGGACTTTGTGGTCACACGTGAGGCAGGAGCCTGGGCTGGGGCTCTCAGCTTGCTCTGGGCAGCGAGGGCTCTTGGCTGCCCTCACCTTCCTGGTGGCTCTGAAAGATTCTGTTTGAAATTGTAATGTGTGACATTGCATTCTGTGTGAAACACACTGTAATGAAGACATTTTCAGTTTTTATTCTGCCATATCCTGTGCCTGTGCCTGTGCCTGTGCCAGGGTGGGGACCAGACTTATTAAGGCAGGATGAGAAGTAAAAGAAAAATCCAAGCCTTTTTATTCATTACAAACCTATTTTGAACAATGAATTTGTTGCAAATTTCTTTTACTTTTGATTGCTGTTCTCCTGCTGCAACCAGCATCACACCTGAAGCTCAGTCTCTCTGCAGCAGTCCTTGTTTTGTACCTGCAAAACCTTTCATTTATTTTCCCTCTGACACCACACTGATCTTGGATTTCCCTACTCCTGGGTGTGGAGATGGCTTAAAGAGCCTTGACTTTCATGGAAAAAAAAATATCTCTTTTTAACTCTGTGTTCAAACTTTAAGTCTCCACAAGCACTGGTCAGGGTTTGGAAAGCATAGGCCCATCTGTCAGCAAATATTGGGGACCCAGAAATAACAAGGAGAGGTAATTTAGAGATCTTCTCATAATTTGACATTTTTAATTTCTGTGTGGAGTGGAAAGCGGGCTACAAAGTGAAAAATCTTTATTTTCATGCAAGTCATAAAAGGGTTTTTGTTAACAGTCTGTATGTGTGTATATAATTCTGCACTGTGATTTAAGTGTTCCCATTAGAAATGCAGAATAGGAAATAGGATCCCATCTGTGAGCAATTTAAGAGGAAGTGAGACAATGGAGTCGATTACTGCTTCAGTTTAGATAATCAATACAAATATTATTAGTATAGTGATTTATCTTCTTACATGCTTTATGAAAATGTGAATGCCAGCCCCTGAAGACAGGTCAATATGATGTTATCTGTTCCTGCCTTGCTGTGTTTATGGTGCTTTCCCATGAAGGTCAAGCAGCTGCTTTGTTAAACGTTCTTCCTTGGCTCTCATGAAATAACACAGAAACAAACAGGGCTTTCCTTTCTCCTCCATGCCTCTGGAAACATGCTGTGTGCTTGTCAGTACAGTGATTACTTCTGTCTGAAATCTGTACTGGGGACTGCCGGGGGGACAGTGGGAGGTGATCTTTAGGGTCCCTTCCAACCCAGACCGTTCTGTGATGAAGTTCTAGAAGAAGTTTGCATAATTTTAAATGTATTTCTAGTCCAGGAGCGACTCTGTGCACAACTGCTGAGAGCTCCTTTGGGTTTACTGCAGTTGTTCTGTGTTGGTATCTGTTACCAAACCTTGTTTTGTGCTCGCTGAGATTTTCCCATGTCTAAGCATTTGGCCAGTCATTGACAAATTCAAGTCGATCCTTGGAGTGCAATTAAAAGTACCCTACAAATTAGGCTAGTCTGCATTTCCAAAAGGGCTTTTAACTGCTTTTACTTTAGAAAGTAAGGAAGGAAAACATTGTCAACAAATGCTCTTGTACATTTTGCTTTGGGTGAACATTCTCGTACATGATGTGAAGTGGCCAAAGAGATTTTTTCCTTCACAAGAAACATTTGGAAGAAATGAGAAATGTCAATAACCCTATTAAGAACTGCCTGACTAAAGACAGGATACGGGAAATACAAAACTTAATGTGAAGATTACACTTCTCCTTGGAGGTGCCATGGAACCTCACTCAGCTGTTTGATACTCCTAAAGTCAGATTCCTGGAGACTCATGGTGGTGTTGGCATTGGCCTCACTCACTCACTTGGAGCATCTCCTGCTTCACTTGGCTGACCTGGGGTGGTGGGACACTGAGGCTGGACTCTCCAGACATTGGGCACAGAAGGAACTTTGTTCCTCACGTATAGTGAAGGGGTGTGAATTTCATCATGTCAATGTGTCCCACCCTCATCACAGAACCCCCTTACCTCATGGTGTGCCAGCAGGATGAAAGCTTTGCAGATGGAGAGAGGATAAAGAGACAGTGCTAATGGAGACCACACTGGTAGCCTGGTTAGAAGTAATTATTTGGTGCTTTGAGATGCTGTGAGACCGTTCCTGTTTTCAGGTTGGGATTTCCTCAAGAAAGGTGTTAAATTTATAAAAAAATAAGGACCTCAGTCACTCGGATTTCACCTCAGCTCTTTGAAAAACCAGATAGTCAGGAATTTCCATAGCTGCAAGCTGGAGCACAGCAAACATTTACAACGCCAGTAGCTCTGCCAGTGGCCGTCTGCAAGAACAGGGAAGCGCCCAGGTCCTGCAGAACTGCACTGAGCCCCAGGCTCGGCAGAAAGGTGAAACATAATGAAGCTGTGAAGAAGAGAAAGTGCTGATGCGTGACACCTGGAAAGCTGGAAGAGTCCAAAAAGGGAGCTGAAAATACCCCCCAAAAATGACTATCTGTGGCTTGAACGAAATAGTGTCCGATCAGCATTCAGAAACCGCTGAATCCAGACCGTTCCAATACTGGCATTTTCCAGACTGCTTGCCAGTCGGATGCAGAGGAGAACACGTGTGGACTGTCTGCGGTTGCAGTATTCACAAGAAGTGGAAGGCGAGCTGGATGTAAAGGCAGTGAGAAGTCCCAGTAAAAAAACCACCTACTTTTTCTTCCAGTAAGGAAGAGTGGGGGTATTGAAGTTCGAGGGTGATGGGCACATGGCTGCACTCTGCAAGCATCCATTTTAATGAGCTGTGCCAGCAATAAATAGTGCCCACTTTGGTCCCTGAAGAACTTTCAGTATTTTCTGAATGCCCCTAATAGACAGTTCATGCTTATATGGTGACGTAAGAGCCGGGACCTTCTCAATATATCCTGAGCTTTGTGTCCTTGAGTTGTGCTGTAGCAGCCTTGGGGATGTCTCTCCTCTTTGCTGATGCTGCCTGGGGTGGTAGAGTTTGGAGCATGACTGGGTAGTGCTCAGATTATTTTTGCCCTTGTCCCTGTGAGCTGAAAGGTGTGCCCAGAGGCCTTCTCCTCTTTTGCATTCATAGCTGCCAAAAAAGTTGCCTTTCTTCCCAAAGCAATATGAACAAACCCCTGCCATCTGCCGTCACTCTGCCCCTTTCAGCTTTGATGAGTTTTGACGTTTGGGGTGTTCTCCAGCAGTGACGGCAGCTGTTCTGGCTGGAAGGGTCTGGCTCCAGGTAGGACTGTGTAGAGGAGTCCTTGTTCTCTTCTGCTGCTCAGCTGCTCTTGCCTTCTCCCAAAGCCGGGCTGGTGGAGCAGAGAAGGAGTGGACTGTTGCTCCTGAGTGGCTCCAGGTGGTGATTTGAGCCTTTGGTGTTTGACCAGATGGTGGGTGACATGCTTGGGATCCTGGCTTCGCGCTGGTGTGGTTTGGTTTATACCTGATGTTCCTAAGTGCATTTGGAAGGACAAGCAGGAGAGGAAATGGCTGTTGGAATGTGAGAGGGGTGCTGTAGGGGATGTCACCCACAACCTCTGGAGGCCGTGAGGACCTTAGAGTAGAGAAGCAGCAGGAAAGGGCTAGGAGTAGGATGGCATGTAAGCACCAGATAAATCTAAAAACTATTGTCCAGGTGTCCCCACTGCTTGGCCAGGGACAGCTGCAAGGCTCAGAGTTTGCAGGGGTGAGTGCTGAAGCAGCCTGGGGGATGTTTTGGGCCCCTGATTTTAAATTACATATTGGGTTGAGTTACAGGGTGAACACCGCAGCTCCCAAAAGCTGGTCTTGTCCTTTGGGGGTCAGTTATGTAGGCCTAGGTTCCGGTGTCGAAGGAACTTGCCTAAAGGTAACTTCAGCATAAATCCCCACTAAGGTTTCTGCTGGCTGCACGGAGGGATCACAGGGGCGGATCTCTGTTACAGCCAAGGCTTGATTATACTTTTTCCTACACTCCTGAAACTCCACCGACTTCAACAGAGCCATTCCTGGAGCTCCTGTGTGAGATTGAAAGGAGATTAAGTGCCCAGCAGTGCCTCCCATTCCTCCTGTGTCTTGCACCTTTGTTCAGACCTTGCATTTCAAACCATTTTAGCCGGTGGGAGGCAAATCAAAGCTGTTAGGTTTGAGCCGGTGACAATGGCCTGGTGCTGTGTGGTGTGCCCAACCCCTTGCCTTTGTGCAACGTTTGTGATTCTTGCCTTTATTTCATTTGCTTCGGCATCTGCATTTGTAACCTTTTTTTCAAGTGAAGTTTCTGACTGGTGACTCATTAGGAGTAAATAGGCAAAAGGATATTGACTTTACACCTACTAATTTGGGGGTGCTAACAAGCACATGTAAGAGCTTTATAGTCACCGGGTAAATTGTCCCACCTGGGGGGGCTGGAGGAGGGGAGATGAAAAGCATTACAGAGAAACAGCACTTTTGTTTCTAGCTCCTAGTCTTGGCTGTTCCTGCTGTTCCTGGAGCTGGGATGGATATTTGATGGTCACCATCGCTGGAGCCTATTCTGAGCTTCCCCATGATTCTCCAGCACCATTAGACCTGTGTGGGTACAGGACTGAAATCCTAATGATAGGATGCTAAATGTGTTTGCTCAAAAACGAGGTGCCCCTTACGTCGGCTGGGGGAACAAACCCTCCTTCCTGTGCTGTGAGTCAGGGTGTGCTGTGCTTGGAAGGGCAGCTGTAGACACAGCGTGGCTTGAGCACAGCCCGTGGAGGTTCTGCCCGCAGCAGTCCCGCAGTGTGGGATGGGTCCCGGCTGGCAAACGTCACTCCCTGTGGCTGCGAGGGCACCAGAGGCTCATGGCCATGGCCAGGGGCAGCTCACTCTGCTACGTTCAGTGCTCAGTCCTGCTGCTGCTGGGGCCCCGATCAGCTGCAAATGTGTCTGTCCCACTCCAGCCATGCCTGTGACACAGTAATGCCTCCCTTAGGTGTGCTTAGGTCAGGATGTCACTGGCTCAGAGAGTGACCTGTTGCACGGCAGCTGGAGCACAGCTGGGAAGCGATGGTCCCTATCTCTGCTGGCCCTGCTCGAAGCATAGGGTTGAGCTGGGTCACTTCTTGAGAGCCTTCTCAGCCTGCATTATTGCTCTGAAGAGTGTCTTTCAACATTGATTGTCAGAACTGGCAGGTAAAGCCATTGGTGATCCCTTGCTCTGAAGGCAGTGATTTTCCTTCTTATGCATTCAGTAGGACCCTTGGGGAGTGACTTTTGTGGTTTGTCTCCATTTGTGATTTTTGTACTGAGATTTTTAAGAATTTGTATTGCTTAAAAAATTTGAGATATGGAAAGTTTTTTTTTTTCTCCCTCTTTGGTCCTTCTGCCCTTTTGCTCTGTTTGGGGTGACCCACTTGTGTGGAAGGGATGATACCATCTGCACAAGGGTATGGAAGCTGTAGTTTATCTCAGAAGGTGTGTGCTGAGGAGGGGAGAGGCACACTGTATACCAGGGTGAGAACCAGCTGTCATTTCTGCTCTTCTCTGGACCGGAGTCTCGTGTGCTGTATGCTCAGAACAGAAGGAAGCCGCCACCACCACTGGCTGTATCTGATGTCAGGCTGTCACACCCCTTCTCTTCCTCTGTGCCTGACCTGGCTGCAGCCAATATCTGTCTCTCAGCAGGAGGAATCTGAGGAAATGCAGCAAACTTCAGCTCCTGGGGCTAAGTTGTTGTGCTCTCTAACAGCAAACTACATTGAACTAATTGACATCCAGCTTTAAACGTACCCCAATCAAGCAAACGCATTGATTTATTTTTTCCTCTCTTGACGAGTACTAAGCAGCTTCCAGCTTGGTTTCCTCCCCAACAAGCGGATAACTCATCTATTGTGTAGTAAAACTGATGGGTAATGTTGACTTTTATACAATCTTTTCAGTATGCTTAGGGAGGAAGGAGTTCTTATGCTTCTATGAATGTTTGACCACTTAAAAAAAGGCAAAACCAAAAACAAGCCCAACCCAAAACCACACACAACAACAAAAGATGATCCATTTTCTCTGGATGTCTTTGAAAGAAGCTTAGTTTAGAGACAGACTGGAGAGAAAGGCTATTGGTTTTGTTTGACCTCCAAAGAGACTGTGGTCAGTATATTTTCCCTGTTGGAAGTGGTTCAGGACTCTGAATTTCCATGTCAGCATTTGTATCCTGAAGTGCACCGAAGCTTTTGCTGCTTCTTCAATAAATAGCAAGCTGTAGGGAAAGGTAATGCTGGAGTAAATTCATTTCCCTCTGGATCTGCCCTTCCCTTTTTTTTTTTCTGTGTAACTTGGTCGTGTTGCTGATGAAGCATTTACAATCTCTTTTACTGAATGCTGTGCAGGTTCATGGGTTAAGCTGAGACTACAAGCATAGTTTTGTAATCTCTCTCTTGCTTTTTCCAGGCCTGAGCCAGGTCCTTTCCAAGCCTCTTGCCTGCACCAGCAAGGAGCAAGATGCCCTCCTGTGTAGAGTAATAGATGCTCTAAACTGCCATCCTCTCTTCTACCCTGATTATTCTCAACCTTTGCAGAGGAAAGCCTTCCTGATTTTTGCTTAGTCTCCTGAAGAGAAACAGATTATTCTGCCTGGGGGCTTGGTTGTACTGGAAATGTTCTGCTTGGTACAGGTCTCTGTAGTTTTGTAGACGTTCTTGTAAAATGGCTCACCACAACTCATGTGCCTTTTCTCCCGCAGCCACCTACCAAAGAATGGCTCCCAGAGATGGCAATACCTGTGGGATAAGTCAGTTGTCAGGTCTAAAGGAGCTTCCTGGAGGTCCCTGTGAGATGAGCAGTGCCAGTAGGCATCTCTCCATGCTGAGGTGTCAACTGTGTTATCTCCTCCTCATTTAACAAAATGCCTCACGTGGTGTGGTTTTGGGGTGTGTGCTTCTGCCTGCGTGGCCGCAAGTTCAACACAGCCAGTTTGCTGCTGACAGCACATCAAAGGGCAGCCTGATAAAGTTGCCACAGCGTAATCAGCTCATGCTAGAGCATTGCTGATGTTTGGTACCAGCTACTGAGCTCCCCTGTCAGCTTTGCCAGCATGAGCCTAATTTCTAACCCACATGGAGAGATCTTCTGCTTGGAATCCTCTCTTTAGAGGAAGGGTTCGTCTTCCTTCCACTGCCAGCCTCACCTCTGCTGGAGGCTGCTGCTGCAGGTGTGTGAGCCCTGCAGTGTGTGTGGGCTTACTGACAACTGCACGGCACCAGCTTCTAATTTAAGCGCTCCATTTCCCAGAGAGCAATGGCCCAGTGCATTCCTAAAAAACAGTGAACGGCTGAGGGTCTGTGTGTGCAGTCTGTGCCAAGCCAGGCTGAGGCTGCAGCCTGTGTTGCTTGTGTAACTCTGCTGAGTCGCCAGAGCAGGACTTTGAGGATTCCCTAGAACCTTTCACTGCCGTCTTTAGCCCAGATGCCCCTCTCCCCACATCTGAATATTCAACTACATTAAACCCTTGCAAATGGCTCAGCAGTCACCTCCGGGAGTGGTGAGAAGAGAGAGCTGGACCTGTTAAGCCTCTGCACAGAGGTGAAGGCAAGGAGCTGATGGGAAGAGCTTGTGGGAGGGGGTGGATTTGCACCACTGGTTAGGACAGGGCAATGCAGAGTAGCTGCCATGGGACAGTTCAGTAATACTTATTACTAAATTAATACAATACTTACTATAATTATCGCATCATTTTATAATTATTACTTATAATAATATTAACAAATAAATACAATAATTATTATTAAATTAATTCAACATTCATCAATGCACTGCTTGCTTTGGGAGTAAGTAGTCCTGAGCTTGTGGTCTGAGCACAAGCTCAGGTTGTTTGGTATTGCCCCCCTCAAGGTCATCATGAAGCCTTGTTAATTAACAAGCAGGAAGTTTTGCCAGAGTTCTGAGCAGCAGGTGGTGGGCCAGCTGAGCATGATACTGGAAGGACAGGTAATCACAGGGAAAGCAGCAGTGCTCTGTGTTACCCTGTTGCAGTGGCTTCCAGCAGGTGGTCGACCAGACATTGTGATGATGGATGAGAAATATGACAATTCCTTGTTAATGATCAACAAGCAAAAACTAAGAACATGTAGAAAAGCAAAGATGGCATTGTGTCTTAAATGCCTGTAATTTGCTTCTCAGAGCTGGGTACCAGCATATCCCTTTGATTCTCAAAGGTAATTGCACCTCTTAATTAGCTGGAAAAAAAAAATTCCCGCAGCCCAAGATCTTGCTATATAAATTATAATTAACCCCCTGGCACTGGAAGTTGAGATTTCCTGCCCGGGAGCACAAGTGCAAAATGCATTAGCAGCACTTGACGTCAGGCCCCTGTGGCCCAGGGGTCAGGCTGCTACCCCAAAATCCGGCTGCATTTCCCAGAGCAGTGGGGAAATGGCAAGGAAGCCGCGGGAATCCAAGGGGAAACTCGAAATACACCATTTGAGGGGGTTTGACCTGTTCTCTTTTCAGAGTTGCTAATGTCTCAACAGGAAGGACAGCGAAGAAAAAACCAAACCCAGCCCTGGGGAAGAGCTGGGAGTGAGGAGAGGAGTGGATTTTTGAGGTGGCATGGCCGGGTGCCCCGCCGTGAGAACGGCGCTGGCGCTGTCGCCCCAAACACCTCCAGCCCAAGCATTGTCTGGTGCCAGACACACTTGGCTGTGCCTGTTGTGTGCAGGGCCGGGCCACCCACTGCTGTCATTCACCAGCATCCTGCTTTTTTGTCTCCTTTTCATCACGCCTGCTGGGGGTGAGCATTAACTCCTCACACCGGAGGTGACCTGTGGTGAAGTGCCAGGTTGGGCAGCTGGGGGCAGGGAGGTGACAGCATGGCTGGGGCTGGGGGTTGGGGGCTGCCCCAAACCTGTCTGCACTGTGACACTTCCCTGCCCGCTCCCCTCATCCACACTGTGATGTCAGCAGAGGGCCAGGCCTGCCGAGCACCTGGAAAGGCACTCCACAGTCACAGAATGCTTTGGTTTACAAGGGATCTTAAAGGTCAGGTAGTTCCCCAGGAGCCCGCACTGAAGCTCCTTAGTCCACGTTAGCTGGTTCCTCTCCTCCTTTGGGGTCCTGGATGGAGAAGTGGCTCCCTTTTGGCATAGGTGCAGGCTGCTTTGTGCTGGGCTATAAAGCCCTTGGAGAGGGTGTTGCTAGCTAGGGGCTGTCTCTTGTCCCACCATTGTGGTGTGTCCCTGGGTTCCTCTGGCCTGGTGGTGCTGGCCGTGAGTGTCCCAGCAGTGGTTGCTGAGCTCAGGTGGTGGCAGCAAACGTGAGGAGACTTGGTCACCTTGGCAGAGTTCAAAGGTGGCTTTGTCCTCCCGTGCCAAAGGTGGGAGCAGCCAGTTCTCAGGTTTGGCACACAGATGTGTCCAGCAGGGCTGCCTGCAAATATGCAGGTCTGTGTAGGGGTGAGAAGTTCCCTGGGCACTCCAAAGGCGAGTGGGAGATAAAAGGAGGGGAGTCAGAAGGTGTCCTGGCAGGGAGGAGGGATGTGCTCACTGGCATGGGGTAGTGAGTGTTGGAAGGAGGATTTGGTTTGGGGTTTGTCCTCTGTCTGTATGTCTGCAGATCCTTGGAGTGAATTCTGTGCTGACTGCAGAGCTGACCACAGAGTCCTTCAAGCTAAGTGAGCTCTGTCAATCCCAGTTTGGATGGGTGTGGGCTGTACACCTACAGCAGAGATACCCCCTGCCAATGTGGGGGTCATCCCCACCACTTCCAGGGATCTTTTGCCGTGCAGGTCCTTGGGCCTACCCCTTCAGGGTGGGGAGAGGAAGGCAGGATGGTCCATGCCAGCAAGGACAGAAAGGATGGAGAGAATTTTTGATGGAAACATGGAACTGAATCAGAGCTTTAAAGGTGGTCTGGGTCTCTAGATAAACTGGGATAAATAGTAAATGATGCAATATAATACAAATTTTCTGCTGTCAATGCTTTAAACTCAGAATGCCCTCCCACCCCCGGAAAAGCTGTTGGAGATATTACCTCTTTTCTTTGCTGCTCTTTATAATGCCACAGATGAGGACTGGCTTAGTTCTGTACTTGATTTTTTTTTATATTAAGATTTAACATGGGATCTGTTTTTCGTAATCCAAACACTTATGGTTTGAATGCAGAATTATATTTGAGATTTTTAAAGTACCTTTATTAAAACATAAAACTAATTTTACAGTTCTGACAGGTCTTATTTAAATACCCAGTGCCAGATGCCTTTTGTCCCAAATGACTTCAGGAAAGAAAAAAAAAAAAAAAGACTTTTAAAACTTCTCATGCAATTAAAACGCAGTAAAAGGGAAGTATATAGTCTTAAATACGCTGAGGACTAGGGGTAACAGTTTAAGAGAAATTCTGTGATAAATGTTTCCAAAAATAAATATGTGAAAACAGCTAAAGGGAGAGTTAATGTGATACCTGATTTTGGTGGTTGTTGCGTTATTTCTGTTGCTTCTGCCCTGAGAACAGCTGTGAGAATTGTGCTGCGTCTGTAGGGAGAAACCTCTCCATAGGGGCTGGTGCAGAGGACTTTTCTCCAAAGTCCTTCCCGAGGCACTCTTCAGGGTGCAGCTGTTTCCAGATGTCCCTAGGGGCTGTACAAGATCAGTCCTTGCCCATGTCTTTTAAGCCTTACCCCCAAATAGTGATACTCTCTTTCATCCTCTGACTCAGGAGTGATGATTTTCTGTATTTAATTTAATAATAATGGCAAAAGGGAGCTTGAGCAGTACAAGCGTTAAGAAGTCAGGTATCTTTGAAATTGTGTGTGCGACCATGTCTAAGACCAAATCCTGCTTAAAATCTTAAAACAGAGAGGAATATTCCCCATGTGCCAGAAAATTTTCTTCTGGTAGGTTGTGCTGCTGCCTCTGCTCCTTTGGATTCTGGAGCCACAAGAATCCCACTGAAAACACCAGAGCATCCTGCAACTTTATTTTCAGCATATTTTTCACTTGCTGCAAGAAGGAAATGTTACAATGAGTCCCTTTGAGAAAATGCATAAACACACATATTCTGATCCATAGAATTAATTATTCTAATTTCAGCTTTTATTGGTGTAGAGTAAGAACCCTGCTTGGTAGAACTTAACATCTTTGTCTGTCGGGCATGTCTGATAATCTTAATTCAGCCTATACTGCAGATGCTTTACACATTTCTCCCAATTAGCCCCTTTTTGGAGCACTCACAAACACAACAGTGGAGCTTGGACAGGCTGATTTCGGGAGTGTATGAAACCATCTTGGTGTTGGGATGTGGGAGAGATGTATGTGTTTGGGACTCCTTGGACAGAAGAGATGGTGGTGCTGGCATCACTCCTACTTCATCCCTAGGGATGAGCAGCCAGGCAGCAGCTGCCCGAGGGAGGAGGGCAGTGCTATAGGGGCCCCATGCTCTGTCCTGAGCTCCTGGGCACAAACGGAGCAGCTCTGCAGAGACAAAAGAGCACACGGGGTTCCCGGGCTGGTCAGTCTCTTCTTACTGTTATTTTTGTGTACATCAGTGTTTTTATTGGGTCCAGCTGAGACCGGGAACGAGAGTCAAAATAACTTCATTGGGGTTTGTTCTTGCAGTAATTCTAACCCTCTGCAGGGATGGGAAAGGTTCACACTCTTTCCAGACCCAAGAGACTCCAGTGCTTTGGACATGTTTCAGCGAGGAGCTCAGGGCCATGTTCTGAGGTCGTTGTCTGTTGGGCTCGACTGTGTCAGTAGGAGTTTATTCAAATGAGAATGATCAAAGACATCAGGGCTTGGCCCTTTGTTTTTCATTTTAGGTGCTTTTTCAAGCATAACAGATCTTCTGAACTTTTTTGAGGATCATCCTTCAGTAATTCCAGACTCAGAGCCTGGCAGCTTGTCAAGCAGTTTTCCTGCCTCTGTAGGAATACTGTCCACTTGAGCTGTGCTTGGAGGCAGCAGGACGCCCTGGTGAGATAGAGGAATTTCTGTGCTAACATTCTGAACGTTTCTCTTTCCAGGCTTTTTTCTTAGTCATGACAAGTGTGCAGGTGGCGAAGTTCAGGGCAGAATTTGTTCACAGCTCTCCCCGCCCAGGCATTTCTAAAGCACACAATCTGCCCGCCTCCGCTTTTACTGAATCTTGTCTAGATAAGCTTATTCACCATTGTTGAAGCAACTGCCAAAATATTTTTGGTGTCTCTTATGGTAAATTATGTATAAAACATCTGCAAGAGGTCAAGTCTGATTTACCACTGCCTAATCCTATTTCCTTAGATGTACAAAAGGGTGCAAATGGCTCCATGTTAGAATGACAATATTTTACATTCATTTTTCACATGGCTAAGGGATGACCAGCCTCTGGGTAGTGCCAGCTTGGGCCAGTAATAAGGTCCTTATAGCCCAGGTGGGAGGGGTTGGGAGAGGGGGTGTCTGTGTGTAGTTGGTTGGTTGGTTGGTTGGTTTTTCACAGAACTACAGATTCAGGGATTTGCTAAAGTTTTATTTAAGTTGGACAAAAATCTCTTAGACTTACCTTGGTATTTATTCTGATCTTATATCTGCTGAACTCTCAAACAGTTTTCATTTGTATAGGCTAATAAAAGACCTCAAATCAGCACATTTTCATTTAAGCTGCTCCCAAGATGTGGTGGCTAGAGTGAGTTTGTTGGGACTATGCTTGGAAGCTTTGTTCTCCTACAGGTGCCTGGGCAGTTTCGGGAAGAGGACTTTTATGTTATAGAACTTCCTTTTTACCTTGATAGTGCCATTCTGGCACAAACAACACATCCCTACAGGGTGGGGAAGCAGAATCTACCCAGAATGGTCCCTGAGATGCTTGGGGAGCACCAGCTCAGCATTGTCCCCTGGGTGTGTTTTGTTAGCCACTGCTTAAGTGGTAGAGAAATTTTTTGGTTGAGCATCTCTACAGGTAAGAACTCTGTAATGCCCAGGCCGGGTTGGACAGGGTTTAGACCAACCCAGTCTAGTGCAAGGTGTCCTTGCCCAGGGATTAGGACTGGCTGAGCTTGAAAATCTCTGCCAGCCCAATCATTCTGTGATTTCATGTTTCTAGGAATGGTGTGTCAGGCTTAAATAGAGAGTGATACTCTAAATAGTGAAGAGTGACATTAAATAGTGCAGAGAGCTATTAAATAGTGGAGAGTGATATTAAACCGCAAGAGAGTGATAGTTTCTGTCCTGACCATGCGGGGCTGTGCACCCTGTGGGTTAACCGCAGCGCAGCTGTCCCGCCTGCGCCAGCGGCCTGGGCTGGGCACCGGGCTTGGTGTTCTTGGCACCAGCACGGAGATTTCTGCAGGTCTTGGCCCTGTGTGCTGCAGACAAGCCCGGGGGAGCCAAGGGATAGCTCAGAGTACTGGATGTGGGACACGAGCCTCCCTGATACGAGGTGGTGCTTTGGGAGCGGGAGCGGAGTGAAGGCCGAGGGAGGCGTGCCAGGAGGGGAAGGCGGGCTCCGTGCCGGCCTCCTGCCCCTTGGCACCTGCCGCTGGCCCTGGGCCGCTGCAGGTGAGCAGTGCACAGCCCTGAGCGCACAGCCCTCAGCCCTCAGCACACAGCCCTCAGCGCACAGCCCTCAGCCCTCAGCGCACAGCCCTCAGCCCTCAGCGCACAGCCCTCAGCACACAGCCCTCAGCCCTCAGCGCACAGCCCTCAGCCCTGAGCGCACAGCCCTCAGCACACAGCCCTCAGCCCTCAGCGCACAGCCCTCAGCCCTGAGCGCACAGCCCTCAGCACACAGCCCTCAGCCCTCAGCGCACAGCCCTCAGCCCTGAGCGCACAGCCCTCAGCCCTGAGCGCACAGCCCTGAGCGCACAGCCCTCAGCGCACAGCCCTCAGCCCTCAGCGCACAGCCCTCAGCCCTCAGCGCACAGCCCTCAGCGCACAGCCCTCAGCACACAGCCCTCAGCGCACAGCCCTCAGCCCTCAGCGCACAGCCCTCAGCGCACAGCCCGGGGACAGCTGTCCCAGGGCCTGTCCCGCGCTGGGGACCTTGCCGGCGCTGGCAGAGGCTGGACCCTGAAGCCGCGTAGGGATCTTTATCAGCACTCGAGGCACTTCCGATGTGTGTGAAGCCCTTTGTGTGGAAGTATTTACAGGATCAGGTTGCTGTAGTGGAAGTGCCTTTGAGGTCTTTGCTGCATTACAGATTTTCTTCTGATGTCTCCCATGCAAATATTTAACCTGTCTGGTTCCTGAGAGCTACCGAGGCTGTTCTGCGGGTGGCGAGTTGTGTCTGCAGCCTGTCCTTTGTTCACACAGAGCCCTCGCTCCTGCTTCCCTTCCCACCTCGTGCTGGGGCAGGAAAACGTGCCCGGGGACTTGGCCTTCCGTGTATATGTTCATGCCCTGAGGGCCTTACACCCCAAAAAGTCTTTATCCCCAGGTGCAGCAGTTGCGGTGCTGACTGAGTGAAAGCTGCAGCGTTGAACAGAAATCCTCGTAGAGTAACAGAGCATCTTTCAAACCCTGGGTCAGGACTGTGAGCTGCTCCCTGGGCAGCCTCTGTGCTGACACTGAGCACTTCCCTGCCTTGTGCAGTGCGGTGGCTGAAAACAGAAAATATCTGGAGCCTGGATCTCAGAGCTGCTCTTTTTCTTCCTCCCCACAAACATCCCTTTTAATAGTTTGACGTGCATATGCTGTGCTCAGGACAGACAGGATGAGCTCAGGGCACTGGTATGTGGGTCAGAGCTCTGCCCTCCTGAGCACCAGCCTCACTGATTGGAGTGGTTACTCCTAATTTGCACCTGAATGTTTGAGAAGGGAGTTGGATTCTGTGGATTATAACTATTAAATACCATTCAGTTTGCAGGACCATGCAAGTGTGCAGACAAAACTTAGGGATGCAGCCTTAGCGATTCCCTCAGTGGGCCACAGCCTGCAGGCTTCATTAGACCCTCGAGACTTTACCTAATTTTGATGTTATTCCCTCATCATTACATCATGGCTGTGGAGACGGGGTCATTCTCTCCTATGTTGTGATCATGGAAGGGATTCACATGGTTTTGGTAGGGGTAGGCAGTGTTTGAACAAATTTCAACTATTTTAAGCACTGTTGCCTGTGCTGGGAGTCCCAGGAGAAAATTCAGTCTCAGAAGAGAGTGAATTTTACTTTCCCATCCGATGTGATCTCTGCACTGTGAATGATGGGAATGTCCTGGTTCACAGCACCAGGGTAACAAACTGGGAAAGCTGCCCTCCACCCCAGGTGCTGTGTTCCCAGCCTCAGTGTGTCAGTGCATCCTCTTCATTCACTAGAGATGGTTCCAAGTCTGAGAATGGTTTCTCTGACTGTTTCAGAAAAAGAAGTGCAACCAAAGCAACAAAATCTTGGTCCCCTCTGAGAAATCTTGGTCCCCTCTGAGAAATCTTTCCCCAGGAAATCTGTTGTATCTGGCTGGCTGCAAGGTGCCTATGGACAGTATAAGCAGCTGTGTTCCTTCTCCCTGTGGCTCCCTTTTCACGAGTTTCACCTGCAAAAATCCCCAAACGGTTGGATAGACTTGAAGCATCCAGTCCTTCTGCATCCTTCTTGTATTCCTCGTTATCTCTTTCTTTATCTGGACCTGAGGATTTTGTGATTGGTACTTGTAAACCTTACACTTCTCAGGTGCCCCCTTTCTCCTCCGTTTCTCTGTGCTTTTCTGGCTCCTGTCCTCCCACTCCCACAAAATATATGAAAGATAATTTGGCATATTTTCTGCCACCTTCACATATGTCCCTGACTTTGTGTTTTTTTAGCTGGTAGATAGCTTTTCAACATATATATATATATAAATATATATATATATTCCTTTTCACCTAGACTTGTGAGGAATCCAGTCTCTTCCAGTGGGAGTTTTCAGGAAGGTTTAGGTTAAATGGGCCAATAAGGCAAAACATGTAGCAGGAGATCTCACCCTTTAAAGACATCTTTTCTCTTTTTTTCCCTTTTTTATTCCCCTGGAAAATATATCAGAATATCTAGCTGTCAAAGAATTTAAACAATAACACCTGATCTGAAGATTGGAGCACGGGGCTTTTGAAAATAAAGATGGTAATCTCTGTGTGGTGTGTCCAGGGACAGATGGGGCTGGAAGTCAGGTGTGCTGAGCAGCAGAGTGCTGCGGGGATGCTGCTCTGGCATGATGGCACTTATTTTACCTGATCTCTCCTGCACGTTCTATTGGATTTTCCCTGGCACTTCCACTGTGCCATGGTGTATTTATCACAGGACAGCACAGCATTCCAAGTCCAATTTGAATTAATGTAATATGTGTTGGTGGTGGCTGAGCTTTTCTCCTCCTGTGTGTGAGTGGAGTGGGAGACAGGAACAGCCCCTCATGCTGGGTCAGCCTCCACCCCCCAGGAACTCTGGTTGCATCCTTCAGGGCTGGGATTCATCCCAGAGGATTTTAGATGTGTTGTTTAAAGTTCCTGTCCCTGCTCTTGAGAGAGTTTAGGGAGATGCCTGTTGCACAAAGAAGCACCAGCTGTCAGAGGTGCTGCAGACCAGAGGCCAGCTGGGTTGTAACCCACCCTAAAGCTGCATGGATCTCTCTTGTAGAAAAGGGGGTCAGGGGTCCCTAGAAATAAGATGTTTCCAACATCTTAAGATTCAGATTTTGCAGAAGTGGGGACCCTCTGTGAGGCCTTGGCCTGTCCTAGAGCAGCTCAGGGCACAGCAGGGTTCAGACATCCTCTGCTGAAACTCCTGCCCTCTGCTCACTCCTCGGCACTGGGTGCAGGATGGTCCCGGGGGGTTTGGGCTGTCCGTCAGGGCCCTGGGATGGCTGCTGCTGTGTTTGCCAGCACAAATGTCTCACTGGATGCCTGCCTATCCTCTGCTGCTCGGGCTGTACCGTGGCACTTGCCTGGGAGGGATCCCAGTGCTGCTGTAACCTCTGCAGCCCACAGGAAAGGTGACTTCCATCTAGTTCTAAATTATGACATTATTTTATTAGATCTTTAAACTTTAGTTATTTTTTTTATTTTAAAGGGGGGAGGAAGGTATCATATTTTAATTAGTAGCGATGCCAAAGGAGTCCTAGATTAATTATTTGAAATCACTACATCCAGATGGTTTTAATTTTCACAGCAGGGAACCGGCATCTTTTTAAGGTGATATTTTTCAAATTAAAATCAGCTTGGATATTACTCATACTGGCTGCAGTGAGGGGGTGGGGAACACGAGCCAGTGTGCCCCGTGTTTGTCCATCTGAGCACAGGCTGCCAGGAGGACCTGCGTCAGAGGGGTGGGAGCTGCTGATTGTCCCCTGGGACCACAGCTCACGGTTCTCATGGTGGAGGATTTTTGTCCGTGTTAGCTTCTCCTTTGGCTGGCCAGAGCCCGCATCTGATGTTCAGAGTCATTCTCAGCAGCTTTTTACTCTCAGGCTGGAGTGGACAGGGAATGCCTCATAGCTCAGAGGGAGCTCTGCTGTCCTGTTCTTGCCTGACCCCTGTGCTGGGTGGCCCTGCACCAGTGTTTGTGCCTGAGTGGTTTGGCTCCTGGACATCTGTGGGCAGCTCCTTGGTGCTCTGGGTATTGGCCGTGACTCCTGGAGCAGGCTTTGCTGGCTCCACAACCTTCACTCGTGTGCTGGCTGCTGGTCACCCTCTCTGAGGCTGATCTCCATGCTCTGCTCATGTGAGGAGAAGCCCTTTCAGAGTCACCTCTTTAAAAGCAGACAGTCTCACCTTTGCTGTTCCTTTGTCTATTAGTGCTGCATTGCACCTGAGCAGCCTCCCTGAGCTTCCTCGAGCAGTGGGCACTCACTGGGTTCCAGCCATGCTGCTCAGCCTGCCCTGGAGGAGCTGTCCTTGGCCCTGTGCCATCACCCCCCTCCTGGCTGGCTCACTTTGATATCCATACTTTGAAGGGTTGTTTCTGCCTCGGGGCCCTTCCTCACAGAACTGGTCACAGGTTTGATGCTGCCCTGGCAGGTGAAGGGACAAAGTGGGCAGCACCCAGCTGTTGCTTCACGCTGCTCTCCATCACAGGTACCTAAACCCATGAGGTGTTTCTGAAAAACTTCCATAAATATCCATATCTGTGCATGATTGCAAGTAATATTCTGCTGTAATGCAGACTTATCCAACTTGCTATCAGAAAAAAGTTGTAATTTAAATATCCCCCATGATAACAGGTTTAACAAATATATCTAAATAACTGTAAGCAGCTAGTAACCAGAAACCCCTGAACTTAGAGATGTGACTGAGCTCTAAGGGGAAAATTGCTTAGGGCCCTTGTGAGTTAAAGGTTTGTGATATGTGCACTGCTGCAGAAGCCAAAAACTGACTTTAAAAGTGGGAAAAATATTAATATGTTTAAATGAAAAAAAACCTCCTATTTCTGTCCCCATGGAAAATCCTTACAATGAACATATTTGCTCTTAGAGGGCTTTAAAGGTTGAGATATGAATGCCAAAAAAGAATGTGACTTTTTGCAGCACAGATCAAACATTTTCCAGAGTTTGGCAAAAGCTGTATTCCTACAGTGGGGCTCAGAACTTAGAGGCGTGAGTATTTCCAGAGCAGGAGCGTGGAGCTGCACTTGCTGACACTCACACATTCTTGCATTGTGTTTCAACCATGTCTCCTTTCTCCTCCTCCATGTTGGAGATGGATCTGAATCAAAATGTCCAGTCTGCCTGTTCCTGCCTCTCTAGGGAAATTCCTGGAATCTGAATCTTGAGCACGACTGGAATTTGTGTTTAGATTAGAGATGGAATAAAAGGCTGGATTTGGATCTGTCTGGGTTTTTGAGATGATGATTATGATGACATGCCACTCGTCTGGGTGGCAGCCTGGCCCCTTCTGCAGGTACAGCTGTGGCAGAGCAGGGGGTTTATGGAGATGCAGCAGAAATCTGTCCTCTACCCTGGCTCTTGCTGCAAAGCAGCTCTGGCATCAGTACCCTGCAAGACACTGAGATTGGCCACATTTCTCCCAGCTAGAGCTGGAGACCTGGGCCTGGACTGCCAGAAAGAAATTTGTGACCTCCTGGAAGCGCAACCAGGCATGGAGGACATGTGCAGGGTGGGCGTGCATCAGACAGAACAAGCAGTGCCAAATTTCTCCCTGCTAGATGTTGTGGTGATCTTCAGGAGATCACTGTGATGTTTTGCACTGGAGTGTGTGGCTGAACCACTTCTGTGCACTGTTTGAGGGCTGCTGGCTGTGGGGAAAGGATTTTCTTTCTCATCATATTAATCTTTCATTTTCATAAGAATACAATCTATGTTCTTACCGTCCAAGGACTCTCCTGCAGCGTGAGGGAGAGCACTGTCATTGGAATGGGCTCCCCAGGGCAGTGGTGGCATCACCATCCCAGCAGGTGTTTCAAAGCCATGTAGATGTGACACCTGTGGATGGGGTGTAGTGGTGGCCACAACAGTGCTGAGGAAACAGTCGGACTTGATGATCTCAGAAGTTTTTTCCAACATAAGCAATTCTCTGGTTCTGTTAACACTGAGCTAATATTGCTGGTGAGGTGGTGGGGTGACAGACAGAACCCACGTGTGTGTTGGTTATTCTGTAGTAAACCAGCTCTAAATGCAGGGTTATCTGTGTTTGTGGAGAGGTATCAGTCCTGCATCTGCACCATGCCCTGAGGTCGGCCACTGGGTGGTCCCTGGGGCTGTCCCCTGCAGAGCACCCCAGTGTGGTATGGTTCAGTGGGACACTGCCCTTGGGAGCTCTGCACCCTGTGGCTTGTGGGACCACATTGGTAAATGCTTTCTTTTCTTCTTCTTTTCTAAGCCCAGCTTCTAGTGGAAACAGACACTTTTGGCAGTCAAGTCCGGATCAAAGGGAAGGAGACAGATTTCTACCTTTGCATGAACAGGAAAGGCAAGCTAGTGGGGAAGGTAAGTGTTTCCTATTAATTCATTTGTAACCGGAGTGTTACCCTGAGCAGCCTCCTCAAGCCTGTACTATGTTTGAGCCTCATCTGTCAGCCTCAAATGAGAAGCAGGACGGGGGATGTGGGGTTTGCTGGGCAGCTCTTGCTGTAGCAAGTGCTCTCCTGATGCTCTATTGAGCCCTCCCAGCCTGTAAAACAAGCCCTGCAGCCTCACAGGGCTCTCCAGTGCTGCTGCAGGTGTGCACGGGCTTGTGCCTCACGTGAGACGTCACTTCAGCATCCCAGTGCCATGACCACCTCCATAGTACCTTCCTCACTTGATCTTTCTTTGGGGGACATTCAAATATGAATTTCCCCCAGAATTCCTTTTGGGAGAAATTCAGAGTAGAAGGGCAAGCAGAGCTCTTGCTGGTGGTTCGTGCTGCGCAGCAGAAAGCTCCTTCCTGCCAGCCAGGAGCCAGGGACTGGGCATGGCACAGCCAGGGCTGGAATCTGAACATTTGGGGGTACCCCCCCAATGGAAGCATGTAACAAATTACACTGTGTTCTCCCGTTCAGCCCACCTTGTGTGCTGAAGTAGTATTTTTTGTGTATTAACTTGTTTTTGTAATTCACACAGTCCTTCTTTATTGTTGGAAAAGCTGGAGGCTTGCTAACCAGGCAGAGGTTGTGCAAAGCTGAAGTGCCACCAAAAAATAAATATCAAATAGAATATTCCAGCCTTCAAACCTCTGCTGCCCTCACTTTGCACCACCAGAAGTTCAAAACTTGCATGTTTGTGGCTGTGAAAAAGTGAAGCTGAGTTTTGTTTTGAGTCAAGGCAATGAAAGCCATGCTCCCAAACAAAAACCAAATGGCTCTGATGAAAAATTATTTACTGTTGTGGTCTCAGGAGTGACACCTCTGGGACACTGCTGTCCCTGGAGGATCCCTCCCTCTTCTCCTTCTGTTTCCTTCGGGAGCAGATGCTCTTTGGAGGCTCAGCTCAGGTTATTTGCTGCCAGCTCGGGCACTGTGCCTGACCTGCTTTGGAGCTGCCTGTCGAGGCAGGAGGCATCCAGGGCACTGCTTAAAATCAGGGAGAAGTGGAAATCAGCACTCTGGGAGGGCTGGGGCAAAGCAGCCAATTCTCTCTGCTTCCTGCACTTGTGTTATCACCCTGCATGAGACCCCATTGTTTGGTCTTGGACAGGGAAATTATATTTACCGGATTTAGACCACCTTGGATGCTTTTGAAGGTTGCATTGGACACAAACCTACCTTAGATTTTCTTGTGCCTTAATTTTCCCTCCTTTAAATATGATCATAGCATTTCCCCCTGAAATGTTACAAAGGATAATGTTGTTAATGTTTATAAGGTGCTGATACCAGTCATGGAGACCACAGAAGCATTCAGGTGGGATAGATTGAGCACAAAATCTTACCTTTTTCTTCAGCAGCCTTGGTGGGTCAGCAGTGGCACAGGGCAGCCCACGGCCTTTCCTGTTCTGCCCAGGAGCATCCTGGCAAAGTCAGCATTAGTTTTTCCAAACATACCATATATTTGTACAGAGTGTGTATTTAAGGCTCATCCCGTGATTTGGGAAGTGAGGCAGCACAGTTCTTTAGCTTGTCACCTTTCAGGCAGCAGGAACCTTTTTTCCCCATGCCCTTCCCCCTCGATGTGCTTTTCATGGCGTTGAACTGGCAAATGTTCTGTTGCAAAAAATAAATGTCTGTTCTTGTAAATACTGCTGCCCTCCTGCCCCAGCCCATGACAAGTTCCCAAAGCAGCCCACCTGGGCTGGAGGGAACACGGCGCTGGGCAGGAAAATGTTCCAGACCTGTCGCCCACTTTAACAGCTCCTCACCAGCAACAAAAGAAAACAGTAGCATGTCTTCTTGTACCAAAGAGTGTGGTTTTAATTAGTGTCATGGTTTGAGCTCTCTTTGTGGCAAGAATTTGAGGGAATGCTTTTTAGCATGAATGCTCTAAACAGCCAGTAAGCCCTAAGGAAAACATGAGATAAAAGGTACACCTGGGCTTATACAAATATTTAAGTTCAGTCTGGGGGTGGAGGGGAATGAGGTGCGCAAAGTGATTGTTCCACGGCTGTCCTGCTATGTTCCTTTGGCAGGAGAGGAGCCATGGCACCAACGTGGGCCTTTCCTCTTCTCCTTTCCTATTGCCTTACACTGCATAATCCCCGACCAGACCAGCACATACCACCTGGCTTTGTTCTCCTCCTCACTCAGCATTTTTGGGTCCCTCTCCAGTTGAAAACCCGCTTTAAATTTAGTCCCTTTTGTGTCCCATAATCACCTACAAAGGGTACCACAGTCAGGAGCAGATTGTTGTTGTTCTCAGCTGGAGCTGGTGATGAACACAAGAGCTCCAGAGGTGGACAAGGTTTTTCCCCACCTCGGAGCTGGCTGTGTTGCAAAGAAACAGATTAACCCCCCGTGGGTATGGAGAGCAGCCTTTGTGTCTTTATTTCTGATAATTGCGCCTCCACCAGAGTTTCCCAACAGAGCCCTCAATGGGGCCTGCTCAGGAGCCCCAAACCTCGTGGGCTTTGCCTCTCTCATGTGTTGCTTGTGTGCTTGTTCACATCCAGCAGTGACCAAAGGGCTCAGACTGTTTTGGGCAGGCTCCTGGCTGTGTTGTAACAGCAGCTGTTGAGGTCACTGGCCTCACACTGTGATGCTTTGGAAAACGAGACAGGGGATGTGTTGTACAGCAGTGACTTCTCTGTTACAGGTGAGCAGCACCTGGGGAAAACAAACTGGAGTGTGATTTTGTGGATTCTTGGTGTTGTTTTGGAGAAGGCCCAAGAAATATTTTATTTTTTTTTACTTCTGCCCATATGTTTCTTTACCCATAGGGTTTTTGGTGCTCATGAAAATTGTAGGTCCTGAGTGTTCTGGTCTTCCTGAGGTTTTCTGTGGACCACTGAACTTTATTATAAAAATAGTCACAGAATTTTTTGGGTTGGAAGGGAACTTAAAGCTCATTCCACTCCACCCCCTGCCATGGCAGGGACACCTTCCACTATCCCAGGGTTCTGCAAGCCCAGCCCAGCCTGGCCTTGGACACTGGCAGGGATCCAGGGACAGCCAGAGCTTCTCTGGGCACGCTGTGCCAGTGCCCTCAAAGTAAAGAATTTCTTCTTTATATCTGGTATAAATTTATCTTCTTTTAGTTAAAGCCATTACTACTTGTGTTACTGCAACAGGTCATGCTAAAAGGTCTGTCCCCACCTTTCTTTTAACCTTTCTTAAATACTGAAAGTCTGCAATAAGTTCTTCCTAGAGCCCTCTCTTCTCCAGGCTTTATGGTGAAATCATACTACAAGGAGAGAGATGAAAATACAAAAATTCAGAACAAGAATGCCAGCTGCTGAGAAACGTTCTTGTCTTTTTTAAAAAAATTACTAAACCTGTTTATTTATCTCAGGCTTCTTAAAAACATGGGGGGAACAAGACTCAAAGGTACAGTTCTTCTTCCAAGGAGAGGCATGATGTGACTTACCCACTTGTGACAAGGTGTCAAATCATCTAGAACCCAACAACTCTGAATATTGGCAGGAATTCAGTGCTAGCGGCAAAGAGGAGCTGATGGTCTCTTTGGAGGAGCTCTTGAGCTTCTAACTGGTTCTCCTGGGGAGTCCTTCTGTGGTTTTTCTCTCTGCCTCAGCTTCTCTTATCTTGTGCATTGAGATAAGGCCATCAGTAGAGTGGGGATTTCATGTTTGCTGAAGGCTGGCAAGGGTAAGTCTTTGAAGTCTCCCAGAGTGAAGAGCAACCTGGGCTGAGCAGGTGGCTCTTACCTGAGCTGAGCTCCAGCTGCTCTTGCTGAGCCTGTCCTTACAGCATATCCAGCTCTCTGGAACTGCAGGATGCTGCAGAGATTGCCTTTCCCTGCCCTGTCCCATCCTCTGGCAGGAGAGCATTTCAGTCAGGGCTCTGTGTGAAACCTGAATCATCAAAGGATGGCCAGGGCCTGCCTTTCCTTTGGGCATGACCAGGGCTGGTGGTTGCTGCACAGGCGGCAGAGCAGAGCATCTCCTGACCCCCAGCACTGTCTCCAGGGAATTCCCTGTGGCTCCCTGACATCCCCCTGTGGGATGAGGCAGTCTGGTCAATGCTGGTGCTCAGGCTGCAGCAGGTATCTGTGGGGAGGGTTATTTCACATTCCCACCTTCTTTCAAAGATCCTCAGTGATCTGGTGTCCATACACTCTCAGAATCATTGTAGTGCAGGGGCATTATTTTTGTAAAAGCATTTTAATGAGTTTCATTTTATTCCTCCGTTCTCTGAACTGAATGTGAGCAGAGGCGAAAAGCTGTTTGGTGAAGGGCAGGAAGCTGTGGGCAGCCAGGTGGCTGAGGCAGAGCTCCAGGTCGGTGACAGATAATTTGGGTTCCTCCTGGGGAGTGTCCCCTGGCACCACATCTTCAGCACTGGACCCTCCCAGCACTCACAACGAGCAGCACTGAGCTTTGGTCCCCAGGCACAGTCCAGCTCCTGAACAAAAGCTGTTCCAGCCAAAGCCTGGCTGTGCCAGGGGCATGTCATTGGTACAAGGGACAGGAGGTGGCACAGCTGTGCCGGCCACCAGTGCCTCTCCCAGCTCTGCCCAGCACCACTGTGCTGGTGCCACTTGCAGCAGAGACCTGCCTCTCAGACGCCACATTTTTGCTGGTGTGATAACTGCTTTCCAAGCCAATGTATTTCTTAATGTTACCAGAAAGTTGCTAATACCATATGGCAAGGCTCTCTGTATTTTTGCAGGACAACAAACAAATTGTTGCTAGATGCCAGACTGCCCTGGCAGAGCTTTATCACTGATGCCTGCCAGCAGTAGCCTTTAGGGGATAGTAATAATTCGGGGCTGTTTACATTACAGCTTTAAATAGAGGTTTTCTTGAGGCATGTGTGTGTTTAGTCAGGAAAATTGGCTCAAAAATCTGACAGCATCAAAGAGTGAAGGTGTCCACCGGGCCTGTAAATGTGCTCTTGGCCCCTGAAACTGCCCTGGCCCCGTGGGAGAAGGAGCTGTGGGGGCTTCGGCAGCAGCCTCCTTTGTAGGGAAGGAGAATTCCCTGGGTGGAAGACACCAGGGGATTCTCCAAAGCCTTTTTGCTGTACCTGGAGCAGGTTTTCATCAGTTGGCTTTGGTTGACAATGGCGTTAAACTTTCTTGAAAGCTGTCTTTGAAAAGCTGCTGGTGGACACCCAGTTCCTCACTGCAGGGCTGGGGGTTGAGGCAAGGATGCTCTGGGATGAGTCTCGAGCCTGGTGCCCTCCATGTGCCCCAGTCCTATGTGACATTTGAGTGCAAATCATCCTAGTGCCTGCCATGCCAGGGCCATCCTGGCAACTTGGGGTGCTGCAAAGGTGCCAGGAGGCGTGTGGAGAGGGCAGGGACACCCTGGGGTTGCAGTTTGGAACTCTGGTGCAGTAGAAGAGGTGTTTGCCCTCCTCAGCTTGTATATTTAACACCACACCTAACTGCATCTTGGATTTGGGGCAGAACTCTATGTTTCACTGGGGTTTGATGCTTTTCCAGAATTTTTCCAGGAGTTGCACAGTATTCAGGTTGCTTGAAAGAGGCTTGTAAACCTAACAATTTCTGAATGCCGAATATGCAGCACAAACATGAGCAGGATTGGCGGGGTGTCAGGTTTAATAGCACGCGCTTTGTGGATCTCTCTGTGACACGCTCAGCCATAAACTGTTCTGACTTGGCATCTCATGTGAAAGCAAAACTTGACATGGCTTTTGCTGGACCTCACTCAGATCTCGTTTGGAGCTGCAGTCTGAGTCTTCACTCTCCTGTGAGTTTGTTTTAGTTTAAGTCATCTAAATAAACACATGCGCTGGACCCTGAAGCCAAGCAACTTTGGACATTGCCCTACTTTGGACAGGGAGACCTCCAGTCCTGGGGCAGTTTAAGGTGCCACAATATAACAAAGTAACCTTTTAACTATCTGTGAACATCTCAGTTAATTAAGCTTCTCAGCACAGCCATAATTCTTCAAGTGTTTGCTTGAAATAAAGCAAGTGGTCTTTTATAAAAAAAAAAATAAAATCTTTGTTATATTATTTTTGTGATAAGGATTGCAGGTGCTCTGCTGGGGATGTGAGGATTATGTGTCCTGGCTGTGTCAGGTCACCAGAGAGCTGTGTAACACATTTAGAGATTATTGTGATTCCTCTTTAGGAAATGTCCTGTTTCCTTTGGATATTTCTAAGAAGCCCCAGTTCTCTCTCAGACTGAGCTTTGCAAAGTCAAGGTTCACTTGCAGACCAAGCTTGTAAGCCTTGACCTCTGAATCTTTTCCTTATCCGTGGCTGGAAATGTCTATCCTCTTCCAGGGAAGAAAACCATCTTCTTGAAAGCTGTGTGATAATTTATTAATCTTTGCTGTGTTCAGGAAGTGTCATCATAAAGCTGCTGACCTCCTGTCCCCGTGTTTCATGGTGGCTGCATGTGGACTATTTTAGTTGCCTAAGGTTTAATGTTAATTGAAATTACTGATGGGGATCCCTGAGCCCTGGTCATGCCTTGTCTTGTCCGGGTGGGGAGGGTGTGCTGCTGAATGCATCTTGTGCTGACAGTTATCAAGTTGGATTAATTGCCTTCCTTCAGAGCATCTCATCTCCTAAGTGCAATTTTTGTTGGTCTTGAGCATCTCTTAAGATAAGGGTGATGTTTCTTCTAAGCACTGCTTAGTATATACACTGATGTATTTAACTGCAAGAAGGAGCACAGCAGTGCAGCCTTGTCTCTCTCAAATGGCTGTAGCTGAGATCACATTAAGGGACTCCTGCTCCTCAAGGATTGTTTCTCCTTGGCTTGTAGTTTGGTTTTGGAGAGGAGGTGAGAAAACAAAGGCTATTTTTGTAGTAGAGAATAAAGCCTGTGCTCCAAAAGTAGCAAAATAGAATCAATTTGATATAGCAGTTACAGAACTATATTTAAGGTCAAAGAAAAGTAGGTCCTGCTTAAATACATTTTTGTTCTTGAGATTCTCTGTCCTTGTCTTTCGGATACTCAAGGATACAAAGTTTTCCTGAGGGAGGACAAGTTTCAAGCCTTGCATTGTTTCATAGGGATGGAAGTTGGTCACTCACAGACCGTAGCAAATCTGGCTGATCACTTTTTATTGGTGGCCCTTGATTTGATGATGGGTTTCTCTCTTTTCTTAGTAATATAACTTGGCATGAAGAGAACTAATGCAATCCTGCATACAAGCAATGACCTTTCTTGGTTCCCCCCATTAAATTCCCCCCATTTAAGCTTGCCCCAGGGAAAGTGCTGTCACTCCTGGAATCTTGGCTGGATGAGATTGCATTTGTTTGAAATTATAACATACAGTCAGCATGTTGTTTAATGTGAATATGTCTGGGACAGACCCAGAATTTGCTATGAGGTCAGCAACTGTTCTAGTCTTGTTATCCTGCTCCACTCATCATCTATACCTGGCGTTTTAAACATTTTTTTAAGAAAACGTTTCCTATAGTGGCACAACTCTCTGTATCACAGAATCACTGAGGTTGGAAAAGCCCTCCCAGATCATGGAGTCCAAGCTATGCCTGATGCCCACCTTGTCACCAGCCCAGAGCACTGAGTGCCACATCCAGGCCTTACTTGGACACCTCCAGGGTTGGGGACTCCACCTCCATGGGCAGCCCCTTCCCATGTTTAACAAATCCCCCTGATGTCCAGCCTGAACTGCCCCCAAGTCTGAGTCTCTGTCCTCTTGTCCTGTCAATTGTTCCCAGGGAGAAGAGCGACCCTCACCTTGTTACAATTATATATTGAATTTAAGCCTACATGAAATGTGAATTTAAGCCTTCTTAGATGGCTTTTACAGAAAGTTCAGGCCTGGCCTGTGGAGGCTGGAAGTGACTGCTGGAAAAGAGCTCCCAGCAAAGCCCAGAGAAGTCCTTCAGCAACGGGTTGTGCTTTGTACAGAGGGGTAAAAACACCTCCCCGTCCCTTACCATCTGCAGCCCCTCCCAGCTTCCATGTAACTGGACCTGGTAGGTGCAGGTAATGGGAGATGCCATAGATCTGCTCAGATATCACATCTGAAACCTGCCTGGGGATTTGAATCTCCTGAAGAGCAGTAGCTTCCTGCTCCAGGAAACCTGCAGTTTTGACTTAAATTTTCCAAATTTTCTTTGGTTTAATAAAGTTAATTTAAAAAGCAGTTGATACTTCTCCTCATTAACAGTAAGTACATGCAGCTCTCTGAGATACAGTTAGGAATGTCTGTCAAGCAAATGTGCATCTTTTTAGCTGAAGCCACCTGCCCTAATTCAGGCCATGGCCACCCTGCTGCAGTGTTGGCAGGAGCCGTGGCAGTGACGGAAGGAGCAGGTGAGGAGGCCTGTCCTGGTGTAACCCCAGCATTGCCTGCTTCAGCCTACAGAGACTTCTTTCAACTGTATCCTCCTGTTTATCCTGTGACAGAGAGCTCTCCCAGGGCAATGTGAGGGTTACTGGACTTTGAAAAGGAGAATTTTGGAATGGAAGGTAGAAAGAAAGAAAAACTTTAAACTGTTCTCTTCCCCCCTTGGTTCCTGCAGCTTGTGTCTGGCACAGAAAGGCACAGGGCTCTGCCAAGCCTGGATGTCTTGACCCATGCATGCAGGACCGTGCCCTTTTTTGCCTGTTTTCGGGAGGGATGGGGTGTTCCCAGTGTGGGGGGGCAGCTGGGGCAAACGTGGGCAGGGCTGCTTTGAAACAGGGCCTCTGGAGGGAGATGTGCTCTCCATGGAGCATCTCCTCCACGTGGTTTTGTGTTACTTCCCTGCCTCGTGAATGCACTTAGATGTTCTGTACACATAATTAACCTCTCCGCTGTGCTGGCAGACACTTTTATTGAACTGCCCATCACAACTCCTAAGTATTTTCCTCGGAGGATTGTGCAGGTTCAGAGGGCAGAGAGCTGGAGGAAACGCGCATGAGGCTGAGTGACTCTTGGCAGTTATGGATGCAGCTTCCCTGATTTATAGCCTGCTCTAGGAGCAGGAATGTGCATTTGGGTCAAGAGGTGTCTCTGTGGTCAGGATGCCTTGTCATAAATCCAGGATGCTGAGCATCAGGATGCTGCTGATGGATCTGTTCCAATAATGCCATAAAGTGCAGGGGATGGTTGAGCACTGAGGCTCACTGCTGTGAGCAGGTTCTGCCACCCTGGCACTGTGGGCTCTGGCAGGGCTGTGCTCACCTTCCCGTCGTGTTTTCTGGCCTGTATTTAGAAGGTATATGTGTCAAGGGGGAGAGGGGCAGTGCTAAAAGCTGTGACCTTAACACTGCTCCTGTATTGCCTCCTTCCAGCTGGGATTTTCCAAGCCATGTGGAGCGAGTCTGGAGGAGGCTCTGACCATTGCCCCTCTGACTTTGAGCTAAGCTTGTGCAAAACTGCAGAGAAGGAACTTCCTGAAAGCCACACATTGCTGGGCACTGCTGGAGAAACAGCTCTTGGGCTGTCAGGGTTTATCAGTGGTGCTTGGAGCACCAGCCTTGGGTCCTCAGCTTGGTGTCCTTCAGGAGCAGCTCACAGGGACTGCTGAGCCATGCTGCTCCTGGAAACCCAAGCCTTCCCTGCTGTCACTGCTGTGAAATTTAGGAGACGTGGGCCAGGATTTCTTCTGTGTAATGCAATGGGTGAATCTAAGAGTGTCAGTGTCCGAGGGAATTTTCAGCAGCCCTTTGAAATGATTGCTGAACTCAGTGGATGTGACTCATACCTGGGGGTGGCATGAAACTGGTGGGGTACCAGTGCTTGGGAACCCTGTCTACCTGTCTGTCTGTCTGTCTGTGGAGGAGAGAAGGATGGGTGCAGGAAGGGTCCATTTTCAGTGGTTTTTCTTGTAAAAGCCTGGGTGTGTGCAGCTCTTGGAAACCTTTTGCTTGAGTGGTAGCTTTCCCTGCACCAGAATTTTTGGGAGGTGGAGGCTTGCTTCCCTTGCAGAGGGAGATGCTCTCCATTGTACGCAGGACTGGTGTCAGCACAGTTTGACTTTGAGCCAGGGAGATGAGCTGGCAGAAAGGTGATAATTAGACAGAAACTCAGCCCCCTCTCACTTGGAGTGCTGAGGCTTGCTGTGGCCTGTGCCAAGCCAGCATTCCTGGCTTGTCACAGACGTGTTTGGTGGCATTTGGGATTTGTTGTTATTTGCAGCACATCACCAGTCGTTTACCCAGAGAGCTCCTAATTGCAGCAGCACTTGAGGAGGGAAAGTGTTTTAACCTAAGCTTAGCTAACAACAGCTTAATTTGTGCCCTGATCTTTGCAAAAGGAGAAACTTTTCTGTCCTGGAGGCTTCTCTCCCCACTTGGAGGTGTTACCCGAGCTGCTGGCACAAGCTCATTGTTGCTGTGAAAGCCGAGGGAAGTTTGGATTTTCCGGTGCCCATTGCGCCAGATTTGTGGAGCGTAAATGAGAAAACCTTCGCTGGCCTCCGTGTGCCATAAAGAGGTGCTCAGGTGGCTCAGCGTGGCAGGCTGCGGGGGGAAGGCGGAGGCGGCTGCTGCACCTGCTGATGCTTTGGCTCGGGCTGGTGGCACAGAGCGGCCGCGAATTCCCCCTGAGCTGCAAGCTGTTCATGGCAGAAATGCCTCGATCCGAGGAGCACTCCTGCTACAACAACAAAGAGCTCTTTGATCCTTTCCATTTGGAGAACTTAAAACAAGAAAGCCAAACTACAATAAGACCAAGTTGGGTCATAAAAAGGAGAGCAGGAGCACCAAAGCACTCCGGAGTGTAATTGTAGAAGCAGCAAATGCTTTGGCACTTAATTCTGCTTTAGTGTCAGTTCAACATGTTTCACGTTTAAGACTGAAGAGCCCCTCGCCAAATGCTCTGCACAAACAATGTAGGGCTGCTCCTTGGTGAGCCCCCCTGGCTCAGCGCGGCCCCTCTGCTCTGCTGCCCTCAGCTGCAAGCAGGGTGGAGCCAGCTCACGGTGCAGAAACTCTCCTCCAACCCTTGGGTGCTACTGCTCTAACCCTGCTCTGTAAAAGCTCTGGCACTGCTCAGGTCCCTGCCTGGCACTGGGCACTGACCCACTGCCAGGGGGCAGCTCCCCAGCCCTTGTTCTGGGAGATGCTCTGCTGGAGCCGTCCTTTGGTGCTGCTCAGGCTGTGCTTTTCCTTCCCTCTGCACAGACCCGGGCCACGCCCCAGAGCTTTCCCTGGAAGGTGGCATTTAGATCAGGCATTTTGTAAAGCATTTATCGGAAATTTGGCTAACAGATACCACATCTTCCCAAAGCTGTTGGAGTGTGTTTAAACAAAACATGCTCTGATTTATTTCTTTGCAAAGAACTGACCTGCAAGGTGGCACAGCCTTGTTGCAGCGCCAGGCAGCAGCCCCTGGGCCAACACCAACAATTTGGTCTTCTTGCAGAGACCTTTGCAGGAGCAGGGTTATGCCTCTACTGTGTCTTGCTCTGAGCAGGGAGTGTGGCTGGAGCTGCTGCCAGTTGGATAGTGAGGCCAAAAGGCAGGAGCGGCCAGTAGGGCACACATGGGGCACGTGAATCCTTCATTCTTGCTATGGAGGGGACAGGGATGTGGGGCTGCATGTGGGACCTCCTCTGTCCTGTGGCCAGACCATCACACTGGGCCAGATGGCAGTGTGGCTGTGTGCAGCTCTGGTGCTTTCAAGAACTTCTTTATTGTCAAGAATCAGTTGAAAACACTAAGCTCGGTGTTTTGGAGGCTGAGTGCTCTGCAGAGCACATCCCTGCCCGTGCAGTGTGTGTGAAATTTGGCTTGGCAGCAGCTCCCACCTGGCATTGGTGATGGAGAGTGCAGCCTTGGGTCAGTTGCACCAGGAGCTCCTGGGGAAGGGTTTGCCTGTGGCTGGAGCAGGGAATGATGCTTGACCAAAGCTGTCTCCCTCTTCTCTTTCACACCCCTCTCTTTGGAGGAGTGAGGGGATGGTGACAGACCCGAGGAGTGATTTGCTATGGCTTAAATAGGGAACTGATTAAATTTTAAATGTTGGGCACCTATGCTTAAAAATTACTGAAAACCTTCACAAATTGATTTTTCCCCTAATAGATTGCTGTGGGTACAGCTCTTCATGGTGTAGGTAACTTGTGTGAATGATTTATCCTGTTGGGGATCATAAAAGAAACTGTAAAATTATCTTGTCAGTATTTGAAAATCATTTGTGTGTCTGTGACGTGTCTTAGCAGATACAGGAATGCTCTGTTTGGGGAAGTGAGGTCCTTATCCTGATTTATCTCTAGGCACTTGTAAATGTTGCTGTAATTTCATGTTATCAAACCACTTAGCTCTTCCTCTTCCAGAACAAAGTAATTCTATCTCATGTACCTTGTTTACTTCAAATTAGCCCTGAGGTTGGCCTGAAGTTGCACCTTGTTATTCCTTCACCTCCTGTCTCCATCTTAGGCTCTGTTGGCAATTTTGAAGGTAAAAGTAAATGCCTCTTTGTTATTAATAGAATAAGTTCCCCCTCCCACACACATGTTTTCTTTTCATTCCAGTCTTCATTTTCTGTGAAAAACTGGAATTGCAGTACAAGTGGAAACTTCCCAAATTGCATGAAAACCCCTTAATTCTCCTAGCAACAAGGTCAGGGCTCAAATCCAGTCCCTTTCCACAAGCATGGGGGGAACAGCCCTTCCAATTACCTGCTCCCCCTGCGGTATGGATCCGGTCGGTTCACAGGCACCTGGGTTTGGGTGGATTTGAATCCCAGCCATGGTATTGTTTAGAAATTCTCCACTCACTGGGGAAGGGTTTGTAGTGGGCTGAACCCTGAGAAACCTGGAGCTGGTTTTATGGCTTCCCATTGAAATCTGGTGGAACCCTGTGGTGTTGACTGATTTCCCCCTTTGCCACTCATGTGGCTTTGATCAAACGCAGGACTCAGAGAATGACACCCCCAGGAACTGGAACCACTGAGTTTTGCCCAGTTCTGCTGTTCATTAAAGTGTTTGTGAGCTTCCAGTTGTGGATGGTAAAATGAGGACCTTTGTGCCTATCCAGGATGGAGACTGCTGGTCCTACGTCAAAGCTCTTGTGCAGGCCCTGGATTAGCAGAATTGTTGCAAAAGTTGCCAGAATTTGCCCTCTTAATGAGACCTTCCCTGGTGCTGAAAGCCTTGAGGCAGGGGGGTGCAGTGCTGACTTCAGGGCAAACATCACCTTCTGTCACACGGGTGGAACCAAAGCTCTGCTAAAGGCATTGAGTCCTGGAGGAATGGCTGGCCCTGGGGGCTGGTGATGACCAGTCATCTTCACTTTCCTCTGTTTCTGCCTTCAGTTTGAGTTCTGGTGCCTGATGGGTCCCATGTTGTGGCTGTTTGGAGTGCAGGGAGGCCTGTGCAGAGTGGCCCAGAGGGGTTCCCTCGTGTTCCACGATCCCCTGCCCTTCCCACAAACTGCAGCAAACTGCACAGGGATTGTGCAGCACGTTTTAGGATGACTCCCCTGGAAGGGCGGGGTTGAGCTGTCCTTAGGGAAGGGATGGAGACCATGCAGGGCTCCCCTCCTCGCCCCAGCCTTGTGCCCAGAGGAGCCTCTGAGCAGAGCTGGGGCTGGGGGCTGAGTAACTCACCCTGCTGTGGCTTCCCTGCCCCCTCAGAATGTGATGGCTAAAGACTGAGAGGGTCTGACAGTGTTTAGTTTGGGTGTTAGCAGGGTTTAATAGCAGATGTAGGCCTGCAGTTCTAAAAAAACTCATTTGATTTCAGTGGGAAGCTGAATTGGGCTATGATAGAAATCCTTCCTTTGGCTTTGCTGAGCATTAAATGAAGTCATGTGCAGTGGTTTATATCTACTTATCCTGAATATCTTCTGATGCATAAATCAAAGTGTGGGTGCACATGACATGTGGCATTCTAGGTACAGCACTAGTAATCAGCAGTTAAAGGGCAAAATGCTTTCTGGCAGAAGGTTATGGGTGAGAAGAATTTTCTTTGTGCTTAAGTACTTGAAGATGCAGTTGTGTGATGCTGTCACTCCCTCCAGTGCTGCCTGTGCTATGTGAGAGTCCTGAATGCAGAGATCCCTGTTCTGCTGTGTTCAGAGCCCAGTTCTGGGTTTGGTAGTCTTGATCTCCAGGCTGAGCTGAAACCAGTTTGGCTTCAGGGCTCTCCAGGGTCCCAGGGACTGGAGTGGGGCCAGAGACCCCAGTGGCTCCAGGACCCCTGGGGCACCACGTGTGGTCCATCTGCCAGTGGTTGCCCTGGAATCACATGGGGGAGAGTTTTCAAACTCCTATGCAGGCTTGGACTGAGGCTTGTAATTATTTTAGTGAGATTTGGGTAGCTGTGGGTGAAAACCCATAAGGTACTTCAGAAAACATCAGAAGTGAGGGGTAGAAGGGGAATTGCTGTTGTTTGGGCCACATGAGATTCTGGAATTTGGCATTTTCTGACTAAGTATGATGTTTTCCTGGCACAAGTTCAATTCATCCTCTCTCCCTAATGGAAAAAAGCAAAGCTGGATGTCTTACTTTGCTTGCAGTTGAAGGCGCTGGACTGGATGAACTTAACTGTTGTCTTTGAAAATTTTTTCTCCCCTTGGATAAGAGCATTTAAAAAAAAGAAATTATGACCTCACGCTTTTATGCTTTAAAAAAAAATTCTATTTCAGCTGATGCTTGTTATGGCTCTTATTAACAATGTTTGAATCAAAAAAGAAGTCCAGATGTGATGTTTTTATTTATGCCAAATTGGGTTTTGGTCACTGAGCTTGCATTTGGATTATATTTTTTTCTTTTCCTTTTTTTTCTTTTTCAGCCTGATGGCACCAGTAAGGAGTGTGTCTTTATTGAAAAAGTCCTAGAAAACAACTACACGGCACTGATGTCTGCGAAATATTCAGGCTGGTATGTTGGATTCACCAAAAAAGGGAGGCCACGGAAAGGGCCCAAGACCCGGGAAAACCAGCAAGATGTACACTTTATGAAGAGATACCCAAAGGGGCAAATGGAGATACAGAAACCTTTCAAGTACACAACAGTCACCAAGAGGACTAAGAGGATACGACCCACCAACCCCAGCTAAAAATAGACAAAAAAAAGTGTCACAATAAGAAACCACAAAAAGAAAAAAAAAAAAAAAAACTGCACCAGAGGAATATTTTTACATTAAAAATAAGGAAGAAGCTCTATTTTTGTACATTGTGTTTTAAAAAAATAAAAATTAAAAAAAATTAATAAAAGACTAGATGGCAAATGCTGGGGAAAGCTGTTCGGGATTTATTGTGACTTGAAAAATGAAATGAACTGCTCTATTTAAATTGACTTCTTGTTGTTGATGACACACAGGTGCTTATTTTGCTTTTTTTTTGGAAAGGACAACTTCTCAAGCATATCCCCAGAGGAGAAAAAAAAAATTATTAAAAATAAATAAATAAAACCAAAGAAAACCAAAGTTCTTTCCCAAAGTTACTGAGACCCTGCCCCGCCAAGTGCCGGTTGGCAGTAATCTATTTATTGCCTGCTGCCCGCCGGCCAGGACAGGCGGTGTGAGCTGCAGGGATGAGGCCCGTGGAGCTCTTGGCGCACCGATCCTCTGTAACCCTCCTGACGACATAGGGAGTCACGGCTCCGTGATCCTGCATCCTGCTCACTTCTGGAGAATGCTGCTAACTACAGTCAAGTGACTACAAGATGACCTAGTACACCAATGATAAGGGAATATTTTAAAACCAGCTATATTATATATATTATATATATATAAGCTATTTATTTCACCTCTCTGTATATTGCAGTTCCATGAACCAAGTATTACTGCCTCAACAATTAAAAAATTATTTAAAACGTATGTACATATTTTTGCTGTTCACACTTCTTTCCCCTCCCTGAGTAGTGGTTTTTTAATGCATATTTATCCTTTGTGCGAGGCCAACAAGAAATGTTCAGGGCAGTTCCCCACTGTAAACTTCATTGCCAATTCTCTAGTTCTTCCTGGTCCTCAGTTCTATCTTCCTCTTCCTCCCTGGTTGTTGTTACGAGGAAGAGTCTCAGTGCAGTGGTGGAGGGCCGAGTGTGATGGAATCCATGCTGGTGTTTTTCAAGAGCAGCACATTTAATCCTTTTCTGTCCAAGAAATATTTCCTAAAGTTGTGGCCAAGCAGAAAGTAAACTGGAAAATGAGTATCTGACTGCATTAACACACACTTACGTGTGGCTTGTGTTTCCTTCATTAGAGCTTTTAGAGGGGCTCTTGCTTTCAGCTGTTTAATTCAAAATTGTGCCTTTTAAAACTTGCCCTCAGCCAGACAAATCCCTCTCCTTTGTCCTGCATGATTCGCCCAGCTCATCCAGGAACTGTTTCCCTGGTCAGTCCAGCCAGCTTTCCTTCCAGGGATTCTGCACAGGACATGGGTGATGTAAAGTGCCCTACAAACAGAAAGTGGGGAAAAGAAGCAAGATGAAATATCTGACCTCAGATTTTAGCTGGAATGGCATGGAGCCCAAGTGGAGTTTTCAAGAGAAGCTCACTTGGCTTTTCCTTCTCTCTGTGTGCAGACATGGCTACACTCCCCGGTTACAGCCAGGGCTGGAAATGCTCAAAGCCACTAAGAAAGCTTTTTCTTTTTAATCAGGAGAATGACTCTCCCCAGAATAAGCTTTCCCAAGATAACTTTGAGAGCTGCAGCCAAATCCTGTAGATCAAAGCTGTTTGGGAGATGGTGCAGATAAGCATGCAAGCTTGAGGATGCTTATCTGAACCAATCTCCAAACCTTGCAAGCCTAGAGAAAAATGAGCAGTGCTAAGCAGGGTAACTCCACACTGCTCCAGGAGGAGCTGGGCAGCTGTACAGGTGATGCCTCATGCCAACTAAGCACGGGAGGTCACTCAACAGCCCCTGTCCCAGGGCATTACTGGGAGCTGCTCTCCTGGGGCACCTGGAGACAAGCACAGGAGAAGGATACAATGGTGGAATTGGTTAGTGGGAGCTGCAAGGCTTTGCCAGCTTTGTCTTTGGATTGATTCATGTGGGAAGGATTTGGGGAAAGTTCAGAGGAGTGCTGGGGTGGAGGATTGGGAGCAGCTGGAGATTTGCTGTGTTAGTACCTCCAAGAGGAGACACCCAGTTGATTTCTAAGAGTGAGAAAGGTTTTATGGGTGCCTTTTTTTCTCCTTGAAATACTGCCATGGCCCTAATGCTTTCACTGTTAGAACAACAGGATTTGTTTGCCATTGGAGAAGTTTGAAGGGGTGGGGGCAGTAAAGACTGGAGAAGTCTGAGCAGAAGCGCTCTCCTCTTCCAGGTTGAGGCTGGGAGCAACCAGGGAGGATCTGCTCCCTGTCCCACTATAGGAGATTGGCACATGGGAGTGAGGGGCCATACAATTGGAATGTGACTGGGGCCTCTGTCCCTCATGTCATCGGATTACAGGAGTATTTCCTGCACAGCAGTGGGACAGGTTCCACAGGTTGTGGAAAGGCAGGGTGGTGAGGAGATGAATGCTCACCTGGATTAGGTGATGCTGGAGGGATTTGTTGGCTGATGGTGCACATTAAGTATTTGTATTTGAACATCTGCTTTCAGGCTTTATTAACAACAAAAGCAGGAGCAAAGGTGAGAAGAATTCACACCAGGTCCCCTTCAGAGAACCTTCACATTGGACAGAAGGGTGGTCTGGGTGGGAGACATTCAAGGACTGAACAGAAATAGGGGAAATCCATCCTGTGCCCAGTGAGGCACAGCATGGGCACATGGTACTCCTGCCCTGGGATGTGCCTGGGGGTCGGGCCAGGTAAGAGGTGGAGATTAGTGGTTATAGGTGGACAGCCTGCTGGACAGGTCCATCTCTGACTCCAGAGCAGAGAAGTAGCTTGTCTGTGGTGTTTAACTTCATTTTGTTTTTCAGAAAGTCTTCAGTCACTCTGAAAATGAGCTAAGATTTCCCATGAAGGCTTTGCATTTGATTTACTTTATAACTGAATATTGTTAATGAGGATTTAATTGCTATTCTGGGATTCTCCTCAAGAGCGAGGGACGTAACGCTCTGTGATGGCATTAATGTGTGTGGAGCTCTGAGCGGGCATACTTTAACCAGTATTCTGCTTAATTTGCTTTAATAAAAGCATGTTGGAGCTACTGCCTCAGAAACACTGCTGGATTTGTCACACTGTTTTGATAGCTGAGATCAGAGAGAGGCATGGGTTGATAATGCTGGGGTGGCTTTGTCAGGGTCTGGAGCCACTGAGCCCAGGAGGGAAACTTTGTGGGTCTAAGGAAGTTTTCTGAGCATGTTGCACAAACCAGAGCTGTTTGATAAGACCTTCTGGGTGGGTGGTTGATGTCCTGTGCTGTCCCTGTGAGGATGAAGGGTCAGTGGTCACAGTTCAGCTAGGCTCAGTGTCTGGTTGAGGCAGGGCAAACCCTTCACCACGGTGGTGTTGTGCCCTAACTGGGGCTTATCACTGGCCAAGAGGACAAAGAGCATCCTGGTCCCTGTGCAAGGTGTCTTCCCTGCCAATCCGCCCTGGCCCACAGAGCTGTCAGTGGGTGAATGAGTTCATATCACTGCAGCTGGAGCCCCGAAGTTGGTGTGGTCTTTCCTGCTCAGCAGCAGAGTTTTGTTCTGTGTCTGCCTTGTTGATAAAAATGCAGATGCCAAGGCAGGCTCTGACCTGGAGCGCCCCAAGAGAGCCTGATCTGCCCCTCTCAGCCAGCAGCTGGCTTTTGGCAACAATCCCTTGGGAGCATAGGCATGGGAAGTCTGTGTTTGTTTCCTTGTACTGTCCTTGCAGTCTTTCACTCAGGATCACCCCCGTGGTGCTGGGTCACACCAGTTTGGATGAATTTTCACAGACATGAAGCAGCGGAGCAGCCCAGGAGCATATTTGCAGTTCTAGCCCTGCCCTTCTGCACCAGGTATAGCTGACCTGTGACAGGAACTGATCCCTTCAGCTGCATCTCTTACACATCAGTGTGTGGGATATTTGTGCAGTTGCAATTATAACATCTTCTGGGACCATGGCTGATCTATCCTCCAATAAATGTCATGAGGTGGGACAAGGGAAGAAGGAAGCAGTCGGGTCAAAAATAATGAAGTTTTGGGAAGGGATGCTGCCCTAGTAGTTCAGTGACAAGAAGACCCTATTTCTATGTCCTTGGCTTCTGGAATGAAAGCCATAGTCTAAATGGGCTGGATGCTCTCAAGCCTGTGACCCTGTGTGTCTGTAGGGTTGTTGGAGTGGGGTAGATATTGGGGGGGGGACCCTGAAAGCACCCTGAGGCCTGAGCTCATCTCAGCCCTGCCTGCTGCAGTGCCTCGGTCTTTGCAGCGACTTATTTACCTGGGCTCATGGAAACATGGCAAGGTGGAAGTTAGGTCTGGCTTAGGCAAACAACCAGCCTAGACCAGCTCTTGGAGCAAGGCTTGACAGGCATATGTGTAGCCATAGCGGTGGTGTTCTGCACCATGTGCCTGATGATCTTCATCAGCTTTCCTTGATTCTCTGCTCAGTTTGGTGTACTGTACTCAATCTATACCTTCACAAAAGCAGTGGAACAGGATTTCAGCCATGATTTTAGACTCCAGATGGAGAAGATGGTCTTTGTGTTGTCTAGGAGAGTTTGTCCACCAAGGAGGATCTAACTGAACAATTGGAGTCAAGTCTAGGTGGGACAGGTTGGGTAACAGAAAACATGGGTTACTTTGGCTCCCAGAGCACACTGTGTTACCATGCCTGCCTTTGAGAAATAAGGTTGGAATAGGTGAAAATGTGTGTGTGTGTAGTGGTGGTTGGGCTTTTTTAGGCCACCGGATTACTGTACAACACAAGTATCTGCTGATAGAGGAGGAAGAGAAACTGTGTGCATGTATAGAGTGCAGAGAATGTGCAAAGAAACTGTACATTCCCCCAAGCCCCACTCAGTCATGCTCATCCAACAGGAGCAAGGGGGTCACACAAAGCAGGGGCATCCCGCAGGAAAACATCTTTTCTCTGCTGTCCACTCTCAAGGTATTAAACACCATAGGTTGTGTCTGCTGTGAGGCAGAGCAGGTATACTCCTATGCAGAATTTCCTGGTCATGTGCCAAAGGGTGGAAGTTTATACTTAAGATTCACAACAGCTGTTTAAAGTGCCTATGTCTCGTGCCAGCCATACCACCTGAATGGCCAAGGGATATATATAAAACTTCAATTATTTTTTGAATGTTTGTTGTTATTCATTTGGAGACAGATGAGAGGAGATTCCTCACAAATGATGTAACCTATGTAGACTGTTATTTCCAACAGTGTGAGCTGAAAAATTAGGGAGGAAAAACCAGGTCAAACTGAAACTTTTCTTTTTTTTCTCTTTAAGTGAGACAAAGTACTGAGTGGAGTGATTTGGGTTTATCAGAGACATTTAATTCACTCTATTAAGGATTTCTTTAATTTCTTTAAATACATGTGATTTCATAGGAAAAAAACAATAGAAGTTTCAAAAGTAAAAAACAATTATGTGATGCCCAAAAAAGTCTCCCCTGCATATTTGTAGTTAAAACTGATTTAAGCCCCCCACTGAACCTTCAATCCTATGTGGCAGTTTTCTGTTGTTTTAGCAAATGCTGCCTCTCTCCACTTGCTGAAGCCTTGGATGGAACCTTTTCTGGAGCCCATGGATGGGTGCAGAGCCCAGACCTTCTCCCTGTCCCATGCATTCTTGCTGCTCTTCTTCTGCCCCCCCTTATATCAGGGGCTGAATCCTGGCTGATGGTAGCAAAGGTCAGAATACTGTTTCCTTCCTCCCATGGCATTTTAATTTTACAGTGCCTGAGTTAAGGTGCTGTCTCAAGGAGATCTACACTGTGAGCATCCTCCACAGAGTTCTCATCCCTCAGCAAGGTCTGGTGCATACTGAGGGCTCTGTGGCCATCAAGACCTGTGAATTTAGTGCTAACTGACACAGACGAGCCAAGCTGTGAGCTCTGGGATGGTGGTGACCAGTCTCTGACTGTGTTTGTTGTGGGTGGGACTCGTTTCTACTCAGAAAATTACGGAAAGTTTAGACCAACCAGTGCAGCATGAAGGTGGCTGACACCTGCCTGGGCAGGGGCTGATTCCCAGCCTTGGAGCAGACTAAAGGGTAACTGTCTGCACATCTCAGCGGCTGCCAGGCTGGAGGACCCGTGGCTGAGCCACAGGAAGCATAACTGAATTATACTGGGCTTGGAAAACAACCTGTTGAGTTTCCCAAGCCACATCAAACCCATCTAAAGAGAGATGAATTGGTCTGCTCAGGCCTAAAGGATAGAAAACACTGCCTTTGTTTTGAAAAAAACAACTGCAGCGGCCAGGAATAACAGAAGATGTAACTGCACCAAAGCCTCCAATGGGAGTTTCCTTCTGTGTTAAGCCGCGCAAGCATGCTAAGGTTTGCAGTGTGTTTTGAGGGATGTCCTGGATGCAGGACAGCATGGCCCAGCTGGGGGAAGCACTGCAGGTGATGCTGACCTTCCCCTTCCCAGCTGAGGGCTTGTTCCTCCCTTGGGAGGTGTTTTCAGTGGCTTGTGCAATTGCAGTCTTGGAAGGGCAATTTTTTTCTGCCGAAGAGTAAATTCTGAACCTGCTTTTGTCCCAAGGGAATGCAATGAACTGTGGCAATCATGGGAGAAATTTTTAATTGAGAAATTTCACCTCAAAACTTTGCAGCTTGGGGATCCAGAGACATGTGCCCATTTTGTGGTACACCATTATGACTGCCCAGGAGAGAGGTGCCACAAGAAACTCTGGCATGGGTGGAGCAGCAAGGGTGCAGGGAAAGGTTGTCCCAGTGTGCTGTGAGGCTGTGCAGAGTCAGCAGCCCCTGTGGTGGTCAGTTTGGAGCTGGCTGGGAGTAGAGCCCACCGTGGCCAGCTGGGAGGTGACCATGGTACAGGCCTGGAGCTGCTGCCAGCCAGTGGGGTTTGTGTGTGAGGCCAAAGGGAGCTGCCAGGAATGAGAGGGAAGGCAATGGTGTGCGAGGAACGAGCCATGGCCCGGCCAGCAGGGCCTGAGTTCCTGGGAGGTAGGACATGTTACTTTGATCAGATGATCGGATTTGCATGAATCAGAACGAAGAAATCTTGGCTGGGGTTTACAAAGGAGTCTAGAGAAATGAGCTGCCCCTTTATCTCTGTATCTGACACAAGCACAGTGAAAACCCTTCTACTCCTTGTTGGGACCATTTTCCAAGGAGAGACAGCTATGGAGAGCTTACAGCCATGGCAGGCTTTTGGGCTGTGATCATCTCTGCTCGAAAGTTTTCAAAAGGATAAAATGAACCTCCTATTATAAGGACTGAAAATAATCCTAAATGAATAACACACATGCAGCTTTCACAGGCACATATTTCTGAGCCATTGGAAATGTTGGCACATGCAAACAAATAAAAACACATGTCCCAGGCCTCTGGTTTTCATAGATTTCTGCATGCCATGACATTTGGGGGGGGTGGCATTGCCAAGAGCTAACAAACCAGATTCCCAGGCTTGATTTGCAGAGCTGGCTCAGGGATGCATGGACAGAGAGGGGAGGTCTTTGGCTCTGGGGACCACAGCACTGCAGGGACCACACCCCTGCATGGGGTGCCTGCCTATGGTGGGACAGGGCAGTAGGGAGGGCTGATTCCCATGGGGCAAGGTGGGCAGTTGGGAGGCTCCAGAGAAAGATGTGAAATGGGGAGGCTCTCTAGAAGCAGCCTGAGACCAGGGATCTGAGACCCAACTCCTCTGGAAGGCAAAAGGGTGACAGAGAGCAATTGCTTGGAAACCCACAGCTGACAGCAGTGCCTAAAGCACTCTCTGGAGAGAAAATCTGGGTGAGCTGCCTGTGTGTGACTCCATTGGATCTTTTAGTTGCCATGATAGTGACAGTGGCAACCACCATCAGAGCCAGCACCAGCCTCTGGGGACCCTGAGAGTGAGGGATAGGGACTCTGCATCTGCCCAGAGCTGACAGAGTGCTGGGCTTATGCAGGCTGTGCACCGCAGAACAGCTGGGTGCTCACACAGCTCGTGTGCACCATCCATCTGCCTGCCTGCCTGTCTGGATTCCTTGGGAAAGGTAAAACACCATTTCCTGCAGGGTCAGATATTTTGGAGGGGGAAGAAAGCAATTTGTGGCTGTGTTGTCTGCCTGATCAAAAGTGTTACCGGACTGAGCTACACAATGTGCACTCTTTAAACCGGTCCCAATTAGCCCTTCTTGCTAATGCTGTGTTTCATTCCTGGGAGACTGCACTGGGAGAGCTGTTATGACTTTGTGATTGTGCACATACCTTTATGTGCTTTCATTCTTAATCCCCTTTTTGCAGAAGCCAAAAGGTCTTCCAGCCAAAAAGGAAATCAAAACCTTTTGTTGGCTGCTTCATAAGAATTAAGGGTGGGATGAAGGTTGTAGCAGGATCTTAATTAGCCATTGTAAATAACGAGAGCGGCAGTGCCTGCAACCATATACCACCTTGGGTTGAGATATTGTCAGACCACACAAAGCTAGGTGAATGGGCAGCACAATGGCAGATAAAATTCACCCCTGATAACTGCAAGGCAAGGCACAGCAAGGAATAATTCGAGCTGTGCCTGCACTCTGTCGGGTTCCGCATTAATTGTAATCATTTACACTCACAAATTGAGCACAATCATAGCTACTCTGGGGTCTTTTTTCCTCTTTGCTGTTGTGAGAGTAAAACAAAATATGAGGATGGTTAAAGAGAGGGATGTAAAATATTCCCTAATTCCTGTCTACTCACAGGATAGGTCTGGAGGAGACCCTTGCTAACACACCAAGTTTCTTTCTGGATATCTGATCTCAAAAGGGGATGTAGTGGAAATAATAAGTTCAGAGGCTGACAATGAAAATACTTAGAGGCCTGGTGAGGGAATGCTTTATGTAGGTATTGAAAGGACTGTGCCTACTTCATTTAGAGACAGGAAAGTAATGAATAGTCTAGACTGCAGAGAAAGAAAATTGGGATCTCCCACTCACCTGCTCTCCCAACACAGAGAAATTCAATGAAAGGCAGCAAATATCAAAACTACTGAAAGAGAGGGGTTCTTGACTTGGGGAAAATTAACATGTAGCATGGAAATTAGCTTTGGGCTCAGACAATGGGAGCCTGGAGAACAGCATCAGAAGGACAGGGTGTTGGGCAGCACACTCCCATATAGACTGGTGCTTCATCCATCCTGCCCAGTGAAAACCACTGGGGTTCAACCTTGTTTCATTCACATTAAATAGCTCTGGAGAAAGAATGAAATAACTCCACAGGTGCTCGGAGTCCTTGCCCTGTCCTGTGTCTCAGAGGCCTGCTGTTCTCACACTCTTGTGCTGAAGGAGCAGCAAAGGTGGCCTTGTATGGCCTTGCAGGACATTTGTAGGGTCCATCCTCAGTCTTTTACCTTTCCATCCCCACAAGAAGCTCCACAGGCACCTCTTTCCAAGGAGACCTTTGCCCATGTGGCAACCCTGGTTGCAAACCCTACCTTGCCATTTCTCTTGGTGCTTTTTAGATTCTAAGGCCCTTCCTGTGTCACAGAGGGACCATCCCATTTGCTCACTGTCAAGACAGTGCCGGTGTGGGATGTGGCAGGGATGTATAGCCATGTGTTGCATGGAGTTGGAGACGAGAACTGTCCTACCCCTTCACAGGGTGACCCAGACTTGCCCATACCTCGCTGCTTTTCACATCAGCCAGCCAGACAACTGAGCACAAGTCATCCCATTCTGGAGGTGGGGAAATTGGGATTACTTGTCTGTTCTTGAACATGGCAAGTTTTGCCTTTCGTGTTTCACAGCCTGATCCTACAAGCTCCTCACACACATTTGGGCTGAGATCTTTTCTGGCCTGAGGCCTTTGGGTGCTCAAATCCCATCTGTTTGGCACCTTGAAGCCAGATTTCTCCTGTGGTTTCAGGAGGAGATCCATGCACACAGCAGGCCCTTTGCTTTGGGGATCTAAATGGCTGCATGGAATGGTTTGCTGGAAAGCAGCACAAACAGCTGCTGGGCAGGAGCAGGTCTGGCTGCAGAGCTCATGGGCCCTGCCATGGCTGGGTGTCTTCTCCAGAAGCAGCAGGGGCTGGGCTGGGCAGCCCAGCTGTGGGCCCGGCTGTGGGTGCTGTGGCCCTGGCTGTGGGTGCTGTGGGTGCTGTGGGCCCGGCTGTGGGTGCTGTGGGCCCGGCTGTGGGTGCTGTGGGTGCTGTGGGTGCTGTGGGTGCTGTGGGCCCGGCTGTGGGTGCTGTGGGCCCGGCTGTGGGTGCTGTGGGTGCTGTGGGTGCTGTGGGCCTGGCTGTGGGTGCTGTGGCCCTGGCTGTGGGTGCTGTGGGCCCGGCTGTGGGTGCTGTGGGTGCTGTGGGTGCTGTGGGCCTGGCTGTGGGTGCTGTGGCCCTGGCTGTGGGTGCTGTGGGTGCTGTGGGCCCGGCTGTGGGTGCTGTGGCCCTGGCTGTGGGTGCTGTGGGCCCGGCTGTGGGTGCTGTGGGTGCTGTGGGTGCTGTGGGTGCTGTGGCCCTGGCTGTGGGTGCTGTGGGCCCGGCTGTGGGTGCTGTGGGTGCTGTGGGTGCTGTGGGCCTGGCTGTGGGTGCTGTGGGTGCTGTGGGTGCTGTGGGTGCTGTGGGCCTGGCTGTGGGTGCTGTGGGTGCTGTGGGTGCTGTGGGCCCGGCTGTGGGTGCTGTGGGTGCTGTGGGTGCTGTGGGTGCTGTGGCCCTGGCTGTGGGTGCTGTGGGCCCAGCTGTGGGTGCTGTGGGCCCGGCTGTGGGTGCTGCCAGCAGATGCTGCTGTGGGTGGTCTGAACACAGCCCAAGGTGCCCTAATCTCTGATCTGCTGCAGCAGCCAAGTGATTCAGGGCTGGATGTTTGCTTCGTACCTGTGCAAGGTGTGAACCCAGATTGTGGCCTGCTCATTAGAGAACACAGTGAGGGCAGACCTTCACTCTTTCCCGGTGGCTCCTCCAAACACAAGGTGGCTTTACTTGTGTGCTGGGACCACCTGCCACCAGCTGAGCCACAAGGCCAGCAAAGCCCTTCTCGCTCTCAGGGCATCACTCTCCAAGTGCATGGAGCAAGCCAGCTTCCACAGGCATCACCCGGCTGCCTCAGGAGGCAGGGGTCGCCTTCAGGAAGTGACTGGCCTGGCAAATAAACCAAAACCCTGCCCTTGGGTGGAATTCATGACATGTAAATTTATAGATGACTTTGTGTAGTGAGGGAGCAGTGATGGAGTGAATGCCCTATGGTTGTGCTTCATTAAACACGTTCCCACCTGAGCCAAGAGGTTCCTACACCAGAGCAGCAATCAAAGCCCCTCCTGGCAGCCTCACAGCCACAGGGAAAAGGGCCTTACTGCCCCTGGGACACAGATGACAAGCTCCAGTGTGAGTTTGGCAGTGAGCAGAGGGGAGAAATGATACCTGAAGGCACCCTGTTGGTGGGGTCTGTCCTGCTCAAAGAGGTCAGAAAATCATTGCTCCAGAAGAAATTACCCCAAGTCCTTGAAAATGGCAGAAAAATGGAACAAAGGAGGGTACAGGATGGAAGATTAAAAGTAATTTGGTTTCCAGAGAAGCGGTGGTGGGTGCAGATAAAAATGTGACCGTGGCTGGAGGTTAGAGAATCATGGGAGGGCTGTGCCTCTGTCTGCTGGCAAATATCTGAACTGGAGCATTTTGTTCCATTATCTCCTTTTGGGGGTACATTATCAGCTTCACATCTGCCATGCAACTTCCTGCTCAGGTACCAGCTACACCTTTCAAACAGCAGAGAAGTGCATCTTCCTGGATGGCACAGGGACACCTGCTAGAGATGCTGGATGTGCTGGGACAATGGAGGGGACAATGTGAGTGCTCACCTGCATCGGAAGAATGCAGGGCCTCCCATGGGGTCCCTTGCTGTGCTGGATCTCAAACCCATGCATTCAGTGTCCTTCAGGATATCAGGGGTAAATTTAGTCAATTATCTCTCACCATCTCTGTTGAAAGTGGTACTTAATCCTTTCCTTTCAATCTTTTATCTGACATTAAATAGTCATTAGTTTACAAGAAAAAAAAAGTTAGGCTGACTCACTTTCCAGCTGGAAAAACCTTTATAAATGTAGTAAAAATGCACTGAGGGCATGTACTGATAACATTGTTTTAGGGAACAAACAAAAACTACCACCAGTTTTTATTCATTATTTTTCTGGGCAGATGAATTAAACGAACAGGATCACTGGTTTGTAACTTGTGGGCACATTATTGTGTTTACTATTAGACCTTCCTGGAAATTTCCCGAGTTAGATTTAAATTATAACCAACTACACGTTTCTGGTGGGAATCTTTTCCAGTCATAAATAATAAGGAAATCTTTAGGCTGACGAGGAGGAATTCAGATTCATCTCCCCAGTGTTTTCAGTCAAACCCAGGAGCCCAGGACCCTGCTGCTCTGGGAGTGAGCAGGGATGCTGCTGGGGATCCAGGGGTCGTTGCTTAGGCTGTGGGTGCAATGGTGATGCCAGAGAACTGACTCATCTGCCTGACCTGCTCCATGGACTCATCAGCTGTTTGCATCATTAAGGAATGAGTCTTTGCTTACCTACACCTACACCTACACCTACACCTACACCTACACCTACACCTACACCTACACCTACACCTACACTCAACACCTACAAGCAGCACCTACACCTACACTGTACCACCCTGGAGGAGCTCAGGTTTTCTCCCAGGGCTTCTCTGGTTGGCATGTGTCACAGAATCACAGAATAGTTCAGTTATTAAAGCCCATCCAGTCCCACCCCTTTCCATGCCGGGGACACCTCCCACTATCTCAGGCCACTCCAAGCTCTGCCAGCCTGGTCTTGGACACTTCCAGAGATCTGGGGGCAGCCACAGCTTCTCTGGGCACCCAGTGCCAGGGCCTCCCCACCCTCACAGGAAAGAATTTCCTCCTGCTATCCAATCTAACCCTGCTCACTGGCAGGGGAAAGCTCTTCAAAGGAAAAGGGAGGCAGCCAGACTTGGTGAGAGCTGCTGGGAGGGTCAGTGCCCCTTTGTGCTCTGACCATGGTGTGACCCAGGCAAGGAGGGGGGTGCAGTTGGGGCCCTGGAGAAGCTCCCACCCTGCTGTGCACCAGTGACCACCTGCCCTGGGCACACAGGGGCATCCTCAGTTGTGCCTGTCACCACCTCAGGAGACACCTTCACCAAGGACATACTGAACCTGAGGTTGGACTGGGATGATTGAACAGGGACCAAACATTAAATCAGGAATCAGCTAGGGGTCTGATGAAATATGACTGGGAATTTTGTCCTTTGTGCCTTGGAAAGTACAGCTGAAGAAAAAGGATTACATTTTTGCATTTTTTAACCAGTTGGGGGTTCTTTTTCTTGGAAAGTTTTTTGTCTTTTTCCAGCCTAGAAACAAAATCTAGAAATATGGAGATGTGAAAAAAATGCATTTCAGTTCCCAGTTTTTCTGCTTTTTACAGACATACAGGTTTCCTTCAATGCAAAATTTTTGCTTACCTGTAAATGTGTGGAGATTTCCAGTCAGCCATGACACTGATTATTTAGTTCATAAGGTTTGAAATAGCAACACTGAATTTTCCCATGGTTCACAGTGCAGTGCCAGGCCCTCTCCTCCTGGCCCCAGCCCTGTGTCACCCATGGCAGGGCAGCACTGAGCCAGAGCAGGGGACCAGGGAGGAGGTTAGCTGCTGGATGAGTCAGGGCTGTGTTGACATGGCCAGTCCAGCTCTTGATATCCAAGTGTTTGTGAGTAGTTCGTATCCACAGCCCCAGAACAAGGTGTGCTGTGACCTCCTTCCCAGGATCCATATGCTCAGTGCTGGTGGCACCACTTCCAGTAATCAATTCTACTCCTTTTTTAATTTACTAATAAATTAGAGATTGTGTGGTCCATGAGCCACTGCATTGGTGCTGCTGAATTACATGAGAGAGATGAACTTCCTGCAGTGAAACCTCTCCCATGGCTGTGGGGCTCAACTGTGCCCCATCAGGTCCTGCTGATTCCAGGTATGGTTTTTTCACCAGGTAAGTGGGAACTGACTCCAACCTTTAGGCCTGGGTCTAATGTTGACACTTTACTCATAACACTAAGAAGCCACACACCCCAGCTGTGGCTGCCCTGTTAACGTTGGGTGAGCGGGTTTTTTGCACTTGTTTGAGAATTTTGCTTGTGCTGGCAGAGAGTGCTCTCTCCCTCACTACCTGCTCTGCTGCATTTGCCATAGCCAGGGAACTGGCAGGACCAAAGGCTTGTGGAGCTCCATGCACGTCCCAGGAACTCAGTCCTGCCAGGGTTTTGTGGCAGTAACAGCAATAAAGCAGAACAGCCATGGGGTAAGAGGGAGAGCACCCCCATCCCTGCTGTTGCTGCTGCTTCCATGGCTGCCAAGCCGTCCTCGTTGGACTGGGGTTTATTGAGGCTGTGCTTTTAGGGGATAGAGGTTTGTCCAGCATTTTGCACAGGGGGCTTTGCATGTGAAAAGTCATGGTAACTGAAGGGCAGGACAAACCACAACAGAAATTATGAGGAGCAGGAGCCCCTTCCCTGTGCACAAGAGCTGCCTGTGAGAGGCTCCTGTTTGCATAACGAAGAGCTCGGCTTTTTCTGTCTGCCTGACTCGTTTATGCTTTTCTGCAGTTCTGAGCCTCAATCCAGCCAGACTTGACATTAGCAGATGCCAAATGAATATTTGCACAAATGTTCACCAGCGAGTTTTCATGCCACTCCCTCCCTCAAGGTGGCAAGTGTGGGTGTGGAGAACTGCCCTGCCCCTGTTTGCGAACATGTCCCTTTGAACTCCCTGGCGGGGAGGGTGAAAGAGAGGGGAAAAGGTTTTCCAAGCGAGAAAATAAAAATAATTAATAAAAAAAGTCATCTGAACAGGTTCCAGCCTGTGTTATTTTGTTGTTAACCCAGAAACTTATGGATACTGAAATCTCGGAAAGGAGTGGAGGAATGGAAACGGCCTCAGCAAGAGCAGGAATGTGGTGAGAAAGAAAGCAAAGCAGAAAAAGCCTGAAATAATGATTTTGCTTTGTTGATATGAAAATTAGGCACATACAAATTAGCTAGGAAATATCCTGTTTCTTTCAGGGTGTTGGGGGAGGAGGAGGCATTAACCTTAGAAAGAGAGCTCTCTGGCCACCCCAGGGAAGGTGGGAAGTAAGTGTTGGGTGATGTGTTGACTTTAATGCAGAAAAGAAGCCTGCTGCCGGGAGCAGCACTAAATCCTGCAACTACCTTTTGGGCTTGTTAACATCCTCCTTTGTCTCTTGGACACGAGGGCCCTGTTCCAAGAGGTGCCCACACACTGTCCCGGGCACAGGGGCCCCTGCCTTGGCTGGGGAGGACAGAAAGGGCCAGCTGGGGAGGGTTTGCAGCTGAGGAACCCAAATCTTCTCACCTAGAGGCTGCCCATGCTGGGCACAGCAGCGGGTGCTTTGCCACACCCAGGGAATCGCAGGGATTTGGTGGTGGCTCTCACTGGAGCAGGACAGATCCTTCCCCTTCCCACAGCCCCTCAGAGGCTCAGGTGGGAGGCAGGATCTGGCCACCTTTCCCAGACCTCCTGAGTCTCCAGCTAGGTTTGCCATGAGCCTGGGAGTGGGAGCGACAGTGAAACGCTTGAGGATGGAAGAGTTAAGCACACCCTGGCAACGCTCCCCTGCCTCCCCTCCCCAAGCTCATCTAGCAGATGGGGGAAATACTAATTATCCCCGAGCGAGTGGTAGCTGTGTGGCGAGGGTGATGCTGTCCTGGAGCTGTGCCACACCGCTTAGCACGAGACTGCGCTGCCGAGGGAGCGGGGTGAGCCCGCCCGGGGTGACCCACGGGGACGTGGTGGCACCAGCCTGGCAACAGGATGCTGCAGCAAACTCCATCTTCAGGAATCAAAGCAAGGGCTGGAAATAGGCTTGGCTTTTTCCATCTTGCCGTACTCTTGCTTTGGGCATACTGATGTCCCTAATTCCTCCCAGGGATTCCCAAAAGAACAAGTAGTTTTTAACCAATGCAGTTCATCCTTGCAGGTATCTGGAAAGCTGCTCTGGCACAGACTGTTTTCTTAAAAAACAAGAAAGGAAACAAAAATCCATGGATCTAGCATGTCTGAGATGCCAAAGGTGCCTTGTCAGCAGGCAGCTTGTCCCTGGGGTTTGCGGAGTGGAGAGACAGGTTCCAGTTCTGTCTTTTTGAGTGAGGGTCTGTACGTCAGCCCCTCCCTTCTCCCTCAGCTCCCTGCCACTGCTCCGGGCTCTGCAGATGAAAGCTGCATTCCAAACAAAGCATTATTGATTATTATCCCCTCGAATTTCAGAGCGGGCTTGCATTTCACGTACACGCCAGAGTCCGTGGGCTTGCTGGAATAAATAACACATGGGAGCTTGTTCGTATGCCGAGTCAATAGGGAGCTGTCGGCTTTCATGCGATTTCACACATTTTTTCAGCTAGCTCAGCAATCCAAATGCAAAAATCCAGCAAAAACAGGGACGTTGTGTTTATTTCTGACAATCCCTGGAGAGGACTGCATCCGTAAACCAATGAATGGATTACACTCATCCATAGATGATGGAGTTTTTTCCTTCTGTGACAGATATTATATGGAAAATCTCCATTTAATATCTGATCCAAGAATAATTCAATACAAATGAGTAATATAAGTTAAAAATGCTCTAAATTCTGCTTAACTCTTTCAGGGTGGGAGGCAGAAGCTGGTGGAATGGGGCTTGTGGAGCTATCTCTGCTCAGAGGCCTGACATCCATACAGCTTTGAGGAGCACAGCCTGTGACCAAGCGATCAGGTTTGGACCCTTCTGAAGGACATCCTAAAAGCCTGGCTGGGAAATGAACAAGGGGTCTGAAAGGCAGGGATTGCAGGTGGATCTCAGTCAGTGTTGCTGTCATGATGGTCTTCTGCACTAGTCCAGAGTCCTGGAATCAGAGAATCACAAAACTATTTGAGTTGGAAAGGACCTTAAAAATCACCTAGTTCCAATCCCCTACCATGAGCAGGGCCACCTCCCACTATCCTAGGCTGCTGCAAGCCCCATCCAGCCTGGCCTTGGATACTTCCAGGGATCCAGGGGCAGCCACAGCTGCTCTGGGCACCCTGTGCCAGGGCCTGCCCACCCTCCTAGGGTACAATTCCTGCCCCATCTCTCATCCAGCCCTGCGCTCTGGCAGTGGGAAGCCATTCCCTTTTGTCCTGTCCCTCCATCCCTTGAAAATTGTCTCTCTCCATGTTTCCTGCAGCTCCTTCAGGCCCTGCAAGGCCACACTGAGCTCACCCCAAAGCTTCTCCTGTGCAGGTGAACAATCCCAGCTCTCGCAGCCTTTCCTGCCAGCAGAGCTGCTCCATCCCTCTGCTCATCCTGGAGCCTCCTCTGGCCTGGCTCCAGCAGCTCCAGCTCCTTCCTGTGCTGGGCCCCGGGGCTGGGGCAGCTCTGCAGGTGGGCTCTCACCCGAGCACAGGGGCACAGAGGCACAGAGGCACAGTCCCCTCTCCCCTGCTGCCCACACTGCTTTTGATGCGTGACATAGATACAGATGATATATAGATACAGATATACGTACACATGCCTATACATAAACACACTCATACAGCCACAGACAGCCAAACACCCTTTATACATACACAAACACACACATACACAAACACACACATACAGACACACACATATAGACACACATACAGACACATACACACACATATAGACAAACATACACACACACATACACACATACACACACATACACACACATATAGACACACACACACACATACACACATACACACACATACAGACACACACATATAGACACACATACAGACACATACACACACATATAGACAAACATACACACACACACACATACACACACACATAGACACACATAGACACACATACACACACATACACACACACATACACACACACAGACACACATACACACACATACACACACATATAGACACACATACACACACACATACACACACATATAGACAAACATACATATGCACACATACACACACACACACACACACATACCCATACACATATACACATATGCACACACATACACACACCCATATGCACACACATACACACGCACACATGCACATACACATAACACCTATACACATAACACCTATACACACACATACACACACATACACACACACACATATACACACTCACATGCACACACATACAAACACATACGCATACACATTCACACACACATGCACATACACATATGTATGTGCCTCTCTGTCTCACTGGTACCCTTCCAGCATCCCAAAGCTTTTGTCCTTGACCCAGTGACGAGCAGGAGAGGAAAGGCAGCAGATGGGTGCAGATAGAGAGCGAGCACAGGGAGAGCTGAGCCAATATTGCTCACTATGATAGACAGTGGTCTTAGCACACCAGCAGCCTAATGCAATGTTTCTTGCTGTCAATTTTTTGGTAGATATGCTGACAACAGAGAGATTTAAGGAGGAATGTGAAGTGTCAGAGCTTGCTGCTGTTTGCAGGGATCCTCCTAGTACAGAGGAGACCATAAGTGGGGTCAGTGGAGGCACTGGGGCCCGTCAGTGTCAGTGGAAAGGAGCAGGCACAATGATTTATTGCTGAAAGTACAGCTGAATTCAATGTATGTTTTACCTGCCTGGAGACTGGTTCTCCTTCAAATAAACTGGGAACAAGACCTGGGGCTGGCTGTGGGCAAAAAACAAAGAGAGGAGAAAAATAAGGGTTTGCTATTATGACCGAATTTCATATGGGATAGATGCTGGGTGACATTTCTCCTTTTCATCCTGTCCCTCTGCATTCTGATATCCTGGAGTACCCACCTTGTCCTGTCAGCCATGGACTCCAAATGACTGTGCAGAATTCAGGAATATTCTGGAACATATGCTTCTCTGGGGCCAAATATTCTTTTCTTTTCTTTTCCATTCTTTTCTTTTCTTTTCTTTTCTTTTCTTTTCTTTTCCTTTCTTTGCTCTTCTTTTTCTTTTCTTTTCCATTCTTTTATTTTCTTTTCTATTCTTTTCTTTTTCCTTTCTTTTCTTTTATTTTTCTTTTCTCTTCTTCTTCTCTTCTCTTCTCTTCTCTCTTCTTTCTCTTCTCTTCTCTTCTCTTCTCTTCTCTTTCTCTTCCCTTCTTCTCTTCTCTTCTCTTCTCTTCTCTTTCTCTTCTCTTCTCCTTTCTTTCCTTTCCTTTCCTTTCCTTCCTTTCCTTTCCTTTCCTTTTCCTTTCCCTTTCCTTTCCTTTCCTTTTCCTTTCTTTCCATTTCCTTTCCTTTCCTTTCCTTCCCTTTACTTTCCCTTTCTCCTTTCCTTTCCTTTTCCTTTTCCTTTCCTTTCCTTTCCTTTTCCTTTCCTTTTTTCCTTTTCCTTTCCTTTCCTTTCCTTTCCTTTCCTTTCCTTTCCTTTCCTTTCCTTTCCTTTCCTTTCCTTTCCTTTCCTTTCTTTTTAACAAAGACAAGGGAGGAAGAAGCTGATTAACATGTTTATTACTCATTTCTGATACAGCATAGTCTAAACATCTCAGGTATAGCCCCTGATTTTTGTGGTGAGCACATTATACACTCCTTGAGCAACAGCTGTGGAGTGCTTTGTTCTTGAGGAATGAATTCAATTTTGTGTCTTCCCAGTAAGCAAGAATTATATTGTCATTAGTGTGGAGTAGATTTGGCTAAACCTGCTGCCTTGAAGATGCTTTTTTATGGTTAGAGCCCTGCCAGCTCTGGTGTTGAGGTTTATGGAGCTGTATATTGTTTGTGTGTGTCCCTGTGCCTTTACTGTTTGATCAGTGAGCAAAGAAAGAGGAAATCAGATTTGTTAGCAATAAAGTAGTGTACAATAGCTATTAAAATAGGGTAATTACATAATTAGCACTATAGTGGTAACTCACCCAGCATGAACAACAGTAAAACAGACCTCTGCTTCCCTCAGTCCAACTCGAGCTGGGGCCCTAACAAAACTTCCAAAATGATTATTTAGTTGAAACACACACGAAAAACTTAAAAGCCATCATAAAACTGAGAAGGGAGGCCCAAAAAACCACAGGGAAGCCAAACACTTTCAAAGGAACAATAGTAAATTAGGTGTTAAAGATATAAAAGCCTGTTCCCTAACAATTTAATTAGGTAGCATGTCTGTTACAGACATTATGCTGCTAGTTTTGGAACCCATGGCAGGGCCTCACAGCTCTCAATTCACACTAGCCCCCAAGAGAGGAGTTTGTTATGAAGGACTGATGGTTTTGCTCTATAGAAAACTGTGATGGTAATCAAGTGAAAATGGCAGGTAGCACAAGAAATTACTATTTTTCTTTGCAACTTTCCTTGACATATATTTACAGTAATTAAAAGCCCAGTTTGAAGAATAGTCCTGGTTTTAATTAGCACCTGCTTCAGTTTCATCTGAGCTCATTCCCTTGAAGATGGATCAAAACAACAACACTTTCCTGCAATGGGCTTGAGTTTGAGCAGGGTGAGATAAGGCTGTCCCAGCTCCCATCCTGCCTGCAGTAATGGAGCTCAGCCCTTGACTGGCTGTGCAGCCTTGCCTGAGGGCTCCTTTAGCTCCTCCTGCAGCCACAGAGCATCTCTCCTACTTGAGAGTGAACCTCTTCTTTCCCATCTGAAATCTGTCTGGTGGAATTCTGGCTCCACCCAAAAAAACTGGAATCTTGGTGGCTTTCATAGAGTCATAGTTTTGCCTGGGCTGAGTCCACTGTTAGTGACTTTTAAGATTAAATTTGGGAGGTGGAAGTGGGGATAAGAGTGCCAGGGGAGGGAAGGGGTTTGCTTTTTAAGAGGCTGTTGTTAAACGGAAGAGACAGCCCAAGTGCCTCAGTGTTGCTCAAAAAGTCACCCCATCACTGGACACTGTGATAAAAACCCTGTGCTTTTACCTCTGAGGCTCTAAAGATGTGGTTTTTTCTCTTGATGGTGAAGAGGGTTGTAGTTAATGACTGCTGTAGACAGAGGAGGATCTTGTGGGAAGACTCTCCCTGACCTCTTCTCAAAGGTAGGACACTGAGCAGTAATTCCTGCTGTGCTCAGGGCAATTTTCAGGGATAAAGTTTCCATCAGAGTGTTGCATGATGGTTTGTTCTTCCATCACCTCCCAGCAGTGTTTATACCCAGGAATGGAGAGGTCATTACAAGCTGAGGTGTCATTTATTTCTAGTGGAGTTTCTTTCCATAAAAATGATGGCACTTCCCTGATGGAGTTAACCAAAGCAAGTGAAGAGGTCCTCTCATAAGCTCTCTGTTGGTTTGCAGGCATTGCCTGAACCCTCAGTCTGATTTTATGTCATCCAAAGGTGAACATGCTGCCCTGCCCTCAGCACACCACCTTTGTGCTGCCCTGCATCCTCTCAGTGCTGCCTCTCATCTAGTAGATCTCAAACAAGTGACGTTGTCACCAAATGAGGCCAAGTCCATTGGAGTGCTGTCTCTGCTCCCTGCAGAAATGGAACTCTTAAACAATAGATCAATATTTGTCCACTCCAGGATGCAAACGTGCAGGTCCACTCCAACACTGCCAGCTGGAGAAGTCAGATCTTCTTTCTTTCAGAGTCTGCACAGGGAAGTGCAGGAGCTGCTGGGCTCAGTGTACCCCAGAGAGGGGTGACAGCTCTTCTGTAGCATTTTTTGAGGCTTCTAAGCCTTACTTATTCCTTTGCATTTCCAGATCTCTAATGCTGTGCTTAGCTGGAAAAGCGAGGAGCACAGGACAGGTCTGCTTCAAGCACCTCTTTGTTTCTGAAGGCAGTGCATGGGGAGAAAGCAACTCCCTTAAGGAAGAGCTGCTCCCCACAGCCCAAGTACGGCCCCTGTGTTTTCAGAACATGCACCGTCTTGCTTCGTATCTTGAGAATGAGCCTGGGCTAGAGTGCCTCTGCTTGAGAAAGGCACTGCAGGGCTGGGGCTGCTCCCACAGAACTGTGAGAGCTGGTGCAGGCAGAGCTGGATTTCAATGCTGGTGACCAGCAAGGTTGGATGGACTGGCTCCTCTGACCCCATCAGCCACACAGCTGAATTTCAATGCTCAGAAAGCAAAGATCCAGTGACTTCTCTTACTCTGGTATCCACATCCAAAATTTCTCCCCAGGCCACTGAGATTCCACTTCTCCTCCCAAAGCAGCTGGCAGCAGCTCCCCTCCCCAGTGAGCAGAGGCTCCTGCATTTCCATGCTGTTGTGTGTGTTGTTTGCAAAGAGCTTTGGAGTGAAATCTTTCTCCCAAGGCTTTTTATTTTATTAGCACTTCATTGTTTTTTCAGGGCTGGAAACATAAGCTCAGCCATCTCGATGCTATTTTGGACCTAACACCTCTACTTGACCTAAGAAAACTAAGGACAGCTGCAAAAATACAAACAAACAAATAACTTAGAGCATTGGATATGCTTTAAACCACTAATGAGCTGAGCCTAACAACCCCCCCAGGAGGCATATGTTAATTTATATGTTTTCATTAAGTCTAGTCTTCAGCTTCCTGATTTGCTTGTGAAGTGGGGCAGGGTCCTCAGTCAGCAAGGGAGACAGCACTGGGAGCTGGAGATCAGAGCATTTTCTGCTATTAAATATCTGCTGGAAAGGACAGTGACAGTGTAAGGGTGGTGTGATGGGATGTTCTGGTCACTGCACATGCACAGTAATCATGCAAAAAGCTGAAAGAATGCCCATAATGTGCTGGTGAGGAGGAGGATGGCACAGATCTGCAGAGGCTGCCTCAGCCTCCAGTCGGACTTGGGGCCAGGGTGGGACTCCTTCCTGCCAGAGCTGCAACCCCCTGCCCGTCTCTCTCCACCTTCTTCCAGCTGAGCTCAGATTTCCCACAGACAAGCACTGAAATTGGGGGAAAGTCAACCATTGGAGAAGGGGACAGTAATGTTCCCCCTCATTGCTTTTTGGTGTTACTGGATGTCAGCGGTTCTGGCATAAACAGCTTGTTCCCCCTTCCTAGCTCTATTTTCCAGCTCGTTCCTGTGGAGCAGCAGTTATTCGTGACTTCACTCCAGATCTATCGCTCTGGGATTTGGGAAGTGCTGCCACTCCCTCAGCCCACATTGCTGCTGTGGGGTGGGGAGAAGGAGAAACGAGGAATAAACAGAGCAGTTACCTTGCATGAAGTGGCAGATGGAGCTGCCTGCACTGCCCAGCCCAGCTGCAGCTCCGAGATGGGAGCCAAGGCTGTGACCAGGGCCAGGACATGCAGGAGCTGAAGGAAACCGTTGCCTCCCTGTATAAATAGCAGCATGAGATCCTCACATAGCAGCTGAGATAGGAAAGCACTGAACACATCCATGCCCTGCAGCTCCTCCTCCATCATTTCTGGAGGCTAAGACTGTGTGTTGAGTGGTGCAGCAGCAGGGTCAGTGACTGGTGAGGCTGCTGCAGCCTCTTGTGCACACCCGAGGCAGTTTGATCCATGGGAAATCCAACTTGCTCCTCTTACACAGTACAGATGCAGCCACTGGGATTCAGGCCTAAGTAGTCTGACCTGTGAAGGTGATGCTGATGACCGGGGGGAATTGAGATGATCAGGGGGGTGTTGAGATAGCAGATAGATACTAATAGAGAGGGGACCCAGCAGTGTTCATTGCCCAGCCCCACTCCAGACATTGATGCTGTCATGACAGGCAGCAGAACAGAGTCTGCTGACCCCAAATGTCTCTTAGATTGGAGAACTGAGATGGGTAAAAATAGCAACTTACTGTTGAGGAAAACTGCTTCCTGTCTGGGCCTGATTTCATCGCCCAGGCCAGTGCAGCTGTGAAACCACAGCCTGGCTCTGTCACTTCACTCTCTCCTAGTAAATGGCTACTGCACTCTAATCACTGCATTTCAGAGGGGCCTCTAGTCCTCAGGGCTCTGCTTCAGGGTAGCCAGCCTCAAATATTTGGGGCTCCGCATCAGTGATATTTGAAATATACTATTTGTTTATTTGCACTGAGATTGCCCTGAGAAGCTTCCTTGCTCTGCTAGGAAGTTCCCACCCTGTTTTACTTATGATCTAACCTTGTAGTTCGCAACCTTCTGGCTGGGGGTGGGCACCCATGAGAGGGAAAACTCACTGCCCCTGCTTTGTGTTGGCAGTGTGGTCATTTTACAGCTGGACTCAGCTCCACTTGGATGACCAGGGAAAAAGGCTGGAGGGAAGTGGAGAGAAAAGCAGACTGGACACATTTCTCTTGAACGGGATCCAAAGCCTGTAGCCAGCTTAGGTGCAACAGAATGCTGGTGGATGTAGGAGCAAAGGCTGAGGGAACTGAAACCATTTGGTCAGATCAGCCTGGAACTAGCTGATCCTTTAAATAGTCTTACAGGCCAGGTTCTTCACCTCCTAGGACTGGAACCCTTGTTTTGCTTTGCAGAAGTGAAGTAATTTTCTGAATGATCTTAGAAGCTGCCCTGGAACAGGACTGAAGCCTTTTCAAAGGCAAACATTCCCCTAGGTGGCACTGGATTTCTGGGATGGCTCCTCTCTAGAGAAGTGTGGAACCATGGGTTTGGATCACATCTCATCTTGCCCACTTTTGTTCCTCTGTCTTTCTGCAGATGACTGTCACCTCATGATGCCACAGTCTGTATGGTCACCTGCCCTCAGATTCCTGCCCTGCCAGGTTATCACCAAACACAGCGAGGAGCTGCAGCATCGGGAACAGGGCTCAGGCAGATGGCAGATGAGCTCCAGCAGTCACAGAGCACCTTCAGAAACAATGGAGCATCTGTGTCCCAAGAGTGCCGCTCTGGAAGAGGGGAGCGGCTGAATCTCACCCAGATCTGATGCTCTGCACTGAGCGGTCTCATGTTCCACAAGCACTGGTGTTGTGACTTACACCAGCATGTGTTTCCTCTGTTTTTGGAGGTATCTCATGTGGGTTCTAGCTCCTCAGCCTATGGAGAGGCTGTCTGTTCAGTGTCATATGGCGCTATTACTTCAGTGGCCAGAGTTTTCTTCACATTCGTGTGTCATCTCCCTCATTCTGGTCAAACTGCATCCCAGATTTTCTTCTCTTCTTCCCATCTTAGGAGTAAAATTACTCTGAAGATTTGTTCCACTACAATCTTTCTTCCCAGAACAGTAGATAAATATTTCAAACTGTGTCTGATTTGATTTAAGATCTTATTTCTGTTGCTGAGGTACATTTTCCTTGCATGGAGGACAGGCTCCATCAGAGTTGTGATGATTCACAGAGGGCTGGTTGCCAGTTGTGTCCTCCGGCTGTTGCTGGGCTTGGGAAGCAGATCTACCCAGGACCTTCCCACAGACCCAGGTTGCAGCTGGGTCAGGCTGGTGTTAATGTGAGCTGCTCAGAAGGTAGAATTTCCACTGTAGGAGAAGCTCTGACACTCTCCAGTTTCTTTTATTATTGAATCAAGATTAAAAGGTGAAATTTGGAAGTTTCTCACAAAATGTAAATTTAGGAAAGGTTCAGAAAAGAAAGTCTTATTTAAATGATTTGTGCCTACTTTCCTATTATACAAAATCAGGAAAAACGAAAACATTAGGCAGTGGAAAATCAAAAATCTCTAGAAGGTCTGAGTCGATAATCAACTATGTACAGCAGTGGAAGGAAAAGGACCAGAATGAAATGAAGCACGTCAATGCCACTGAGAAGAACCGTGATGAAACACCGTGTTTTGACATTCTCCTGGTGTAAAATTTCATTGAAATTGACAAACTGCCGAGAAATATTTTGATTTTTAAATAGACTTTACTGGATGAGAAATCGCTCTGTTGAAAAATTTTCAGCTGGCTCTATCGCAAACTGAGTCACCAGCTGATGAGCAGACCATGTCACTGCTGGGGAGGGCTGGAGACCCGTGAGGGTCAAACCCCCAGCACTTGAGCAGTCACTCATCAAACACCATTTGCCTGGAGCAGGAAGCCGGGCTGGACAAGAGCGACAGTGTTTGGCACCTCGGGGGTGTCCAGATGGCCCTGCATCAGGCGCTGGCTCTGGAGAGTGGACACAACCCAAGTTGTTATCAAGGCTTCTCACAGCAGCCATTGCAGAGACTGACAAGTCAGGACGTCTTCGCCAGGAGCCGGAGTCAGGTCTTAAATCAGCCTCTAAATTCCAAGCAGATGTAAGATGTGGAAGCAGGAGGAAGATAGTGAGAGGAGCTGTTCTCTGGAACAGACCTCCTGGAATAAGTGCTCATGTCTTCTGCTGGATGGGCCTTTGCCAAATGAGAGCATCAGATGTGAGGAACTGCTGGTTCAAACTGAGACTTGATCTCCTCTAAGGTGATTTCATGTATATCCATGCACATGGATCTTAACTATCTGCTAAAACTGAAGCCCACTTTGTTCTGTGGGCAGCTTCTGAGCTGGAGGAAACAAATGTGCTGAATTCACAATTGCTTCTCTTCCAGTAATTCCTTGTAAACTAGTCAAATTATATACTTGAAGTGCTAAAAAGTATCAATAATGTAACACTTAAGAAGAGCTGTCAGTCAAGAAAAACATGTGCCTGGCTTTTGGGTACATAACCAAGTGCTGCTTTGTCTCTAGGTGGAAAACTCAGTCAGACTCAGCCCAATCTGAGGAGCTACAGCTGCCACAGGTACCCACGTTCATGGCCCAGTCTGGCATTGGCTATACTAGCCAAATGTAGGAAGATAACAGATGCAGAACATCCCCCCACTCTGTGGTTTCCTCAATGTGCATTCAGACTGTTACATGACAGGAGGATTTATCTGAAGCGTTTCACAGCTGGAATATGAGTGTGATAGATTCATGGTAGGAGATAAGACCTTTTTTGAATGCCTGAAGAAGGTAGAATACAACTCTGCCATGACACAAGCTGTGTTCATTTGTGAGCCCTACTGCTCTGGGGTGCTGGTGAGCCCAGAGAGGTCAGGGTGTGTTTGTGCTGGAGCTTGGCCACGCTGAGGGGTGGGACACAGAGGGATCAGTACCTGCGAGGGGAGAGATGAAAGCTGTTACCTGCTGTCAACAGCCCTCAGACATGGAACAAAGGCATCCCAACACACATGGGACACTGCTTGCACAGGACAAAGCTGTTTGCAATGAAGTTCTGCTCCTAATTCGCTGACCTTAGGAAGCTCTCAGTAAACAGATGCCCTTTTTTTTTTTTTTTTTTTTTTTTTTACCTTTATGCTGATGTGCTGGGAACATCTTGGATAACTTCTCCTGATTGCTTTTTGATGGAGATTGAAGGTTAGAGTTGGGCAGACAAAAGCTGATGGGCTGGAAAAGGAGATTGTGGTGCACATATGACAAATGCCAGGTCAGGAGACCTCCACCATCAACCTCATCTGCTTGATACCCAAGGGCTGCTTTTAGTGACCCTTCCCTTCTCTCTGAGGTGACCTAACTTTTCCACCGCCCCAATATACAAAAAGCACCACTGCTGGCAAGAATATGTGAGTAATTTGTCATGAAAGTCTAAAATAGCAATGCTGCTTTTTTCCAGTATATGAGTTTGTCTATGTGAAAACGTTGGATTTTTCTTTGAGAAACTTGTTTTTTTGGAAAGTTTAAAAAAAATCTCTGAAAGAAAGAAAAATCTTGATCTGGAGCTTATTAGTGGAGTAGTTTGTTGTTAGTGTTTGATAGTCCAAGTCCAGGCTGTCTTGCATGCGTGCACACAGCTCACATGGGCTGATTAAATCACTCTTTTACAACCCCGGGGAGCTTTCCTGCTGCACTGCCGGGCCCTGGAAGGTCCATGGAGAGGACCTCCTCATCTGAAAGGGACAGGAATACTCCAGAATAGGTTTCTCCATGTTTTGCACCTGGCTATAGGTTTTCATCATGCTTGCTGACTCTTCAATAATGGCTCAACATTTGTCAGTTCAGGGAACAAACCTGTCCAGTAACTCCTCTGGCAATAAGCCTGACTGAGCATTGGGCAGCATCCTTGTAAGCTCAGAATTTAGCAAGGGATTTTTAACAGGCTTTTGAAAGTAGCTTCTTGGGATGAGGAGAGAAGCCAGCCTGGTATTTAAAGGGCTAGAATTATGTGGGATGAATTTTCTGAAAGGGCCTTTCCAGTTTCCAGGCCCAACTCCCACTTTCTTTTCATTCTCTTGTGTTGGTTTGCCCACTCCAGCTCTCATTGCTGGCTCTATTCCTGACTCCTAAGCCCTAGTAATACCCAGCTGCCCATCTCTCCCCCAGACCACCACAGGTCTGGGTAGGCCACAGGTGCCACCTGTGAATGTGAGGTGCTGGGAGTGGAACTCCTGGGACATCCAGTCCTGTGGTGCTGCCATCAGTTTCCAGGATTAGGACTCCCATTTATGAACTCCTCACTGGAGCTTTCCTGTATCTTCAGGGACCTATGAAAATCTGTTCTGCTATGTGAATCCCTTTGACTGTCCCCAGGAGCACTTTAACTCTCTTGAAAATCTCCTTCATTCCCTGTTCTTTGCCTGCTGGGATTTTGGGTGATGAAGCACATCAGGCTCCTGGAGCCCACAGCCCAACTGCAGCAACATTTGATGTCTTCTTAGAGGGTGGGAAATGCTGAACAAGAGCAAGAGTGCTCAAGGCTGCTTCTTGAAACAGTGTAAGTACTGAAAGGACAAACTGTTTTCTGAGGGAGAAAAGGGGGTCTCTTGCAACCCAAGAAGGTTCAGTGGCCAGTTCAATGATTTGCACAGATCTTTTCTGTCTCCCAATCTTTGTGTCACCTCTGAGGCTTGGCTGTGAGTCTGGCCCCTACCACAGTCACGCTTCCTGACTCTTTCAGGAGTCTCCCACTTTGCCCTCATGGTGCAAACTCTGCCACAGCTGCTGCACCCCACATCAGCTTTCTCCAGCAAAGCCTGTCGCTTGCTCCCCAGAAAGTTGCACCTTCTCCCTCAGCTAGCCTGGAGCACAGGAAGCAGGACAGGGTCTGCTGCCCCAGAACAGCCCTGTCCACAGTGGAGCACATCTATGAATGAGATCTGAACAAGAGAGATGTGTTCCAGCCTTTGCCTAACAGCAGGCTGAGGGCTTACCCCGCTTTTCCCCCAGCACCTCCTGAGACCCAGACCCAACCCCATGCCCTACTGTACCCACTCTCACACTCCTGCCTTGTCTGCAACTGCGAGCAAAGGGGAAGGGGTGTGAAGAGGGACGGTAGAATGGTTGAATGTCTTTTAAACTGGAAGAGGTGATATTTTCTTGGTGGAGTCAGGTACACGCCATCTCCATGGCGGGACTGCAAAAACCATGGGAAAGTAACAGAGCCCAGCTTATTATCAGTGTGCAGATAGACAGGGTTGGCCGTCATGGAGCAAGGAGCACGGTGCCATGACAGGAGGCTGGCGTGGGGACTATCTCAGATTACTTAGTTGCCTCTCTGGTTTATCAGGAAATGTTCTGGGGGAGGAGGGAAATATGTAGTGAATGTGAAACTGGTGATTGCAACAGGCCCGCTGGCTATTAGGGCTGCATGTTTTTTTTTTAAGTGGGTGGGACAGTCCGTGCCGCGGGCTGCTCTGTGTTAACTCCAGCCAAGGAGAGGCACATGCTTTCCAATCTATGCTATCTCAGTTTCAGTGCTGCAGACAGCCCATCAGGGTGTCATTAACAAGCAGTTACTCTCCGCTCTCATGCTGCGCTTTAAGGAAATATGTCAAAGGCATTTCTGGTGAGCGAGGGCTCGGTGCGATCAGATTGCTCCAGCCTTCTCACAGCATTCCATTCAGATTATAATACACAATAGTTCAGACCCTGCTGTGTCCCATTACTCAATTATGAAATTGCTTTAGAAGTTGGAGCTTACTGATTGGCTCCCAATGATTTCATACCCATCATATTTCTGTGTTTGTGCTCTTGGTCTGACTGCTCTGTCTGGTTGGTTCGAGCCATTTCATTCCTCTGTTTCATGCACTTGCATATATTTTATACCTGTCTGTATCATTAACTAACTCCCTCAATATGCTTTGCAACTTCAAACCAGGCTGTGAAAGTGCAAATTACCTTTGAGGGCTGCTGTTAGGCGTATGGAGCCTTCATGTTATTGGCTCAGGGTTGAAAGAGGTGGGAAGGTGTAGTGAACCCAAGCACAGCCCCATGGTGCAGAGATCCTCTGCCTCCCCTGCCTGGTAGCTGTGTAGCCGCCCACAAGGGAACAAAATGGGGAGAAGATGATGGGGTGGCAACTGAATTTATTTGTGCAGCTTCTGCCAGTCAGACTGAATCCTAAAACACTTGTCCTCCAAGCATCACAAAAAGTTAATCTGCTACCCATCACAAGCAGCCTCTATAAAATTTAACTTTGTTCATGAATTATTCACAAGAGGCAATAAAAAAGTGATACTGATAGTTGGTGAGACCTGCTTTCATATATCAGGTCTTGACATGGCTCTTTGCCCTCATGGAGTAAACCTTTCTCATTGGTGGAAGACTTGCTGGGGAGAAGCACCAGCTTTATGTTAAAACAGGAATTTTACACCTGTTGGATATAAACCCCAGGAAATGGATGCGGTTTGATTCTACTGAATGATCCAATTTATCCTATCCTGCATAAAAGGTGAGTGAACAAGAATGAAGTCAGAAGGATTCAACTTGTGCATCTTTGAGATGGTCAGTCTTGTTCAAACCCATCCATGCAAGAACTGAAGCAAGGTCCTGTTCTGAATTAAAACAGTGTTATGCAATCTAGATTAGAGAGCCAAAATAAACTTGGGCTTTGCACTTTTCTAAAATAACTTCAAGTATCACTTTGAGCACCTATTGTTAATAGTAATGTTAATTTTCTGTACCATTTTGTACCATCCAAAGCAAATAAGCTGAGGCTGATAAACTGACGGTACCATGCATTGCCAGAACCTATTAGAGTCAAATTGTTAACATCTTCTAGGGAGATGCTGAGATTACAAAAAAATTCTGTGCAAAAATGTCCTTGGTATGCAATTAATATTCTGCCTCCTCTGTTAATAAAAAAATGTGATTCAGAGTCAGAGGGAACTGCTCATGGGGTTGGATGTGTTTGGGAGCTGTGGATGGGGAGCAATTGGATGCCATTGACCTCATGTTCAAGCCCTAAATCTGCTGTTCAAGGAGGAGAGATTTCTTAATAAAACTCTTGAACTCTGGTGGTCTCTCAAGAGCTTCCCTCGGGTCAAATCCTGAAGTTGTCTGTAGGTGAAGCCCTTGCTGGAGACATTTAAATAAATGCACAAATTAAGATGAGTTCAGGACACTGGATCTGTCTGGCTTGGTTTTAAGGAATAACTTCTTTACTAGAATCAGTGTTTAGCATTTTTTTGTTCCTCCAGCTCAGATTAGACTACCAGCAGGTTTGTTGCACCTGCTAGGTGTTATCACAGAACTACTGGAAAGCAGCAGGACTTTCTATACCTTTGATGCTGTTAAAATGATAGCCCCTTCTGCCTACACAGGGATGTAGCAAGAAGGTCTCTAAAAGGTTTCAGCTTATGGTTCTAAGATGAGTTAAGGCTTTGGCATTGGCAACAGGATCCTCTCACCAGCCAGCAGATAAGGACCATCATAAATGTTCACCATTCTGCATTATGCTGTTCAGTCAATTGAATACTCAGAAAATATCCAGAATTGTGCCATATACATTTTTCCCTTTCAGGATTTCCCCTGGATGTGATTGTTCTGATAACCTGCCACACCACTAGGTGCTTATCTTACAAAGTCATTTTATGTATTTATTAACTCATTGTGTTTACTTATTTAAATATTCTCTGCAGATGAGACATATGGCAATTGCTGGCCAGCTTAGTCTCAGCTGCTCCTCAGATCCAGCTGCTAATATAATTTCATAACTTGGCTCATGCAGTTCAGATCTGTACCAAAAGACTCTGTTTTGAATTACCATTATATTTGATATTAATACTAAGCAAACTCACAGCTGTCCTACATTGCTGTTTCCACCCTGCCTGGAATTCAGCTCTCAGACAGAGGACATAACACTCTTGTGTGTCTGTCTCTCAGGCTTTCAGATCCATCCTGGACTCGTCTTGTCTACAGCAGAGAAGATGCGCTAATTGCCACTGCAGTGTTCTCAGCTTGAGAGTTCCATGGCTTTTTCAAAGACAGGTCGAAGTCAGACATGACCTGGAAAGTTCTTCCAGCAAAGCCAGGCTTTCAACTGGGCAGCCCAGGAAAGACTATATGCAGATTATCCAAAGTCTCTGAGGGTTTTTTTGGGATGGGATTTCAGAAGTATTTAGTCACCTAAAGATGAGGGATGGTATCTAGCAGGATTTTTCAAACCACACTGTTTGATCCTCAGTGGGGTTATGTGTCTGCCTTAGGAAGTCAATGGAGTTAAGCTCTGAAGCACACTGGGTGTCCAGGCCCTGGATACATCTGCACATCTGCAGGAGCACCAGCACCTTTTGGAGCCTGGTGATGGTGAATCCCAGCCTGGAAGATGAGCACACATCTTACCCCAGCTCTGGAGAATGGTCTCACGGGCAGAATAAAACCTCCCAGCTCACCTACACTCAGCTGCTGTCTGGGACTCAGGTGAGGGTGGTGCCCAGGACAGGCATTTCCAACTTGTTCCATTACTGAGACTGCACGAACAGCCCTCATCTCTGGGAATGACATTTCAGTCAGCTGTGTGACCCAAATATTTTCATTATCCCAAGAGGCAGAGTTGTCAGGGAGAGGGAAAATATCAAACAGTTGGATTTTTTTGTGCTCTCTGAGTCCTGGTTTAGCAATGCTCACAGCCACCTTTCAGTCCACAGCTGCTGATGTGCTCAGGGCTCTATTTCTTTAGTGCAAGGGAGGAATGTGGCCTTCTGCTAGTGAACAGCTCAGCTCTTTCCAGAGAGGCAAGGTGTTGTGCCTGTACTCACTGAAAACTGGGTATTTCTGTTGGTGGCAAACTAACTGGTCACCTTTTATGGACGAAAATAGAGAAAAGATGTGAATCCACTGTAAATCCCATCCTCAGCAATCTCCTGGTACAAAAGGCTAGAAAGCATCTCAGGTGACTTTGGGTGTGCAGCAGACTGGCAGCTGTGGCATGGGCACACTGAAATGCACAGCACTGCCAAGGGGCACAAACCTGGCCCCACAGGGAAATGTGGCCAGCTGTGGGTTGGAGGTGCACCTCACCTGGGAGTTTTCCAAGGTACATCAGGATCGTGCTGTGCAGCTGAGAGCCAGCTCCTTGCCCTCCATCTTCTGCTTTCTCATCAGAGAGGATTTGAGTTTATTTAATCTCCGATTTCTTGCTGAAAAACGCTCAGTGAGCATGAAATGCCTTTGAACTCCGGGAGTTTTGCTACTGCCTGTAACAGGGCCGGGAGCAGGAGACTGCCACTCCCACAGCCATGGCAAACACCTCTGCTCCACAGGGACAGGAGCATGAGGATCCCTGCTTGCCCCTGCACACTTTGGGAGCATGTTGGGAAGTATGGGGGGCATGAGGTGTGCCTCCCAGTGCCCTGCACCCCTGCCCGCACACGGCACACGACAGGGGCACACTGAGCTCCATGTGAAACTATTTCCAGCCCAGACAACAAACAGCTGCAAGGGACTTGGAACCCATTAGAAAGCGGATAGCCAGGAAACCCTTTCCATGAGGAGAAGAGGGGATTTAGTTGCTGAGTGCTGCAAAGATGCATACATTTTCCTAAAAAAACATTTGTGGTGCCAACATGAAGATTCAGTGCATTGTCAAAACAAGCCAAGATTCTTATTAAAACCAATTGCTTTGGTTTGTTAGGCTACTTTGCTGTGGTGCCTCTAAGCCAGCAGATGTGTTGGGGTTTAGGAGAGCTGCTGCAGCCAAACCTGAGGTGGCTGGAAATGACTGTGAGCTGAGCAGATGGAGATCCCCTCCTTTGCCACAGGAGGCCGTGCCATGGTCCCTGGGACACGGTGTGTTGGATGCTGGCTGGCTCTGGGAGCACTAGATGAGGCACAGGGAATCTTTGGTGCCCCTCACTTGCAGACACAGTAATGAAAGAGAAGAAAATAAGACCCAAAAAATTTGCTATTTATCATAATCTTCTTTTTATTTGACTGAATGTCATGAATAACAAAGACCATTTTGAAGAGAAAGGTCATGGCTTTTATTAGGTTAACTGTGGTGATACCAGGACAGCAGAAGCACTTGTGCACTTCAAAGCTTATCTGTTTCTCCAGCTGGATTGGGCTAACAAAAGCCTCTCATGCTACAGCAATACCACTGTTAGCTTAAGCAATAAATGTGATGCTTCTGATGTGCTGTCCTGCTCTTCATGGTAGCAGGCTGATGAAGACAGACAGGGAAAATGAAACTGGAACCAGGTCTGGCATGTCATTGGTGTACGTACTAACATAATTATTCATTTACTACCTCAGCAAACAAAGAATCTTCAAAATCTATTGAATGTGTATTTGAAGCTAGAACTATTAATATTTACTTTATTCAGACTAAAGCACTGTAATTAACAGCACAAGCAAAACAAAGGTTAGCACTTCTAGAGGGATGGGTGGAGATGGCAATTCTGATAGTAAAGGCAACAAAAATGCGGAAGCTGAGAAATAGGAATTCTTCATTTTCTTCTTCTTTATTGAGCCTTTTAGTTCCTCCCAGCTCACATCTCTCTGGAGTCAATGCTGATGTGCTCCTTTAGATACAGTTTCCATCTCCCTGCTCATGCTGGGAAAGCTCCTCTTTCGTCATGGCACACAGAAGGAAATCTGAAAGCTCCTGCTTGGAGAAGAGACTGGTGAAAGCAGAATGGTTTCACCAAAGACGTACTGGGTTGCCACAGATGCGATGGTCTGTGCTAGGTGCTGGGTGGAGCCTCTCGGCGCTGTCCCACAGTGAACAGTTTGGGACCATTTCACTTTCAGGTGTTCTGAAGTGGACCTGAGAATCCCAAGGAGAAGGTGTGTTTTCTGTCAGGAAACCATTTGCTGATGGCTGAATAGTGACTCTGTACTTGGTGTCCTGGAAGTGCTGCTGGGCACGAGACCTGCCACCATTCCCGGGGTGCTCTTCCTCTCCAGGGAGCACTGAAGTTCAGTCCCTGACCTTCCCATGGGCTGCTGAGGGACACTCAACCTTTTAAAAGCAAGCATGTCCAGGAAGGCCAAGATTGCCATGATCTGAGCAAAACCTCAGATTCAGTCTGCCTTCTGTGAGCATTATTCTCTCATCTGAGCTTTAAGGCAAGCTCTCAGCCTATCAGACTCTTGGCAATAATTTCCACACCAGTTTGTTGTATTTGGACTTAAGATTCCCCCTTGACCCCAAAAGTCACACTAAAATGCTAAAAGTATTTTCTTTACTTGCTAAAGAAAACATAGAGGGCTTTATTTAGTTATTCAGAACTCCTCAGCTATTCTTAAGTCACTTCATGGTTTCCAGAGATGGTATCTGTGCTGTTGTCTCCCAGCTCAGGCTGCTCGGAGCAGCTCATAGGGGAAAGAAAGCTGTTGCATTTCATTGTCCTCAAAAGAGGGGAGAAAAATCTGACTCGTGCTCCCAACCCAAACAACTCTGCTGCCTTGTGCATTCTTGACAGCCAGGAAGGCTCCCTTGAAACCATCTGCAGCCTTTAACTCCGTTCTAACAAGCTGGCCATTTCCATAGAGAAGATTTTTTTCTCCACTGATTTATGAGCTTTAATTTATATGCAAGCCTGGAATACTTGCTTTGGGAAGAGTTCTACCTCCAGCCAAGCAAGGGCTGAGATGCAGAGCACTTTGCATGGTATGTTCAGTATTTCCACGGCACACTCTGCAGCAGCCCCGAACACCCCAATTTCAGAGCCAGCCTGGTTGCAGGTGGTGCAGAGCACTCTCCTTTGAAGCCTGGCTGGGCCAAGAAGTTGCATTACTGAATTGGGTGGATTTAAGAGCTTTGGGAAGCCTCTGTGTGACCCAGGCAGGCACAGACTGTAAGTGAAGAGGCACTGTGGCAGTCTGTGCTCCCATGCAGTCCCTGCATGATCTGGGACATTGTTTGACCAGGTTTCCATGGGTGGTAATGCTATTTTCCATTCTAGAGCTGACTCACCAGAGCCTGGGTGTAGGTAGGATTGTGCTGACTCTGCTGTTTCCTTTAGAAATGATGGAGAACATTTGGTCTTTCTGGTCTTTCTCTGCATCAGGCTGGGAGTTCCTGACTGGCTTATGGTGCCTGGTGATCTGCACCTTGAGGGCTGGTACCATCCCAAATTGCTTCTGGGAGGATCCAATTGCTGCTACTGCATATCAGCTGAAGGGTGGTACCTTCTACCTGAAGGGTGGTAGATTTTATCAACACATTACCAAGTTCATCATATGCAATATAGGAGCAACATGCTTTTCATCCACTGGTTGTTATCACCACTTATTGTGCTGTGTTAAACATGCAGGTGAGGGCATTGGCTCCTGGGTCCTTAAAACCTCAGGAGCCATGCTGAAACCTCTGGAGTTTGGTGGAGCCTTCAGAGGCTTCAAACTGGACTGGACTGGAAGGGGCACATGAAGCCCATAGGTTGGATTCACTTATTTAGCTCTGGATGGAGATGCTTGCACATCCTGGAGCTGGTGAGACCTGTTTGGCTTGGTGGGTCACCCAGCCAGATCTGTGAGAATGCAGCAGCAGTTTTTACACCATTCTCGAGTCTTCACCACTGCCATCCATTCACACCAACTCATTCACAAGCCTCAAAATGCTTCAGCTTACATATTAGGGTCAGGGTGTTGCTACCAACTGTAACCCACCTCCAGATCTGTATGGGAAGAAAGAGACAGTGCTTTAAAGCAGAATCTGCTTTGGGTAAAACCAGGAGGGGTCAAGGAAGGTGGGGAGAGCTGTTGTCTGCACAGATGGAATGGTGAGGAGCTCAGCAGTGTTTGGTTCTTGGCAGCAGGTTTTGTCTGCTCAAAGCCCAAAAACTGGTCCTTGCCTGGGTCACCACCATCACTAGGTGACGGAATTAATTACTGATCAACAACTGGAGCTGAAATCTCCAGTTAGACCCTCCAGGAAGGATCCTGCTACATCTGAGGAACTCCTTTCATCTGTTGGACAGCTTCTCTGACCAGCCCACGGCAGCCCATGGGGTTACCAGTGACTGTAGCAGGCCTCTCTGAAGAACACCAAGAAAGTCTCCCATGGAAAGTGGTGTAGCATTCATGGAGCAGCCCCTGGTGAGGATATGCTCAATCCTGAGGATGCATGCAGGTCTGAATGGAAGAGCATGATGGACATCCCAGGAGGCTGGGAGTGTAGATTTGGATCCAGGCACCAAGGCTTACTCACACCCTTGTGATAAGCCAGCCTAGGGGGAGAGGCATGGGGTAATTTATCTGTTTGGCTGTAGACAAGGCAGTAAAAGGTGATCTTCTAGAAAGCTCAGAATAAAGAAACCTGAGTCAGAGATAGCCTTAGCCTTCTTCTCTGCTATCTGTGCTGCACTAAACAGGATAATTCATCACCCTCTCTGGCTTATATAAAGTTGCACTCTTGGATGCGACCTCCCTCACGGGACCCACTCCACCCACTAGTACCTCCCTGACCTCATCTCCCCTCTCCCTCCTCCACCCCGGCATCTCCCCTTCAATGCCCTCTGCTTCCCTCCCGTCCTCCCTGGCAGCCCCTTGCTGCTGGGGCCGGTGCTGAGCTCGCTCTTGCCAAGTTGGCTCCTGCCTGGGTTTTTCTTTCCACCTGGGAGTCCCCTCCTCTATCTGCCTCTCACCTACACCTACATCTTTCCCTCTCCACCGCTTTCTCATCTTCCCTCTAAATATAGGCTGTGTGGATTGGGAGTTGCCAAACAAAGAAACAAAACAAAACCAGCGGGAAGGTTGTGGGTTTCTGTTGATATTCTCTTGCTTACCTCTTGCTTACCTAGAGAAGCCACCTTTCACACAAAGTCATGGCCAAGCATGACCCAGCCCTAAGCCAGAGAGCCCAGCAGGGTAGGATCAGCTCTTCAGGGATCAACTGGGGTGATCCTTGCAGGACATGGAGCACAGTCAGTGTAAAGCCTCTGCTTCCCAGTCGTCTGAGTTACTGTCTACATCCGCTCTGTTACTGGTGACTGGTTGCTGTTACTGCTGGTTAACAGTAAGGAGAATAAAGCCCAGAGGTGGTCATCTGAGTGGCTTGCTCACCTTGTGTGGAACATTGTTTTCCACCAACTAAATCAGCATGGGATGGATTGATCTGGGTTGCTGCTGGAAAGCAGTTAAAATGTTCCTTGAAATGCTAAGGAACTAAAGCGGTCTTTAGGCATGACACCCAGTGTTTGATCAACAGCTCTCTGGGGAAAAGGTTCTCAGAAGAAACAGCAGCAACAAAATCTAATATATTAGTATGTATATTAATAATGTATATTATGTCTGAGGAATATAACTTGTCTGATATTAAAATCACAATGGGCAGGGAGGAAAAACCCCAACTTTTAAAGACACAGTGTTCTTACATAGCTGTCCTCTAGACCCCAAGGCTTGGCACAGGTTGTTCTCATCTGTATGGGTTTGTCCAATAAAATATACTACCTTTATCTGTGCAAAGTTCCTTTCTAGAAAAGGAAACTGCACAATATCTATGAATCCTATGGATTAAGAGATTAATGGAGCATCCCGGCTTGGTTTGAGAGAAACCAACAAGGTTTGCAACACCTTTTATTATGTTCTTGGTGTTGCGGTTGGACACTGCTCTGTAACCTGTGCATCATCCTCCTTGTCTGTATTCCTTCTTTGCAGTTCCTCAAGTCCAGAGCCGCATGTCCTGGATTTCTTTGCTTTTTTGCAGTGTGAAGAAAAAACTCAAGTCTCCATGCAAGAACCCTGTGTCAGTGCCTTCCTCTGTCTTGGCATCAGGGCTCTGATTTCCCACTCTGCCATGAGAGCTGAGTTGTGTCAGTGACAGAAACAGCCCTGTGAGCTGATAGCTGTTGGTCAGTATTATGTGCATTCATATGAAATGCCGAAAGCAACAATAGAGAAAGAGAGAAACAATAAAGAGCCAGGTCAGGATTCTTCTGTTCTTGATATCTAACTATATCACAACTGGTTATCCAGAATTATTATTATATTATCACTTCCACTGAAATGGGCAAAACATACGCCGATTGTCCCGGAGTTATATTCTACCCTTAGGTACCAAAGTAACACGGATATCTGGGATGAGTTTGCCAATTTTTAGTATCTTTATCGAGCTCTGAACTGTACTGAGCTTACGTCCTAATGGTGACAATGAGATGTATTGAGCTAGAAACTGGTTGATTTTCTACCAAAACAGGAATGTACTGGACATGCACATGATAGTTCTGTTGCCTTCAATGTCCTTATGATATTGGCTTTGAGGAGCTTGTTGGCATACATGGTTAAAGCAAATTTGGGGTTTTTGTGCAATACATTGTCAATGCCATTAGGCCCTGTGGAGATGATGCTGTGGTTTCAGAGCCAGCAGCAGCAATGGGTTACAACCATACTGTGTAGTACAGGGCAAGCGGAACATAAAATGAAACTTTCCATGTTTCAGAGAGTGGAGACCATAGAATGAAAAATGCAAGACAAACTGGGAAAGAGATTGAGTCAAACAAAATATCTGTGCAAGAGCCTCCCAAGGAAGTCACTGAGACCACATCGCTTGGATAATTTAAAATGGACTGTACAAAGCAATAGAGGAAATTCTGCAGGGAACAATCCTTCACTGGCAGGTGGGATGGACTCAATGACCTATAAGCCTTTTCCATCACTAAGTCCGCAGGATGAGCCTGTAACTAGTGCAATATGGTTTTTGCCCAGATTTCCGATGTGTTGGCTGTGAGCAGAGCCAAGCTGCACCAAACTGTGTCATGTTTAAGTTAACTATTTCTGTAGTTCTTTGGCCCACTCTGGCTTCTTTTTTAGCAGAATTCCTCTCCAGACACATGACTCTCTACACTCCCTCCACTTTTTGGTATGTAAACATGTTAAACAACATTCTGTGCCATATACTGTCCTTAAAATAGAACAAGAGGGCAGGAGAAGAGACATCCAGCACCAGTAACAATGGCCCCTGCCAATGGCCATAGACACAAAAGCAAGCCTTCAGAGAAGGAGTTTACCTAGTGGGCTGAAGGAGGCTGTGGGCTGTTTTGGGGCTACAGAACCATTCTGGCATCACAAATGAACCCTTTGGATGCTCCAAGTTCACATTTTGGGACAGTGCCACAACCCACATCACCTGAGTTCCAAGACTGTGGGATCCTTTCTCCTACCATGAGGCTTTTAAGGGATGCCAAGGCTGTTGCCATCTGTGCCCATCCCTTAGAGAAAGCCATTATCCTTAATCTTTAGGCTCTAGTAAATATACAGTGGAAACCTGGTAAGGATAAAGGTGTTGGTGTTAACCAATTGGCCAAACATCTTATTTTCTACCTGATTCCAGGCTGTGTGCTGTGGAGAGGAATGCAGCATCTCCATCCATCCCCTCTGAAGCCCAGTGCTGGGACAAAGGTGACCCAGCTGCCCCTGTACTGACTGGTATCTCCCTGGTGGCTGCTGCACTGCTTTCAGGCCTTTAACAGCAAACTTTCCATCCTCTCCTTATTGTTGCTTGGATTTCTTCAGGTTTTATCCGAGGAAAAACTCCCCTCCCATTGCGAGGCAGGGCTAAGGGAGGGTCTGCAGCAACCAGAGCACACAGAGCACCAACAGCACATCCAGGAACAGGCCAGTGGTTGGAAAGCGTCGCAACACGATGAGGAAATTCTGATTTGTACCAAAAATCTCCATGTCCTGTCTCCATGCTCCATCTCATGCTATGATTGCAAAAACCCACAGCTGTGTGAAGTGTCTCCAACATGAGTCATTCATGGCAGCTCTGTCCTGCACAGAGCACACTAGACACAGGTCTCTGCTAGGAAAGAAAATTTCCCTTCATGGCTTCTTAGACCTTTTAAATATTTGTTGTGATTGGTGTACTAATTAAATTCAGCTGTTGCAGGTAATATAACTCCTGACAGCCTCTTTTTTTTTTTTTTTCTTTTTTTTTTTTTTTTTTTTTAAAGTTATTTTCTCCCTCTTAGAGGCAAGAGAGCAGCACTTAAAGGTATATGGTCTGTCCACTGGGATGCCTGCTGGCAGAAATGCAAAGCTTTGGTTGAACTCTGAAGTAATGGCTTTAAACTCTGCCAGTTCGCCTTTGCCCCAAATGGGGAGGGACACAGCCACAGGGCTCTGACAGAAGGGCACAGACACCATCTGCCTTGGATTTCTCCTTCCAGTCTGAGAGACTGGACAGCCAGTGCATGAGATGGGAAGGGACAGTGTCCATCAGCTGAGCCCTTCCCTAGCTTGCTTTGTGTCTTTCTGTCCTCAGCACCATCAGTTCTGCAGTTGCTGAAGCAGGCTGTGCAGAGCAGAGCTCCCCTGCCACCTCCTCTCCTCCAGAGGGGTTATCCAACATCTAAACCTTCGGCAACGTGGTTCGGATTTGCTGGTAAATTGTGCAGATGAAAAGGCAGCGTCTTACAAGAAAACTGCATTTTTGTGGTCTTGTTTTGATGCTGTGCTGCACCGTGTGGGGGGTTCAGGGTTTCCCGGCACTCACCTTTCAGGTTGTCAAGGAGAATTTCTGCTTGTCAAAAATGATTCGAAACGCCCTCCCTGTGTGTCCTCCAATGTTTTGAATTTGAAAGAGTAGCCCCGGGGCAGTATATTTAAAACATGATCTCGGGGAAACTGGTTCATTGCATTTGGGAGCCTCAAGAACGAGAATGACGACGATAAATAGACATCGGGGTTTGCGGAGTCACCCCGAGGTCAGGCCGCTCCCCATGGGCTGGGCCAGCGCTGCCCTTCCCGGCCCGAGCCGGCCGCCTGCACAACCCCTCCATCTTCAGAGGGCTGCAGCACCTGCAAACCCCACCGCTGCCCCTGGGACCTGCGAGCGCTCCCCAGCCTTTGAAAAAACCAACCCACGGCGTTAGAGACTCGAGATTGGGGTGATAGCGGGTGATTGAGTTATTGCAACTTAATGAGCCGCTGCTCATCTGCCAAGCCGCAGCAGCCCCGTGTGTGTGCATGCAAGCACGCTCCCATTCATCCAGCCCCAGGAGCTGAGCTAACAGAGATCCTGCGGGTTTGCACTGCATTGGCAGCGATCCTCAGGCCCGTTACCAGGCACTGCTGGTGCGTCCTAGCCACTTGAGTTTGAGGATCACCCCTCGAAACACAGCTGGGGAGTTTGTGCTCCCAGAGCTCAGATGGGGGTATGGGGAGGGGATGAAGCTTCTTTATTTATTAGGTAATCTGGCTCCTGGTTTATTCTGAGTTTTGGAGTACAGCAGTGTGCTTGGAGAGAGGCAGAGCTCCTCTGGAAATGCAAGTGCAACTACATTCGCATTTAGCAAAGTGCAGAGCCATGCTAGCAAACGTCACTGAGTATTTGAATGGCCGTGAACTGCAACTTCCAGGCTTCCTTCAGGTGCTCCCAAAGCCTAGGTTTGCCCTCACGGTGTTAATTACACTAACAAAGAGTGGAAGGACTTTAGTGAGAGTTGATCCTGGCTCCTTATTCCAATTTTCCTTCAATACGGCTCTCAGCTTTTGGTTGAAGCCCATCCACTAGTGAAACAGAAGGGGGAAAAGCCTTCTGGACCTACTTTCAGGTCCCTGCAGTGCTTGGCTCACCACAGAGGTCTGTGAGTGAACCATCACCCAAAGAGCCAGAGACAGGAGAACCTGCCTGGGCAATGAGCCATCAGTTTGTCCCATGCTTCAAAGAAGCCTTCTGTGTGCTGAAGAGGCCAAATAATAGTTTCCCTCCACATTTTTTTAAACTTTGGGCACCTTTGCAAATGACTTCTGGCTGGGATGGAGCCCCTGAGTGCCAGAACACCACAGGAAGAGGCTGCTCTGTGATACTGCCAGCCTGAGGAGGAGGAGGAGGAGGAAGCGCTGGAAATCCCCTAAGCACGCCTGTTTTCTCAAGACTCCCAACTCAATTTTGCAAACTCAGAAGATTTTATATAACTTGGTTTCGTCAGTTCAGAGGTTTAAGGCACTTGGCTACGCATCTGGATTGCATCTTGGGGGTGGGTTATCCAAAAAAGAACTCAGGCAGAGCAGCTGGAAATTCAGCCATTGCTAACAAAACCAAAGAAAAACAAGACCATGGAATAGGAGTTTCTTCTTTGCTATTTGGTGTGCTGGACTCTGGATTTAAATCTATGATCTATCTCAGTACTTGTCAGAGCCATCAGGTGGTGGAGGAAAGGCAGGGAAAGCTTCAGGCAGCTGGACACACCACAAGCCACTGTCACCTAACCTGACACACTGGCTTGTGCCAGTGAAGGGAGCTTTAACGCCCTCTGCATTGAACTGTCTGTGCCACCCGAGCATCTTTAGAGCAAGAAAAACAAATTGATGTATAATTCCTGAATGTGCAAATAACTCTCCCATCAGCACTGCAAACAGAACAAGCACAGCTTTCTGCCATGGTGGTTTCTGCACCAGCACCCAAGGGCACCACTCAGATTTCCTGGTCTGCAAACCTTGGCCTTAAAAAGCCCTGAAATGAAATGTTGCAAGTTGAAAAGTCCAAGTCGGTTCAAAATAGAAACAAAGAAAGTTAATTTTAACAGCCCTGTAATTTTTAGCCTATAAAAGCCAAGAAAGTTTTCTATTGATGAGACAGTGCCTCGAGACAATTGAAACTCAGCTCAGCATCCCGCTGGGTGTTGACTATCCTTAGGTCTCGTTGTCTTGAAGAGCTGATAGAGATCAGCACCTCCAAGGTCTGAACATTTAACCATTTGCCATGTTTTGCCTCACAGGCAGCTGCACTTCAGCAGTGGGTGAAACGATTCCTCTTTGTCTGAAAGGCCAAATTCTTCCCTTTAGATGTTTGTGCTCACCTCCCATTAACTTTGGTATGAGCTGAGCTCATGCTTCCAAGAGCAAAATTTGGCTTATAATTTCTGCATGCTTGGGGTTCCTCTGGGTACCATATAAATGTAAGATACAGTGATTCAGTGCTAAAGAGCAGAGAAAACGCAACCCCCCAGGAGACACCATCAGAGAGAGCCATATAGAACTTGTGTTTAAAACAAAAATGAAAAAAAGGAGAAAGATTAAGAAAAACAATTGAGATTTGTTCCAGAGGTGGCTTTACTGCAAGCCAAGGATGAGAGCACACATCCCTTCTGCGATCGCTGCCCTGACTCCGGTGTGTTCTGGGCCGTCGGCTCAGGCGCAGTTTGGGAGCATTATTGAAAACGCCTTACCTTCTATATTTTCTGGGCTTTAATCAAACTCACTGTGCTGCCAGAGGTGTTTCATTTACCAGGAGAGGGGTCAGTGAGGCAGCCCTGAGCAGCAGGAAATGGCAAATGCAGAACTGTTCCTCCATGCTTGGAAGCTCTCTGAGGGCAAGCAAGGCTTGGATGTTCATTATTGCCTTCCCTGTACCCCGCACAACTCAGGGACACCCTGCTGTCTTCCCTGGGGGGGCAGTGGGGCATGGGGGAGCAATCAAGCATTGTTGGGTTTGGGAATTTTAGTTATCCTCTTCCAATTTCACCAACCAGCTCTGTGCCAGTGAAAAGAGCTAACAATGCATGTATTTTATAATTATGTTTTCTATCTGCTGCCATTTATTTTAGAGTTTCTTGCTTGTTACAACTGTCATAAAATTACTTTGTTATATTCTCCCATCTGTTACATTTTCCCCTCTTTACAAGGGGACACTGCATGATGCACATGGGCTAATCTAGCTTTAAAATTATTGTGTGACTGTTGTTTATGGAAAACGAATGCTGTATTTGTGGAACAACATGAAACTTCTCCACAGCACCAAGGAGAATGTCTGAAGTCTGTAAACCCAAATGTCAGCAAATGGACAGGGGTGCCCCCTCCTTTCCTACCCCACCCAGCCTTTTGCCTTAATCTGTAACCTCATCTGCCCAAGTTAGAGCTGCAATTGCTCAGTACTTTAGTGATCCCCTCAGCATTCCCATTGCTCAGCTGAAGGATGGATTCTCCACTGGAGCAGTGCCCTGCCTTTGGTGGTGAAGCCATTTAAGCTCTGGGTGCAAACTCAGCCATAGGAGATGTGATTTCACAGACACACACACACACATATATAAGCATGAATAACCAGGTGGATCTGCTCTTCCTTCCTTGCTTTTCTTCTCTTGTCTTTGATTCTTCTGTCAGAGAAGCTCAGTGAATGCCTCTAGATTCAACTCCTTCTCATAGCAAGTGTCTATTGGGAAGTGTGAGCTGTCCCCAGTCTCCTGCTCCCAGCACAAAATCTGGGCTGTGACACCACAGTGTGAGGAGCAGGCATGTTTGGGGATGCTCTGAGTACACACTGGGCCTTTAACAAGGCTTTCTGAAACTCCTGTCTGAAACTGGGGTTTTTTTGCTTTTTCACTCCCACTTTTTATTGCAATTTGCATGGCTTCTGATGGCATCAGCATTCCGTGTTTTTCAATATTTATGGGATGTATATTAAAGACTTGGTACTGTTAAATTATGCATATTATAAGAAAAAATTGAGTGTTTGAACTGGGGGTTGTTTTAAGAAAAATAAACAGGTAACTTCATTTCAGAGTCTCATTTATGTAAAATTCACCCCCTTCTTCCCTTCACCTGTCCTTCCTGCCCCCAGGTGTAACATATTGCACTTTTAAAACATAATTTTATCTACAAGAGAGGAACCAGTAACTACTCTAAAGACTGTACAGAGAGAGCCCTTTCCCATCACACCAGTGACCACTGGTGTCAGTGGAAGGCACGAGAGTATCTATGGAAGGGATCAGGTCTGTGCAGAATGACTCCTAGCAGTGATGTGGGCATCCTGTCAGTGTCAAGACCTGTGAACAGTGTGGAATACCCTTTGTGTGGGATCCAATACCCCACTGCCAAATGCAGGGAGGTAGCTGTTAGCTGTACTCTGATCACAGCTGACTGGGAAGTCTGGGTGCATTTTCAGTCCCTACAATTACTCAAGGGATTGATGGCAACTTATTCAAAAAGGGAACTCCAGGTTTCCCATTTAGAATAATTTTTATCTGTTGATTGTGGTAAAAAGGTTAAAAACCAAAAGAGGGGATATATCAATACTCCACCTGACCAGGGCAGCTCCAGGTGCCTCTGTGTTGCCTCTCCTTTTCTCTGGTACTAGGTGCCTCCCTGGTGAATGCTGTCCTGCAGCTTGAGTAAAGGGAATGAACAATTACACACAAAACCATGGTTTGTGCTGGAATTTAGCTTGATGAAGGCCTCAGACTGAACTGGCAAGTGGATTTTGTTTGAACCCTGCGGCCCCCATGTTCAATTCTTTATTAACTTTTTCAATATGTTCTATTGCAGTCAGGCAATAATATGGGAGCTATCTTGCAGCTAATTTAACACCTGTAAATTCCCAGGGCTGGTAATGAAACCTTGTATAGGCTAATGGGTGAAACATTTGCTTCATATATCAAAGGTCATTAGTTCAGTATTTGTTAACACTGTAGCTTTTATTAAATTTTTTCCTTCTTTTTTGCATCAGTGTCTTTATAGTCTGGTTAATTCTTCTGCTTCCCAAGGCTAAATAGGAAAAATGAGTATCACCTGACCCAGAACATTGGTACTAAATTCTTTGTTGAAATCTGAATTAGCCTGCTCGAAATCGTACTTCGAAAGCTCCTCACCTGTTTGGGGACAAGCAGGTTGAGAAGCAGTGTGAGAAAGGGGAAAGAGGAGGCAAGCTCCTTGCAGCAGGGAGCAATGGCTTTGGGTGACTTTTGTGACTCCCAACATTTAAATTAATCTTTGTGGCATATTCAACAACTTGACACCTCTCTACTACCATGGATATATTTTTATTTCCTGGATTTCCCATTTTTGCCTGTTTTTTTTGTTAAGGTAGTTTACAGTTTTGGACTACTTGGAAGCAATCCTTGTGAGACAAAAGATGGCAAAGAGGAGACACAACCCACCACAACCAAATCAAATAACCTGCCAGTAAGAGATGCCTTCCTTCAGTGTCCTTGGACACACTGTCTGGTGCTGGATGGGGTCTGAAAGCCCCTGTTTTAGGGATGGTCTCCAGCAGTGATCCCTTTGCTCAGGCTGGCAGGTCACAGTCACACAAGGCTCGTCACTGCCCTGCCCAGTGCTGCTGCTGGAAGTGCTCCTTCGCTGTGCTGAGCAGCCTATGTCATCCCTGCTGCACTGCCTGTGCTAAAAACAACTGACACAGGGAGCTGTAAGCCCCACAGCTGCTTTTTCTGGATGCTTTGTATCTAAACTGACCCTTTCTCAACCCTGTCATAGGCTGGGTGCATCACAGTAGCCAACTTTTCAAAACACAACCAGCACAAAGCAACAGTATAATGAAAGCAAGCAGATTCTGGAGATGAAATCACAGGGATTCTGCATCCAAATAGGATGCTGCAGCTCCTGGGAAGTGCTGAGTGAGTGGAAAGGTCCTTTTTCTCCTGGAAAGGTCCTGGCAAGGATGCTGTTTATCAAAATACCAGCTCATTGAAACACAGCTGGAAGTGCTGTCAGAGGCACTGAATGAAGCACTGCTGTCTCCAGACTGCCGTGCCTCTGCTGGCTTTTCCAGAGAAGGGAAATCAGTGGGCTCAGAAAGAGCCCTGAACACAGAATTCACCAAATGCTGTCTGAATCTCTCAAGAACCTTCAGCCAGCACTGTCCAATCCTCACCTTCTAGAGTGGCACCTTCCCCTTCAGCCAGCCTGGAGTGATTCTGGACTATGCATCTCAAATAGGTGCCGCTCATCACAGCTCCCCTACAAGAACCTGCCAATAATGATCCTGGTTATCAGCAGAGAGAAGAGATGCATTTCTCAGACTCCCTATTAATTTAATCTAAAGTAAGATGAGCTTTTTATTAACCTCTTTATGCTGCTGCATTTTACAGAATATGGGGTTCTTTGTAAGGCACACATGCTGGTTTTTTCTTCATATCTGTGTCAGCCTCAGAGCTGGCTTTGTGATGCAGTTCATTAATTCACAACTGAAATGGCTTTCTCATTCCACAACATTTCGATGCCAGATATTTTCTACAAAACTTAATTAAGTGTATTTTGTACTTTATCACTCTCTGTGCTACCAAGCAGCCACATGGATATATTCCACAGGAATATTCGGCTTGCAGAGTAAGAACACCACCCCCTGAGGCACACATCTCTTTAAGACAAAGGAAAATATAATTGTTAGCAAGTCAGAGGTGGTCCAAAGTCATCAGCAGCTTCTGTCTGTATTCTGAATAATGTAAATATAATTTGCTATAGTTCATACACACAGATAATGTCAGACATTTCATCTATGCTCAAATGATAAACATCATTCAAGGAACATGACTACCAAACCCACTCTCATGTCAAATGGCAGCAAAGCCTGAGAAGGGCTCAGCTTTTCAGCGATGGGGATGCTGCACCCATTGGCATGTGAAGAGCTGCCCTGGGGCACCCTGTGCTAGTGCCACCCCCTGTGCTAATGTCATCCCCTGTACTAGTGCCACCTCCTGTGCTAATGCCACCCCCTGTGCCAGTGCCACCTTTGCTGAGGTCAGATGTGTCAGTGATTGCACTGGTAGTCTCAGTGACCTTGATTGTTGCAGCAGCAGCTGTGCAGGGACTGACACCACGACCCAAAGCTCAGCTGCAGAAGGACTTTGAGTGTCCAGGCATGTCCTGCCCTGCTCTCAGTGGGGCAGAAGGGCAGAGGCAAGAGGTGTGTGTGTATGGGCATGTGCCAGGGCAGGCTCAGGGTGGACAGCAGCAGGAATTTCTCCATGGAAAGAGTGCTCAGGGACTGGAACTGCCCAGGGAGGTTTGGAGTCTCCATCCCTGGAGGTGTCCAAGGAAGGCCAGGAGGTGGCACTCAGTGCTCTGGGCTGGGGACAAGGTGAGGATCGGGCACAGCTGGGACTCCATGGGTTGGGAGGATTTTTTCAAATGCTAATGATTCTGTGTTGCATTGATTCCATGTGTACACATGTGTGTACATGTGTGTGAACACACCTGGCCTAGGTGGCCCAGAAACACCACTGGAGAACCAGAAGCACCAGCCAAAGAACAAGTGGATCTTCTTCCCTCTGAGCTGGGCACAGAGTAGCACCAAGAGCCCAGGACTCCCCTGTCCTGGCAGCCCCAGGCCTGTGTTCCAGACAAGGCCCACGGCCACATGCTCCACATGACCCAAAAGGATCACCTCCAATCCTGCCTGGCCATGAGCACATCTCACGTTACCCACTCTCTCAGTCCTTCCCACAGCTGCTACACGAGGAAAGGATGCTGGATCCAGCACTGGTTAGACCTGGTATTATTAACTTGACCAGCACACACCAACTCACCCCCAGGGCAGCAGGACCAGGCTCTTCCAACCACAGCCACAGTGAATGGTGGAGGTTCCTTCTAATTAGGGAATATAATGGTTTTAATTTAACGGTTTTAATGTAACGGTTTTAATTTAACAAAAGCTTGGTTTTGTTGCCATTTCCCCATATGTGTTTTAAAAAGGCCTAAAATGATGCAGGCCAGCCCTGACACCCTTCCACTGGCAGAGCCAGTGCTGTGCCAGGGCTGGCCCAAGCATCCCTCTGGGTTCAGACAATGCCTTCCCCTGCAAAGCTTTGATGTGCACTTTTCAAAACCCAAAAACCGACATAGAAAACTCATATTTGACAGTGTTTCTGTCTGTTTGATTGAACTTCTCAAGTCTCTCCATGTCTCTTCAGACACAGAGAGCCCATGAGCAAAAAGCCAAGCTTTTTCCTCAGCTTATGTTCTTGTAAAAACACCTCCAAATACACACATTCTGCTCCTCGCTCCAGTCAGGCTCTGCATGCCAAGTCAAGTATTTATTTTCATTACTTTTGAGACCACCAAAATTAATGTATCTTTCAGACAGGAAGAATTTTATTTATTATGGTGTATTTGAATCCAAGAGATGAAAGAAGAGCACCATGCATCTTGAAAGCAACCGAGCCTGGGAGCAGGATGAGATGGCCCGACCTGAGCTCCCCTCTCTCCCCTGGCAGCAGCCCCCTCCAGCCCTGATGTGTTTCCATACAGATGGACCACAGCTCCATGAAACCCTCCAAAACAACACCGTAAATCCTGCCACGGTTACAGTAGCAAAGGGCAGGTGTCAATACTATAACGAATTCCCCATTTTCCTGAGTCACTAGCGTAGCTCCTGGCTGATGACACGTTGGGTGGAGTGTGAGGCTGCTGGATGGAATCTGCTCATCCCTGGGGAGCATCATCCAGAGAGAAAACAGATACATTTTTCCCTTTTTCATGCTCTGATCCCTGAACTCCTGCTACTCACTGAGTGATCTCACCTGTATTATGCAAGTGTTGTCTACTATTTTTTGCTGTTTGTCACAGTATTGTCATTTTTATCTCTTTCTGAAACCCACCCCAACACTGCAGCACTGAAACTGCTTGGTGTAAAAGAGCTGGAAGCTGTGTCGTTGAGCCAGCACTGTGCTCTGCAGTGCATCTTCATTAGGAAGTCCAGACCTAGCAGGATTTTGCCTCTGTTTTCCTATAGACCCCATCATGAGCTTTTTTGAAAGTGTAGAAATGAAATCCTAGCTTGTTAAAGGAAAAAAAAACATGCTGCTTCTGTCCTTTTCAATGCAGCTGGAGTTCCACCAAAGCATTGCCAAAGTAATTTTGCCCATTAGGAAGAAAATGGATTACAGCTTTATAACAACTTCAGAGAACATCACTTCACTTCTAGACCAGAGACAGTCACAAGATGGATTGGGCTGGTCATTGAAATTGGTAATTTTTAGGTAAAAATATCCTACTGAGAAATCTCATTAATGCCACTGCACTTGAGGCTCTTCCACACAGAGAGGCAGTTGGGTTGTGTCACAGAGATGAAAGGAGACTGTGGAGGGACTAAGAGGAGGACAAAATCCATGAGAAATTAGTCTGGGAAGTTTAACATCTCATACAACAACTTGCTGCTTCTTCAATGAAACTCACTGAAGCTTCAGACAAGCCCTAAATTCCTAACAAGGCACCTGGCCCCAGATGTCCTGCTTGAAATAATGCCAGCTTGCAAGTCTTTGAGACAAGAGCATCAGACCCCTTTCAGGCTGTATTTTATACAATTTCTCTTTGAAAACTTTCAGTGGAACCATGATGCTTAGTTGCTTTCATCATCTCTGATAACACCTCAAGCCTAGTCCCAGTTCTTTAAGAGAGTGAAGAAAAAGAGCAGTGTATTGGACACCAAATAAAGGAGAATTTCTAGTATCCACAGTTAGTTTGAATTCAACTTAATTGTTTATTACTCTGAGGTCTCTGAAGGATAAAGAATGTGGAATAAAATATTTCTATCACCTCAGCCTTTCTCAAAACATTCTGTTAAACCCTGTTAAACACCAGGGTCACTAACTTTGACATGATCTCACAATTTGATTTCATTATATTTTAATTGCAAATGATATATTGCAGGGCTCATGGAGAGTGAGAAGCTGGGACCAGGCAACATTAAACCTCTGCTTTTTTTCAGTTCTCCAGCCAGATGTACTGCAGGCAGGTGCAACACAAACTCCCAAATACCCTGCTAACGTAAGGCGAGCTTGATCTAGAGGAACGGATGTGAATGGGCTTTTCAGCCAGTGTGCTTATTCAGTGCTGGCTGGGGAATGGCTGCCAGCCCCAGCACATGGTGCCAGAAGTGTGGTGGTTTTTTAAATGCAAAGTTGCAAAACCACAAAACTCATTTTTACTAGTGACCTTTTAACCACTAATTGTCAGAGTATTTTAAAAAAAGAAAAAAAAAAAAAAAGAAAAAAAAAAAAAAAAAAAAAAAAAAAAAGAAAAAAAAAGAAGCTACTTTGGTTAGGACTGAATTGACATCCCAGAGATGCTGTCCCAGCAGCTGCTCCCACACCCCACGGCTGCTTTCCCAGTGTTTGCATCCAATCCCGACTGGGTCCTGCCTGGATGAGTCAGACAGCTTTCTGCCTTGTTGTTTGATATTTTTTTTTTCTTGTGAAGCAGCTTTTGATTATGAAATAAATCACAAAAAAATAGCTGCAGTGTTGGACAGAGGGAGCAGAGTTGGGGTGGTGGTGCAGTCAAGGAGGGCCCAGGGCTTTGTCTGCACCAAATGCTGTGTGAAGGTGGCTGTTTTCTCCCCTTGCCTTCACTGTCTCTTTCTCTCTAAGAACACACAGACCTATTTTGCCCTGTTTCTAAAGTTTTTTTGCACATGGCTAGTCAGTAGCTACAGCTGGACTCACTGTCCCTTTGAGAGTTCAACTAGGTTTTGAATTCCTTTGCCCAGCTTTTAATTTTGATTCATTCCCTGATTCCATTAGAATTGGTGACATGTAAAAGGTGTGTTTGTGAGCAGAGCCTGGCCTACTTTTTCCACCTCCTCCGCCGAGCATTTTACAAAGGGACTGAGCCAAGGCTCAGCTGGGGGCAGAGGGACTCTCAGCCAGCTGACCTTTCAAGCCCATCCAGTTCCACACCCTCCACACACTTTCCTGAAGAATCCCAATTTCAAATTAAAAAGAAGATTAGTCTATGTTGACAAGTTCCAATAAATTCAAATTCAATGTTCCTGGCCTGCTTTATTTATAATTTTTGCCATATTGCAGTTTTATTGAATTATAAGGGTTGGAAGGGATCTTAAACACCACCATGTTCTACACCAGCCATGGCAGGGACACCTCCCACTGTCCCAGGCTGCTCCCAGCCCCAGTGTCCAGCCTGGCCTTGGGCACTGCCAGGGATCCAGGGGCAGCCACAGCTGCTCTGGGCACCCTGTGCCAGGGCCTGCCCACCCTGCCAGGGAACAATTCCTGCCCAATCTCCCATCCAGCCCTGCCCTCTGGCACTGGGAAACCATTCCCTGGGTCCTGTCCCTCCAGCCCTTGTCCCCAGTCCCTCTCCAGCTCTCCTGGAGCCCCTTTAGGTCCTGGAAGGGGCTCTGAGCTCTGCCTGGAGCCTTCTCCTGCCCAAGCTGAACACCCTACATCTCTCAGCCTGGCTTCTTCCCACCACTTTCCAAGAGCTCAGACTATTGCACTGGGTATCTGTTGTCACTTTTACAGAGAGAAAATAGAGAAATTTCCAGCTTAAATGAGAAAGAACCAAAATTTACAAAAAGGACTTGATGACTAATGGCTTGGGGATTGTGCTTGGTCACATTCATGTGGTGAAGGAATCTCCTTTCTACACAGGAATTTTGTTATTGCTTGGTCTGTTTGTTATTTTTAGCCATTGTCTTCCAAATTTTTCCTGTGGTTCAGAAGTCTTAAGATGATTTCCTCTTCCATTCCAAAGTCACATCTCCCCTGTGTCCAGGAGCTATGGCAGGACAGCTTGGTTGTAAACTCAGGGTGGGAGCACTTTCCCCTGCTTTTCCATCTGTCAGCACATCAACACTTTTTTTTGTTTGTTTGTTTGGGGTTTTTGTGTATGTTTTTTGTTTTGTTTTGTTTGTTTTTTTTTGTTTGTTTTTCATTTCCCAATATTTATAATTATCTCTAGAAAAGCCTCTTAGTCTCTCACTTGCACAGGCTAGTTTATAGCAGTGCTACATTCTCAAAGGCATCTCTCTGGATTGGCCCGTGGCAGCTCCTGCCTGGCCAAGCCCAGCAAGACAGAGTTTCACAGAGCACGAAATCTCCCATCAGAGCAGCTGCTGAGGGAGCAGAGGGCTCAATGGGAGGGGCTGGAGGGGAAGAAGTGGCCCTGGAGCAGCAGGAGCAGCCCTGAAACAGCTGGACCAGCCTGCATGCACACCCACCTCTTGCCTGGCTTCCCCTCCATGCCCATCACACAGTGCTGCATCTTCACACACTTGCTCTTGAGAGCTCTTTGCTTTTGGAGACATAATTTCAGCAGTAAACAATTTATGGGGTTATTTACAGCTCAATTTACTGAGCATCCTGCCAGAACACCAAGGGAATGATGTGGTGTGTTGTCTGTTGAGTGTGGTCAGCAACAGAGAAGCCTTCCCAGAATTTTTAATGCATTTTGGACCCCTTTTCTTCCTCCCCTCCACAACCATCTCACCAGCACCAGTGCAAGTCTTACACCGGGAACACTGCAGCTAGAAAATTACAGGAACCTTGCCCAGAAAGGCAATGAAAGAAAATAAAAATCAGTCCAGAATCACAGAATTCTATGGGGTAACCATCATTTTCAGGGTTCTTTGTTTTTTAATTATTCCAAAGGGTCTGTACTTGGCTGCCAGCAGCCTGGGTAGCTGGGCAACATGGCAGGGGAAAAACTTCTGTGCCACCACTGCTGAGGTCAGAGGGAGATGCCAACAGGGCAGGCTCCATATCCCACACCAGCTGCTGCCTTTTCTTGGACTGGAGTTTGAATTCCACTTCTATTACCTTTGAGCCTGACATTTTTCAAGCAAGCCCCTCAAAATCATTGAAACTTTGCTTCATTTGAAGGCACGGGAAGTCTTGCCCTCAACTGAAGTGAGGGCAGAAACAAGAGAGCCCAAGGCAGTCTGGAAACATGGAGCTGAGATGTCCTATGATCTCTGGCTCAGAATGGGACTGCTCAGAATTTCCTGGAGAACTCTGGTAATCTGAGGCTTAATTTGTTAATGTTCAGTATTTTGCTCCTTAACTGAAAGCATCTAGGACAGTGCAGAGAGGGCTCTGCCCTAATGAAATACCAGTTCTGTCACAGTGAAGATGGAGATGGCTTTCCAGTGAACAGCTCTAAAGGTTAATTCTCCAAAGCTGCATCAGTGTCATGGTACTTTGGAGTTGCTTAAGGAGCCAGTTCTTCCAAAGACCCCTCAGTGACCTCAGAAAAGGGACTGCTGTCCCATGAAGACGCAAGGCACAGAGCTGCCCCTCCAAAGCACCAGTGAAGTATCTCAGGCATCAGACCTGGTTGAACAGAGGTTCTCTGGATGGTGTAAAAGGCCCCACAAATCACATTCCAGACAGGTATGGCTGGACTGAGTGAGTTTGCAAGGAAAAGTCCTTGGGGCAGGATGCAAGGCCAGTGCTGGCTGCAGAGCACTGGGACAGCCGTGTGCCAGCCCCTGCTCTGCACGCCAGGCACAGCTCAGGCTCCGCTGGGGCAGACACGGGGCTGGCACAGCAGCTGAGCAGCAGCAACAGCAGACAAATGTCTGAGCTCTCCAGGCACCCTGGAGCTGCAGCTGCCTCGGCTCTGCTGGCCCTGGTGGCCCTGGAGGTGACATGGTGACATTGCCCAGGGCAGCACAGGAGACTCCAAACCCATCTGAATGCTCAGTTCAGCAGTGGCTGTGCTCAGCTCTGCCTGGGCTACAGCACAACACACCCCTGGCACCAGGAAACCTGGCACCCCTGCACATAGAGTCCAGCCCAGCTCAGCCCATCCATCTGCTCCACAGGCACGCTCCTGCCAAGCTCCAAGATGGGACAGTGCTGAGACTGGGTGGTCCTGGGTGGGCCATCCCTGCTCCAGGGCCAGGCACAACCTCAGGGTCAGGCACAAACCCAGAACCAGGCACAACCTCAGGGTCAGGCACAAACCCAGAACCAGGCACAACCCCAGGGTCAGGCACAGCCCCAGGGTCAGGCTCACTCTTCAGTGCTAGGCACAACCCCAGGGTCAGGCACAACCCCAGGGCCAGGCACAACCCCAGGGTCAGGCACAACCCCAGAGCCAGGCTCACCCTCCAGAACCAGGCTCACCCCAGTCCTCTCTGTAGCTGGGCCAGGACCACGTGTGGCTGACAGAGATTTGGCTCACACTCTGCCAGCTGTGGATGCCGCCTACAGCTGTTGGATGTGACCTCTCCTCCCTGCACCATCTGAGCTTGCTGGGCTTGGAGCAAGCATGGACTCAGATAAACAAAACCAGATACAGGAGGAGAGGAACCTGTTTGAGGTTTGAGATGACAATTCTGCCCTCAGTTACACTTTCTTGAACTAGAGCAGATTTGCTTAGTAACAAGATACAGACCTAATTCTGATTATTTTTACACCAGCAAAGCCAATGACTGTGGGAGAAGGAGCAGTGCTTTACACTGGCACTGGTGCAACACCAACCACCGCTGCTGTTTGGTGCCCTGGATATTTTCTTTGCAAGATGGTTTCAGATGCTTGTGAGAGCTGAAAACAAAGAAATTAAATACCAGCCTCGTGCAGACTTTAAAATGAAAAATAAAATGTCCAGGAAATCCCTGCAAGGTTTTGGACTGAACAGGAAGATACATTACAGAACTTTTTCAACCTTTTTTTTGATTTTTTTTTCAACCTCCAAGCAGCAGAATGCCAAAATGCTAACAGGCAGGGCAAATTGAGCAAAAATAAAATATTTTGTGGACTGGGTTAGAGAGTAAGGGAGTGTTTACTTTTTTATGCTTTACACTTTGGCCAGCATTTATCCCGAATGAAGGCAGCAAATGTTATTAGATTTCATGGAATGTAAATAAACAGTTATTGGTAAATACATTTTGGTGGTCTGCTTGTTACGCTGCATGTCAGAAAAACTATAGGGAACTGGCAGGAGTTCAGACGTCTTCAAGGAACACAGAAAACAGACATATTTTACTAATTATAGCTAACAAAAACACTCTGAGATTACAGTTAAATTACATTAAAACATAACTTGTTGGCAAAGGCTGTGAGCATAATGCTTTGCCTATATCTTTCTGTATAATGTTTCATCAGAAGAGAGCAGGCACATTGGGGAACCCTGGCACAGCCCAGGCCGCCGTGGCCCTCAGGGCTGGGCACCCTGCGTCCTGTAAGGGTTCTTGGAGGTCGAGGGGGCTCCTAGGAGGGCCATTACCTGGATTTGTCTGCAGCAGAGACTGCAGAGGGCTGAACTCATGCCTCCATCTGCACCTTCAGAGATGGGAAGGACAAAGAAGCACCTGCTGAGTGGCCCTGGAGAGGGCTGGAGGGGCAGGAGCAGTGGGAGGTGAGGGGCAGGAGCAGTGGGAATTGAGAGCTCGGGGTCAGGAGCAATGAGAATTAAGGGCTGCATGGCTGGAGCTCCCAGTAGGAGCTTTGGTCCCCACACCACCATGCCTGGAGGGTCTGAGCCATCTCCAGCCAAGTCCTCATAGGGCTGTGAGGTGGGTGCCAAGGCTGCTGTACAGAAATGCTCCTTCCACCTCTGGATCTGTTCTGTAGCGTCTCTGGGATGAGAAAGACAGAAAGGATGGCTCCAGTATGGAGCTGCCGTGGGCACAGGGACATGATTTGGCTATGTCAGAAGGCAGGGACCTCCTTCAGCTGATTGCAAAGTTAAAATCAGGAACATGCCTTGACCCAAGCCTGGAATTCCTATTCAGTGGGTCCCCATTTCAGTGAAGGATTTCCGTCCTAATGGGAAGGGAACTGGGCTGGCTGTCCCCGTGCCCACGATGCCTAGGAGCTGCTTGGCACATGGCACTGAGGGGCTCTGGAGCCCTCCTCATGCCTGGGGAAGGTCTTTGGCTGAGCACCCCCTTTGCTGCTCCCCAGCTCTCCTTCCACTGCCAGACCCAGCCCATGGCACTCCTGCTCCATCACCAGTACAAACCATCCCTGCAGAGACAGATCCCAGGAGGGAAGGGAGTCTTTCTGCAGAAATCATTATGTTTGAACCAAGTCCAGTATTTTCAGGACAAATGGGCTGCTTTGAGTGCTGTCCCCCACTCACTGCAGCGCTGTGAGGTGCAGGAGATCAGTGCAGGACTCCTTGCATTACACTGAGTTAGATTACAAACCATTCACTTCATGTTTGAAGCAGTTTTTGTGAAATAACTCAATTAAGAGAGATGCTCAGAAAGATTGCATGTAAGCAGCATTTGGGGCACAAAACCCCAGGTGCAATATCCCTTCTGTTCTCCCATGGCTGCACATCAGGAGATGACATTATTGTTACTTTACAGAAAGTCTCTAAACTAGAAAACAATTCCTTCCTTCGGCTGGTGGGATATTAAGGCAGGGCTGGAGGCTTGGCTGGGCCACAATGATGATTCTCTTTAAACCCAGGTAAATCAAGGTGGTCATTGATCTGATCCCAGTTTATGAGGAAGACATGAATCATTTTGTCTGCCAAGTAAATGGAAGGGGAATGCACAGGCTAATCTGCCCAGAATATTAATAACACTCGTGCCACTGTGCACCACTCCAGAAACACACAGTTCCTGGGGACTGGGTTATTCTTGCCATGCACATGCCCATGTGTAAAGAAATCCTGTAATGAAATCATGCTTCACCATTACCCCATGGTAATCTCTTCACTTGGACTGTCTTTATGTCACATTTATGGCCTGTTCTTTGCTGGGAAGATTTTTACAGGGGATCTGAAGTTTAAAAGAAGACAGATGACAAGCTGTGATCACGAGGAAGAGAGGCTTACCATATGGAAATAGAAAGCCCTGGCTCCCTTCCCCATCCCTCCTCCCCCTCCCCTGCAGAGTTTCTCTACTTCACATGATGCTATTGGGATTTGAAGATCAGAATACAAGTTATATTATTAAATGAGGAACAACAACAACAAAATAACCCCAACAAAAACCCCAAACTCGGGCCTTTCCTCTCCATCCTTCCATGTGATCCATAATTAAAAATCAAAGTGGGGAAAACAACCCCGCTGGAAGCTGGCATTTGGGATCCAGCTCAGTTGCCAAGAGAGGGATGTAATGCTCAGGCGACATGTCTGTGCCTTTGCATGCTATGGGGGTTCATGCATGAGCTGCTTCTAGAGCTGAGGCATTATTTTAATGGAAGACTTGTTATGGGGCATACTTACTGTATGTTTTATTATTTAGTTATTGGGAAAAGCAGAAGCACCACTCCTCAGTCCAATGCATGTCTCCAACACTAGACTGTTTGTCACCAAAAATCACTCAGTGTCCCCAAAACCAGGAGAACCCCCACCAGATTCTTTTAGCCATTAATCCCTACAACCCGAATGCATGGCAGCAACCCCTTTAAGCCTGGGCAGTGAAAGAGAAATGAATTAATCCATTTCAGGCAGAGAGAACTCGAGCTGTGGCAGTTTTCAGGTTTATTTTTACTGGGCAATTGTAAAGGAGCTGGTGATGTGGCCAGTCACCCATGGAGGGTGCCCAGCACAGGTTAGGGACAGGACCCATCCTGGGACAGGACATGTTGTTCTCCAGGGGCACTCCCTGTCCCTGGCTCCGCTCTCAGCCCTCCCACCTGCACCCCCTGGGAGCTAGTGGGAATTTTGCATTTTTGAAAATCCCTAAGCACACACAGCAGGCCCTGAGTTTGTAAAATCTGGCCCCATTTTCAACACTGGCTTTGCAAGACTTGGGCTCAGCTGTTGGCCTCAGTGGCCAGACTTACAGAATAAGTACTTGGTCCCCTTAGTGCAGGTTTGGGCTATGGACATCCCATTTAGGCACCCATGTTTGAACACTGCTTTCTTGTAGCCAAAATAAATAACTGAATCAACGTTACACAGAGCTTAATCTAAACAGGTAATGGACTCCAGCTCAGATATTCCCTGTATTCCATCAGCAGGTCCTGGAGATGGCAAACTGAAGCCTGCTTTTATAGTGTGCCAACTCAGGGACCTGTTCCCAATTTGCAGATTTGGCCTGTTGCATTCTAAAAGATGTTTAATATACTCGATGCCTGTTTGTGTTAATGTTTACCATTGAAGTTTTTCATTATTTGATATTATATTTGGCCATAGCATTAAAATTCCATTGGACCGACTGAAATCTAGTGTCAAATCAAAGCCAAAGAAGCATCTTTGTGATAGACTTTCAGCTCTCATCCAAACACTTTAAAAAACAAAAATCAGTTGTAGGTGTTTGTAGCTTTTTTCCTTTTGCCAGAGAAACACCAAACACTTTATTTATGAGCTGGTTTTTTATATTCACAGCTCTGGAAGAACTGAGCCCAAAGCTGTGGACCAGCAGAGAAGCACAGAGACAAGCTGCTCTGCCAGGAGGGCACAGCTCTATCCCTGCCAGGCTCAGGAGGGAATGGGGAAGGCTAAGAGCCCCTTGAGCCGTTCTCGAGGCCCCAGCACTTGGGATAACAGCATTACCTACAGCCCTTCACGCCTAAACCCCAGCGCCATTGGGGCACAGCTGATGGACAGCACAATTCTGCTGTGTGGAAACGGCCCACTGTCATTTGGGTCATAGAATCTCAGAATGGATGGGGTTGCAAGGGACCTTAAAGCCCATCTAGTCACCCCCTGCCATGGTAGGGACACCTCCCACTGTCCCAGGCTGCTCCAAGCCCCAGTGTCCAGCCTGGCCTTGGGCACTGCCAGGGATCCAGGGGCAGCCACAGCTGCTCTGGGCACCCTGTGCAAGGGCTGAGGGCAAGATTTTTCCATGGGAACTCAGTGATAAATGATCAGGAGTCAAACCCAATGTGCCGTGGGGACTCACAGCCTTTGAGGGATGCTGAGGACCTTGGGCTCTTGCAGAGCTGGAACCTGTAAATCACACACAGCTCACAAAGCCCCGGCGTGTCTCAACAAGGCCACAGCAAAAAGAAAGAGAGATTTGCCTAAGTCCATATGTTCCTGAACTCAAAGGAAAATATGATGGCCTGGACTAAAAACTGGAAATCAGCACTTCAACATAAAGCTGGGAGGGTAGGTTTGAGGAACAGTCAGTGGATATCCTCTTGGCCAGTTAAAAGGGGAGCTCTGTGAAAAGTCCCTTCTGCAGCCCACCAAAAAGCTGCCAAAGTGGACAAGGATGTTTCAAATTGTGTCCCCTCTCCAGAATATTTCCTCCAAATTTTTTATCAAAATTAAGATACTTTGCATTTTAGTGAGATTTTTCTTTTTTTCAGGATGGTGTTTTTTTTGTTTTAATGATAATAAATTAAATTCTATAAATGTCATCTCAGTGCATACATTTCTTTTGACAGTATTAATTGGCATATTTTGATTAACGAAGAGTTCCCACTTTGTTCCAAACTGGATTTCTTTCTGAAATGGGAAAAAAATGCCTGCAAAACTTTTCTCAGCTTTAGTTAAAGGCTGAGAAACCAAGAAAAAAACAGATCCACAGCATTATAGTGAAGTAAGAATTCTATACTCCTAATATGTAAGCAGGGGATGGGGACAGAAGACTTCTTCAGTTCTGGCAAATAGCCTTGGCCACCCTCAACTGCATCACCTTCTGTATCCTTAGCTGGATAGCCCATGTCCCACCCAGGTCTGACCTCCAGAGCTGTTTCCTACTTGATGCAGGCAAGAAGAGAAGGGTCTGTGCAGCTTTATATGTACTAGAAACCTTTTTTCCCTTTCCAGTAAAACAACTACTGGCTTTTACAGGGAGTTGAAGCAGCTTCTAGCTTAAATCAATAAAATGAAAAAAATCCCAGAATCCCAGAATCATTAAGGCTGGAAGAGACCTCCCAGATCATGGAGTCCAGCTTGTGCCCCATCCACACCTTATCCCCAGCCCAGAGCACTGAGTGTCACCTCCAGGGGTTCCTTGGACACCTCCAGGGATGGGCACTCCAAACCTCCCTGGGCAGTTCCAGTCCCTGAGCACCCTTTCCATGGAGAAATTCCTGCTGCTGTCCACCCTGAGCCTCCCCTGGCCCAGCCTGAGGCCGTTCCCTCTCCTCCTGTCCCTGTTCCCTGGGAGCAGAGCCCGACCCTCTTGGCTGCCCCTTCCTTTAAGTAGGTGTACGAGGTGCTGTGGTCTCCTCTGAGCCTCCTCTGAGAAAGACCGAGGACCTTGGATCTGACCATTCCAAGAGCTGGGCCAGGCTCTTCTGTATAAATTGGATTGTTCCATTGGCTCCACTGGGCAAACCCGATTTTTATTAGCAGAGGATCCCAATATCAGCACTTGTTGAGCTATCCCAAGTCATATCAGTGGCAAATCTGGCCTCCAGACACATTTATCACATCTGCCACTTCCAAATAAAAGGGGCTGGTTGTATCAATGAAACGGCATCAGAGGAAACTTAGAGCGGAGGCAATATGTTAAACATTAGCCACAATGCTCACAGGCCTAGGAAGGCCTGATAAGCCATGATTAAACTTAATTATGGATTATTTTATATTACCTACCTCCAAGCACTGTGGAAAATTGCTTCCTTTTAACTGCCTTGGCGGCTCTCTCTGACAGTGCACATTCTGGGGGAGATTTTCCCATGATTGATGTATTTGTTTACCGAGCTCCCTGCTCAAACACAGCTAATCCTCCCTTTAATCAGAGGTGTGAATACCTTAATAGTTGTCAGAGCCCACGTTAACCTCTTGATTAAAAGACATCCTCACACTTACCATTAAAGAAATAAATGAAAAAAATTAAATTTGTATTCTCATTATAAACCCCACAATGGGCAAATAATAATTTGGTGTTCATGTACTTGGCTCATTGGTATTTCATCAAGTTGTACCTTACAAGAGAAATGGGTTTTTTCCTGTTTTTCCTCTTTTACCAGTGAGAGGGAAGGGTTTTGGTGGGCTGGGTTCTATTTTTGCCTTTGCCTAAAGGCAAAAAGCTCCAAGAACATAATTTTTCACTCAGCTTCCTTTGCCTGCTTATCTACACTGGCTATTACTCTAGTTGGCTACAGCAATATTACCAATAAAATAAACATGTCAAAATTCAGAAGCACAAACAAGTTCATCTGTGACACTAATTTTGCCTGGCAAATAATTCTCCATGTTTCTGTAAGGGCTTCAATTTCTTGTGGATTCAAAGCAAATTAATCTTAAATTTGATGCCTCAGTCTTATTTTTCTTTCCCAATCTCATTAGAGTAAAAATAGCAAGGATATCCATATGATTAAAGACTTCATGTGCAAGAAAGCAATCTGGCCATAGTGCTCCTTCGCTTTATGTACTGCTTTCTATTTGACAACATTAATTTGCCATCTGTCAGCTCAGTTACAGAGTTTACTTGCTGCTTGCTTGGCGTTCACCTCCCCCTTTTTTGTTGTCAGCTGTTTTTAATAGTTTGGCCTCCTTGAGTGGGCCACTTATGCAGATTTGAAACAGGATAAATCCTAAAAACTGACCATATGGGAACCCACGTTGTACTCTCCAGGCTGGCATAGCCGTGCACAGACCTCCTCACCCTTCTAGGCACTCCCAGCACTTAAAAAGTCCAATTTTTCCATACCTCTGTAGCACCTTCTGTCTGGGGGATTCCAGATCATCACATCATGAATAAAAACAGATCAATTTTGCCCTCTTGGGTAGGTCAGCTGAACTGTCCAAGATTTCCTGGGAGCTGCATTGAGCCCTGCATATACAAACAGATGAAGGTAAAAAGGGAACACTCTTTCTTTTTCTTGGAAAAGCCCTGGTTTTTGGGACAGGAGGCTTTTGGAACAGAGCATCTGGGACAAGGGACTGACGTGGGAGGTGAGGCTGGCTATCAGACTGACAGGATTCCATTTCAGCACAGGCATTTCATTCCAGATCCCAAATATTTAAACCTCCAAACTCATATATGAAGTTAAGAGCTATTCTTCTGAGAAAAGAAATATCAGCTTATATATCTGAAATACCACCCATTTATTTGAACATGCAGGAAAAAAAATTCTGTCCATTTTTTTCCATGTCATTTTTCTGCCAGTTGAAGAGATTCAGGATCCTCATGGGCACTGAACAGAACTTTTCTCCTGAGAAAAGCCAACATGAAGACTGATTATTGCCTCGTTCTAAAGGAAGAACAGAGCTGTGCACTGGCCAGAGCTCCATGGTTCATTCGTGATGGGGAGTGTAGGCACTGTAAGTGCTGCTCATTGCCCTCCGGGTGGCCCAAGCTCCTGCTTCTCCACCTGACTTGGGAGAGGGGAGCTGTGCTTGGAAGGTTGTCATGCTCAAGAGCAGTGAAATCACCAGCAAAGAAGTGAATTAAGTGTTTTGTGTTAGCATGAAAATTCCTTAGTTTGGTTTGATTATGTCTCATTCCAGGAAAAAGTCACATAATCAGAGCTCCTAATGGGGGTTTGCTGTCTTCTTTCCTGGTTGTTTTTCCAAAAACTCATTTTGAAGTGATTAGAGAAAAAGGTAAAAGCTCAAAACTTTTTCAACTGAAAAGTCAGTAGCAGCTGTAGAACAGTGTCTCAGATCTACAGAGTTTAAACAGAAAGGGCCAGGGTTTGTCTTCACACCTGTGCGGGGAGGACATGTTCGTCTGGGGGGACCTTCACCTGCTTTGAGCTTCTTTGCTGACATCAGCCCAGCAATCCAGCACGAGGGCTGGATAAGGTCAGCAGAGGTGTCTGACCTCAGAGGGCACCTGGAGTTCAGCTGAGAGTGTTTTTACTGGTTTGGATCCACACCCTGGGCAGAAAAAGAGCCCTGGTGAGTCAGTTCCTGTCAAGGAATCCTGAAGAGAGCTCTGAGTGATGGGGACAGAAGGGTGGACCCCACCTGGGCCAGACTGGTCAGCAGGACAGTCGCCATCATGAATTCAGGCATGGAAGCTGACAACACTTTACATCAGGACTGGTGTTTCCAGCAAAGGGAAGATAGAAAAGGTTTCCCAGCTCTGACAATCCAAGTCCAGCTCGAGCAGCTATGAGAAGATCACCCCAGAAAGGGAATTCTGACTGAGACAGAGCTGGAGCAACACATCCAGCCTCTCTGCCCCAATGGAAGCCCAGCAAGATGTTTGCCTGCCTCTGGGGCCAGAGCCCTGTAATTTATAACAGGCTCCAGGCTGCTCTCATTTACATGGGGGCCAGTGCTCAGCTCTTTCAGAGTTCAAAGGCTGCCCTGAGCAGCTCTGCAGGCAGGGTGGCCACCAGTCAGGCCCAGGACAGCACCTGGCCCTGCCCAGTCACTACACCTCGATCCACCCGTGGCTGTCTTGCACAAAGAGGGCTGGTGGGAAACTGATGGCTCTAACAAAGGCTACCAAAGGTCCATCCCACCTCCTCCAGGTACCTGGCAACTTCTGCTCTGCATCACCTCTCTGTAATGCACAGATACAGCCAGACTGATGCAGGGTGCAAAAATGCAGCCCACAAAGATAGCCCACCAGGGCGTGATGGTGACAAAGCTCATCCCATCATTGCCTGCCAAAACCACCTCTTAAATTTGGTACCAAAGGCAGAATTTCATAATTCTGAAATGTAATCCCTGCTCCAAATATTTCCAATATCAGCACACAGTATCAGCACACATTGGATTCAGGTATCCAAATATTTAAGAGTATCTTTTCGGGAGACCATTGGCCAAACCCTGCCTTGTGTAGCAAATGTGCTGGTATAGATGATAGAACTTATAATGATAAAACAAATCCATCAATATTTTGACCAAAACAGAAATACTGGGGAAAAAAGAACATCAGCCTGGTGCTGTTGGCAAAATGTGGCTGAAATACTCAGTTTGAGGAAGCTGAGCCATTTTTATTTGTAATAAGGCCTGACAGCTTTCAGGACATGCTGTCTTTACAGAGACTGGATTCATTCTAGAAGCTCATTCACTTGCACAGGGGTTTGGTGAACCAACCAGAGCTCCTCCTTCTCTCATCTGGGAAGACTCATTAGCTGCAGGGAACTCAGTGTGAATGGGAGGTGTGTGTGAGGTACAGGTAATTACACCAGCACCTCAGAAATAAATCACCAGCCTACTGTTGATATGACTGCAAGCCTGGAACAGATCTGCATTTTGAGCTGGGAGAGGGTCTTCAGCAACACCCTATAAACTACAAAGAAAAGAAAAGGAAATTGACTTTAAAAGCAACATTTTAATAATACTGAGGTGTTGACAAAATCCTCAGAGAGCAAAGGAGCTCCATCACACAGGATAGACTCACTGCTTGGGAAGAGGCTCTTGGCATCTCCTTGGAGATTTACTGGGGACAGAAGTTCACTGGCTGAGGGACTGCTGCTGTCCCTTCTGCCTAGGGGAGATGCTGGGGTGGCAAACAGGCTGCAGGGAAGTATAAACTGGTACTGGCTGTGGCACTGGCTGATCCCAAGTGCTCTGATCCCTTAAACGTCCGTGGTCCAGTAAAAGACATCAGCAGTCTTCCACACTTGCACATCCTGTGTAACACCACAGGTGCCTCTGCTCCCCTCTCTGCAGCTGTGACCACCACCAGGACAGCACAGGACACCTTCCAGTCCCTCTCCCCACCTGGGCAACAGCCAGACCTCCAGGACTCACTTTGTTTTAACTAAAAGTAAATTAAAAGGACAAAAGAACTGCACTTACACACATTTTGGTCATGCCCTGCTCTTTCAACCTACTAAAAAGGAAAACAAACCCCTCTAAGTAACTGAGTTTTACAGACCTTCCCATTTTGAAGTTGTGTTGCTGTCCTGGGTCACCTGCAGAGCAAGGTCCTGGCTGAGATGCCAGGAGAGAGACAGCAGAGTCCAGCCTGCTGTCGTGCCCTGCTCCTCCTTGCCTGACTTCACTCCCCTCGTCTCCCTCTCAGCTTTCCTTTCCTTTAACACTTTGCAGCTTCTTTTACATCGTGGTTGGTTTTCAGACGTGCCACAAAAATGCACGTGCTGGGAATGCTGTGGTTAAGACATGGGAATGCAAACATTGTGGAAATAACTTGGCTTTTGTTTTTCTTTTCCTTCCCTTTTTCCCTTCTATAAACCAACTTTTCCACTTCTTCAGTATGTTGGCACTTAGAGCTTGCTTGGTCTGTTAATAGAAACAAGGACAGAAGGGGGTCACAGAAATTATCTGTTTAGAGAAATGAGCAGAGGCTGTTGCAAGCTCTCAGCCACGACTCTAGCAGGTAATTCCACCTGGAAGGACCTGCACATGCAAGCATTCGGCTATTGGGAGCTCAGTGGCTGAGACCCATGACCCAGCTGGCACTGCCTTCATGCCTTGTGTCCTTTCTGGACATTTTTGGGGAAAGATGTCAGATGCTAGTGGAGTGCAGCCATCCAGGGACATCGAATCATGGACTCATGGAATGGGTTGGGTTGGAAGGGACCCTAAAGCTCATCCCATTCCACCCCCTGCCATGGCAGGGACACCTCCCACTGTCCCAGGCTGCTCCCAGCCCCAATGTCCAGCCTGGCCTTGGGCACTGCCAGGGATCCAGGGACAGCCACAGCTGCTCTGGGCACCCTGTGCCAGGGCCTGCCCACCCTGCCAGGGAACAATTCCTGCCCAATCTCCCATCCAGCCCTGTCCTCTGGCACTGGGAAGCCATTCTCTGTGTTCTGTCCCTCCAGCCCTTGTCCTAAGTCCCTCTCCAATGCTCCTGGAGCCTCTTTAGACACTGGAAGAGGCTCTGAGGCCCCTCAGAGTCCTCCCTTGAGCAGCCCCAACTCTCCCACCCTGGCTCCAGAGCAGAGGGCTCCAGTTGCTCTTCAATTTTTGACTCTTCATCAATGTCTTGGGGACATCTTTATGCCGTACCTGCAGTGCTTTGGACACTGATGGCTGTTCCAAAACTCTTCTCAAAAGCAGGATAACACCAGGGCAATTTGAGCTCCTTTACTCTCATTGCAAAATGTCTGGGGAAGTGCTGTTGTAGGCAGATCATAATTAATAATTAGCATTATTTATAGTGAGGCCTGCAGAACAGAATTGAAAGTGTCATCAGATTTTACATCCAAAATATTGTCTCAGTCAGTCCTTTCTAATTCCCAGGCATTGCTGTGGGAAGATACAATTGCACATGTGAATACTTTCCCATGCCTCCTCTCCATGTGCCTATTTCCATGTGTAAAGCATCTGGGAATGCTCATAGGGCCTCGTTGGAAATGCAGTGTGTGTGTGTGTGTAAATTGTTGCTTGTCTACATCTGTGTATCTAATTGCATGTGAAAATCACTACTTGAGTTGCATCAATGAAATACAACTTTTTGAAAATACAACTTGCATGTGTTTCTCATTCATTTTAGTGAGGCACAAGATGATCCAGTTGAAAAACAGTAGCTAAGACCAGATGTTCTTCTGCTCCTACAGCGTGAGAGAAGCATCTCAGCCTTAAGAAACTCAAAGCTGCTCAGCTTATGGTACTTGCAGTATCATGGGAGAGAAAGATCATCTCCACCAGTGGCCTCCCTTCCTGAGGACTCAGTGCCAAGGGAAAATGACAGGAGTTCACCTTTGCTGCCAGGAATTTAGAATCAAGCACCAAGGTTTCTTCAAGTGCTGGTAAGCAATGGCTGGAGATGTGCTCTGGTCATTTAGTGGGTTTGGAGGTAACCAGGGGACACTCCTGGGGATAGAGCTGGCCAGTTAAGACTGGACATATGGCAAAGGTTTAGTAAAATATATGATGGGAAGGGTAACTTACACAGCTTTGCCAAAATGTCATTTTAAAACTATGTACCCAATTTCTAAACAATTGCATTTTAAAGGTTTAGTAACTCCTTGAATTTTTCCACAGCTCTGCTGCAACTGTGGTCATATTTCCAAATTCAATGTACCTCTTACTCCTCCACTTAAAACATTCACTTTTCATTTAGACCTGCAGGAAAAACAAATTCTGGATTACTTTCAAATTATTGGCCAAGCTCAGAGACATCCCAGCCCTTTATGGGGTGCAGATAAAAGAGCTCAGAGTCCCTGTTCCACCAGGAAAAATGTTCGCTTTCTGTGAAATGCATTAAGAAATCAAATGAAGCACTTATTAAACTTTTAGATGCAAGAATCTGTGAATTGGACAACAATATGTGTCTATGTCAGATCCTTGAGCTGAGATGGAGCCCGTCATAAACTGCTGCTGGATGCATAAATGAGGTTCCCTGTGCCCTCCCCCAGCTGAAGAACATTGAAGTAGGAGCTGAGCCAAAAGCACCCTTTGTGAGCATCAGCTCCAAACCCTTCTCTTTATTTACCAGCCTGCTGAGACTGACAAAGTATACTGACTTGATACCTTGGAGCCTCCAGCCTGAGAACCTGGCTTGTAGCCATATTTGTCAGTGATTGGACCTGCTTTGCCATTTATTTTTCAGTGCCCTGACCTGCACATGTCCTCCTCCCATAGCTGTGGTGCTGGATGCCTGCACATGTCCTCCTGTTGACAAAGGACCTCAAGTGAAAGAATCTGCTCCACACTCTTTTTCCTTCCACCTCTTCCAAAACCCTCAAATAAGCCCATTCTGAGTGCTGTCTTCCAGGACATGGGAACCTAATCCTTCCCAAACTAAAGCAGCATTGGATATTTCATGGCTATTCCAAAGGATTAGTTATCCTTCTGACGAGAGGTGTTTGAGTTGGCAGAGGTGCTCCCTGCCCGCTGCAGGTGTTGGAAGGGAGTAAGGACTGCTAAAGAGTTCTCCTTCTGCCTGTCAGCTCTGAGGTCACCTTCACAGACAAACCCAGGCTGTACAGGGAAGTCAGGTCCTGTCTCTGCTCATCAACCCCCTGGGCTTTACTGCTCCTGCTGCTGCTAAACCCAGGAGCAGCTGGGGCTTGCAGAGCCCACTCTGAGTTCCAGCAGCTACAGAAATCTTTTCGCTTCTCACTGCTTAACTTACTGCATTTAATCTATAAATGGAGGCAGGACAGGATCTCAGTTTACAAATGCAAATATGTGAATGGCACTGCTGCAGGTAAGGGTGGGTGTGACCCCAGGTTTACACCCAAAGATGCAGCAGAAATCTAACAAATTCCCTACGAGCTCAGTGAGAAAAGCAGTTTATACTTTTGCCTTTTTTAGACTAATATAAAACATGCACAGCTAAATGATAGTAAAAAAAAAAATATTTGTTTTGCTTCCTAAATGGCCATATTAAATCATGAGTAAAGATTTGTGTTCATATGGTTTCTCCTCAAAGAAAGGTGCATGGGTACCACACTGAGACACCACTTACCCTGGAATATGCTGCTTAAGATACTGCCTGCTTTATTCTTCTTTCTCCTGGCAAGGTCATATCCATCCCACTGATGAATTCTGTTCTCATTACAACTAAAACAGAGGATTTGAAATATTTGGAAACCTTATCTCCACATTTGAGCATATAGTTTTGCTCCTGTGTTGACTTTTGCCTCATGTACCAGTAGTGAGACTTAGAAGGAGTAAGATAATAAAATTTTTGATTAGACCAGCAGAGATCTCAAACCCTAAACCATCAGAGATCAGGCTGCTGCATGCACACCAAACTCCTTCATCTGTTGGGTCACTTGGTGTCCTCTCAGCCAGATGGGCCCTTCAGGATCATTGGATCCCAGGGGCTCCTCAGAGTCAGCTGCTGTCCTCCTCACCTGGAGCACTCTATGTTCCCATGTTTTGCCATGTATTTCTTTTCCCAGCTTTATGTGGCGATTCAGATGATCTGAAATCATCTTTAAATGTCCTGGGACATTTTCCATGTGCTGTGGGTGACTCAGCAATCCAACAATGACAAGAAAAAAAGCCTTGAAAGTCTCTTTTCTCCAGATGCCCACCTGGCTGACTCCATCTCTCTGCTGCTTCTAGTGATGGAATGAAATCCTGACAAGGCCATGTACCTCGAAGCACTTAATTACTTCCTTGAGGAGTGATTTCCTAAGACTCAGCTGTTCTCAACCAATAGGCTCTGGCAGAATGGTGGTCAGAATCTCCCTCCACTCATTCAGAACATGTTATTGCTGGTGTGGGAAGTAGATCCAGCCGACCAGTACTGCCTGCTTCCAAAGAAAACACTCACTTTACTGTATCTGGTGTTTTGAAATGTATGAAAATAAATTATTTATTATCATGACTTTTGGGCTGAACCTGTTTATATGGGCTTGCATCTGTCTGATCTGAAGACTGAGTCACTGACTGACAGACACCCTCTTGGCTGGTCCCATTACTTACATTACGTCCATACTGTTCCAACAGCTTAAATAAAAATAGCAAGATTTAAACTTCTCCCCTGTTGGCATTTCTTCATAGAGACAGAGTGTTTCTTAAAGAAACATCAAATCGCTCTTAAAGAGGTCAGATGTGCAGGACGAAATGGCAGAATTAATGGTGAGACTCCCTGGCTGCAGCTTCTAGCCCAGCTTTAGCCCTCTCAGCTGTTGTGCTGGATGCCAAGAGAATGGCTGAGGAGGTTGGGACATTTAGAAGTTCCCACAAATATCAGTCAAGGACAACTAAAAACCTGCTCCAGTCCAAAACCTGCAGCCCTTCTTCCCCTGCCAGCCACTCCCACATCTGGCAGCTGGGGCAAATTCAGGAGTAGTATTTCCACTGTCACCAAGTTAATTATTCTTCCTCCTTTTCACTTTGTACCCTCTCAGAGCAGTGAAGTCTGAAGTGAGAGCTTCAGAGGAGCCCCTTGGTGAGGGAGTATGAGGGAGGGGTGGGCCTGCAGCAGAATTCTCCCATCCCTATGGCAAGGATATTATATCATAGGGAACTGGGGAAATGTGACTCAGTAGAAATACAATTTCTTCACTCTCCCATCCAGCAAGGTGCAAATGTGTCCGGACATTACAGACCTTTACTTGCCTCCTCCTTTGGATGACTCTTTTGCAGTGTATTGAGACCACAAAGACTTGCTGACACAAATTTATGCTGCAATACCCACTGAAGTGTCTGTCTGCCAGGCATCAAGACAAAACCAAACAACAGTCATGCCTTACTACTGCTAGTTTGAATCCTTCAGAATTTTCATTCTAAATGCTGTGCTCAGGATTAGGAGCCCAAATATACCAGATGGTCTGTGGTGAACACTGTGACTGGCCTTATGTCCCAGAACTCTTAATTCAGTGAGTGGAGCCACTGCTGGGCTGGGTGTACAGGTGATCAGCCACAGGTTTTCCACCTAATTCTCATCCTCATATATCAGAAACAAGTGTCTGATCACCATTTCTCCCTGCATTCACAGATTGTTTTTAAAGGAGAAGAAGCAATTCAGTGGAGTCTGGAATTCCACAGCCAAGGAGAATGTGCAAAGACGAAGAGGATGACACACCTTGGAGCTACAGCCAATATCTAAGTGAGTACAATATTCTCTACTCGCTGTGCGTATGCAAGCATGGAAGACCATGAGTAGGATGTGTGTTTGTGGTGGAGGAGGAATGCAAGCTATGCTCTGTGTGGATGGAATATGCCTGGTGCTGAAAGCTGTGGGATGGAAGAATGAATAGAGTTGTATTGGAAGAAGGAGGAATGCTTACAGTATTTTGTGTCCTCAAATGTGGATTAGCTTGGAAAGCGATATAAGGTGGGAAAGACATATCCTGAACACCTGTTTCTACATCTGTATGTCTTTTAACTCATTTTGGAGACAGCATGCCTTGTTCCTCACTCTCTGTCCTTATTCTGCACTAAGGTCCTTTCCATTTCATACAAAAAGAGATCCTCCTCTTATGGAAGTCACCTGTCTTTCCAAGAGTGCAGTGGTGTTTGTGTGCATGTGTGAGGGCTGTGGAGACTGGGCACACGTCTGCCTAGGGAAACACTGCAGAACTGGAGGAGCAGAAATCACTCACCCTGGAACCAAATCTCCTGCTTCTGCTGCTTTGCATGTGCTCCATGTCCTCTGACTTCCTTGGTGTTGGTTGGCTGCTGCTTTCATGGGATCACACAGAAGCCCAGCCTGGGTCAGGCTGAAGGACCCACAGGAGTCACCTGGTGTCCCCTCCCTGCTCCAGCAGGGCCATCCCAGAGCTCAGGGCACACGAATATCTGCAATATCCCCAGGGAGGGACCCTCCACAGCCTCTGTGCACAATCTGCTCAGGGCTGGGCACTGCCCAGGCCAGAAATTCTGCCTCCTGTGCAGGGGCAGCTCCTGGGCTCAGCCCTGCCCATGGCTCTGGGGCCATCGCTGGGTCTGGAGCAGAGCCTGGACCTGCTCTGCCCTCCCTGCACCCAGGGACAGACAGGACACCCAGGGACAGACAGGGACACACAGGGACACCCAGGGACAGACAGGGACACCCAAGGACAGACAGGGACACCTAGGGGCACACAGGGACACCCAGGGCTGAGGGCCCCTCTCCCTGGGGCTCCTCTCCAGGCTGAGCAGCCCCAGCTCCCTCAGCCTTTCCTGGGCACGGAGATGCTCCAGGCCCTTCCTCAGCTCCAGGAACTCCTGTCCCTGCTGTGCTGAGGATCCAGAGCTGGGCACAGCACCCAGAGGTGCCCCCAGGGCTGAGGTCCCTGACTATTGGGAAAGATGGGACAGGAAGGGCTTATGGATATGATTGTCTGGTAAGAAATACTGGAGATATAAAATCTGTGAGTGAAACAGAAATGAAGGGCAGCTTTGAGATGTAGGCATGGCAGGCAGGAGGACGGTGATTAACTGGAGATGGGTTGAAGGAGAGAAAACAAAAGGACCCAAGAATGCAGTCTGTCTCCACCCTGCCAAGGAAGCAAGGAAAAAGTAGATAAGAAGAGTAGTCTTTAGAGTGTAGAATATATGATGATATGGTAATTTAGTAGTTCTCATAGGCTGCATGCAATGTTTGTAGGTTTTGTATCTTGTGCCAGTCAGTCACTGTAAATTAGAATATTCAACACAAAAGGAGATAGAATGTGTTGGAACAAGGTCCTCGCTCTCTTACCACTTACATCTTCACCTCTTCTCTTCTTGCCCCTTTTTCCTCTCTTGCCTCTTTGCCCCTTCTCTTGCCCGCTCTCTCCTTTTGCTTCTCCTACCTCCCTCTCTCCTCCTGCCCTGACCCTGGCACTCTTCTTACCTCCCTCACCTCATACCTCCTCTCTCTCTCCCTCTCTCTTTGGGGCTTCCCTTCAGCCGAGGCTGGTGGCTGAAAGCAGCCCTCTTTACCCACGGCCCTTGCAATAAATCCACGTGTTCTAGAATATCTCAGGTCTGCTGAGCTCCTTCTCCCTGCTGTCCATGGATGCCCCTACACCTGACCTGATGGGAATGCTCTTCCTGATGCCCTCGGGATCCCACTGGCTTTCCTTCCACAACTCAACCTGCTGCTGAAGTCAGTGGGAATTTGGCCAAGTCAAAGTATTCAGGATGGACTCTTTGGGGGGTGAAGTTCTGGCAGCCATGTTCCCCACATCCCTCACAAATAAGGGATGTAATAAGTTTGCAAAGAGTGCTATTCTTATTTCTGTCAGCAAAAGACATTTAACTGATTTACCAAGAAGCCAGGGCTAAAAGTCTCTCCAGAGGCAATGGAAATATAAGCACTTTCACTGACCTCTGAAAATACATGATTTATGGGAATACCCACTTATTTACCTAAATTCCCATAAACTGACCTGAAAATATTAGCCCTTGATCTGTAGTGACAAGGGACTCCACAGAGGTAAAGTCACTGAAGGAGAAAGAAGCAACAACAGAATCAAAAGAAAAAGTATTATTGAAAACCAGAAATGCATTGAAGGCACAGAAAGTAATTTTTCCTAAGCAGTGTAACAGAATCTGGCTTGGCAGTGCTGTAGGGCTGTGGATGGACACAGACTTGTCTTCAAGTGAGTTTGGTCTGGCTGTTGGTAATTAGGAACTTGAAAGGAAATTTGGAAACACAGTAATAACAATTTCAGCTCGGAAATGCAACAACTCCCCAGACCTATAGCCACATTCCTGCTGTCTGTTCCCAGGGAACCTCCACGCACACCCCTCCACGGAGTGCTGGCTTGGATGAAGTCAGACTCCACTTTGGAAAGTAATTTTTTACAGGATGGCTCCCACCCCTCGACGCTCTGTTGGGTATCTGGTTGCCAACACTTGCTAATGGATCACAGAAACATTCAGGCTTTAAGACAAATTCTTTTATGAAAAGCTCTATGTTCTCTCACGGTATTTCCAGCAAAATGACAAACTCTCAAAATGTCCAGTGGAAGAATTTAATGCATTAGACTGGACACTCCGTAGTGCCTCCCTCCTGGAAAGATGAAGAGTTTTGTTCATTAAGATTTGGACCTGATATTCAGAGGGTGCAAATTAAATGCACACGCCTGCTTATCAGCCCCCACAGCAAAAGCTAGTTCTTAAATGTTCCTTCAAAAAAGACTTGATGAAATTTAACCTTCCTCCTTGCAGTCCCAGCACAGCCAGCTCCCCTGGATTCAGTCAAGAAATATGAAGAAAATGAGCCATTTCAGATGTCAGATCCAAAATACGTGCTGCTCTATGTGTAAAAAAAGCATTGGGAAAATACTTTTGGGCCACCATCAGTTTTGATGTTCAATGTTTGAGCTGATCTGGGATCTTGTGTGATCTGGGAAGGAAGAAAATGTAAAGTAAAAGCCTGGCAATCATCAAAAGGAGATCAGAACAGAATCTGATAATACATTTGTCTGAAGATTAAAAGTTGGTCAGACCATGGCCTGTGGTGGCTCTGAACCAGGACTGATATTCTGTCATGCCCCAGAGTCTCATCTGAAGCCACTCTTTGATCTCCTCATGGTGTTTTAAGTAAAAAAAAGCTGTAGAGACCATCAAGATGAGGCCATGAGAGCCTGAAGCCAGATTTGGATCTGGACTCTGTGGGTTTGGCTCGTTCCTAGGCAGAAGTGAAAATGTGCTTGATGGTCTAATCCAAGACTCCAGCAAACAGGTGAGTTGGCTTTGTGCAAAACCACTGCATAATTCTGCATGATTGGCACCTTTCACTTAGAGAGGCCTGAGCTGCATTAGCCACCAATGAACGTCACTGCCAAGGGCCGGGGGAGATTTGGAAAGGAATTGGCTCTGTTCAAGGTGGAGGTGCTCTCATTTTCATGAATCCAAACCCACACTGGAATAGAAAGTAAAAGAATCAAGTACCTACCCAGCCCTTGACTGCATGGAGAATGCCATTCGTCTTAAACAAAAAATCCCCTTTAATGTGATAATCTTAAAATAATTAATTATTTAAATGAACAAACAGCACCAAGAAGTATCCTGGAGTTGGAGGCAGGAACTTCTAGCTGGTAGGTCAGTGGTAACATATCTTGTTTGCATAAGCCTGACAAAGATCTGCTGAGCAATATCCACTGGGGCCAGCAGTGCTTGGCTTCTTGTGCTGTGGTGGAGAGATGGACATGGATCACAGGGTCACTGCTCCTCCAGTCATACCAGCCAAGCAAAATGAAGCATGGGCAAAACTTCTTCAGCTGATGGCAAGAGGAAACACTGAAAAGGCTTAAAATGGCTGCTGTGGATGAATTGGGAGGTAGTTGCAGTAACAATGATCAGGATCCGTATGTCCAGAGTTGCAGCCAGCACAACCCTGGTCCAGCCCCTCCTTCATCTCCAATGGCCTCTACGGCTGTCTTTTCATGTGTGCTGCAAAAAATTATAGGAGTATCTCCAGCCCACAGCCATCAGAGGATATCTGCACCACAGACTGCAGAGGTACATGGATCAGCTGTGAGTGACCTTATCAGGACACCTCTGGCCTCAGAACCTGCTTTGCAGAGCTGAGGATTCTGAGATGAGGGAGCTGCTGATTTAAACACAGAACACACCTGTCCCAGAAGGGAAGTCCACAGCCAGTGGACGCAGAGAGACAGAGCACACAGAGATCAACCAGAGATCTGCACTACCTTAGGAAATTCTTGCTGTTATCAAATCCAATTATCAGCAGAATAAGAATGGAAAACAGAGAACAGAAGATGGTATAATTATTTTCTGTTTTGAAGGAGAGTTTTGCCTGGCTGCCATCCTGAAACAGAGAACAAAAGTTTACATCTGGTACATTCTAAACTTTATTAGCTAGGCTATGAAAAGGAGTTTTGTGCATAGAAATCCAGCCATGTTTTTGAGGGGCAAGTCCTATTTTAGTCATTTCACAAACCAGGCATACAGGGAACGATGTTTTGTATCTATGATATCACCCCGAGAACATCAATCCATTTGCAGACAAAGGTTGGATTACCAGGTCAGCATCAAATTTCTTGGACAAGACCATTTTCTAGGCTTTATTCTTCCTGCAAACCCACTGACAACAAAATTTTGTGAAGCAACACATATTGGCCTTGCCCAATCCCATTTGGCAGCCCAGCCCTTGCAAGATCCACTTTGAAATGGGCGATGTAGTTCTGTGGTCCGGTGTGTCTCCAGACTTCTGTCCCATGTTGCCTGGCCAGCTCTGACACAGGCTGCAGTGAAGGGACAGTTTGGTATTCTGAGATACTCCCTCAATTCTGTGGGTCTTTGCCCCGAAGAAGTGTGAGCAGTGATGAGGAATAAAGGAAGGTCTCTGAAAGGTGAGAACTGCTGGAGTTTATTGAGGTCTACGCAGGACCACTTAGCATCCAGAGAGTTAACCCTGCCAGAGCGGGGATCCTCTCTGTACAACACCTTATAAACAGAGTACCCTCTGTTTATGGTACAGTGTGGGACCAATCTGGGGGATGAAGGGAGTGACCCTGTTCATAAATGACAAATATTATAGCAAATCAATAATGCAAGGGAGGGAAAATCCGAGATCCTGTCCAATCACTTGATGCCCTCACTAGATCTTTCTAGACATCAGGGAGAGACCTTAAAGTGATGGACTGGGTCCAGGAGTTATATAACTTATGATTGACACATAACTATAACGGGGGAAACCATGAAGGGGTTAACATGGGGTACATGGAACAAACCTTTACAACTTATAAAAAACAGTATAAAAACAAGGAACAAATAAATACATACAACTGATAAAATCAAAACCACACCACTACAATGTAGATTGATTCAAAGGTCAGTGGATATCTTTTAAACCAGTTCAGGACATCCCTCCCCCAGTTATGAGAAAGAACTCATAAAAAGGTAGAGAAATTGAGAAAATGTAAGACCATAATCATCACGGGCCAAGAGCAGGTGATGGCTGAGGGTGACTTCCAGGATGACTAACTGAACAAGAAGAGAAGGGAAGGGAAGGGAAGGGAAGGGAAGGGAAGGGAAGGGAAGGGAAGGGAAGGGAAGGGAAGGGAAGGGAAGGGAAGGGAAGGGAAGGGAAGGGAAGGGAAGGGAAGGGAAGGGAAGGGAAGGGAAGGGAAGGGAAGGGAAGGGAAGGGAAGGGAAGGGAAGGGAAGGGAAGGGGTGAAGGGATAGTGTGTGGCACAGCTCAGTGATTACAACCAATTAATGCAATTAATGCACTTTTCAGTTCCTAGGTGTTGGTTTGACTCTATGGATGACCCAAGAGAGAAATCTTAACATGTTAGAAGGGTGGAGTGTACTCAGAAGCAGAAGGAAGCTACAGAGAAAGAGACTGATACTTCTTCTCTCCTAGTAGTGGCTGATGGCTGTTTCCAGTCCTGCTCTTTCTCTACTGCATCTTAGAAAATAGCTTTAAAATTAATCAGATCTTGGACATCCAGCATGGGTACCATTCCAGCAAGTAGCCGTTTATTTTATAAGGGGATTTAAATATTGTAAAACTGAATAAAATGCAGGTGTTTCCATTACAGACAAGTGAACCTTGTGTAAGCTCCACAAAGACATGACTTCCAGATTAAAAGGACCTTGCACAGTTTATTCTGCCCTAGTGGAGAGGTGGATTTTTGGATCAGCTTGGGCAGAATTTTCTTTTATGTTGTGCAGTCCTGAATTCCGCCCTCTGCTCTGTTTGCTCACCAGGGAAACATGTGCAGTGAGACAGCTGGTGGCCATATTGACATCTGCATGATTTTGTTAAGTTGGAAATGTGGCTGGATAAGTTCAATTGCCCAAACACAAAGAATTTCCATCTAATGTCTGGAGCCTCCATGCTTGCTGAGAAGGATGGACTCTAATCCCACATCATGCTGGTATTCAGATGACATAGTACAGGTTGCTGTCAAGGGGTGCTGGGATTAACCAAAGCAGGAGCACAAATACATGTGAGAAATATATTTTCACACTGGATTTTGGTAGCAAGGAGTGAATTCCAAATATCTCTTGGAAAGCTTCCCCATTGATCAAACCCAAACCTTTCTGCCCATACAGGATCAGCTGCCTTAAGAAGAGAGATTCTATGGGAAGCCTTACAACAAGGTTTAAAGACAATGAATGAAACTTCATCTGGGCCAGTTCGCTGGGCCCTGATTTACACCAGTAAAAATGAGCAGATAGCCAAGGTAATACTGGTTAATTATTAAATATATAATCAGTGTAACCATGCCCTCTAGAGGACTAAATTTACCTTCATAGAGACAAAACCAACCCTTGGGCCTGAAGAATTTAAAATCTGGGAAAAAGGCATTTTGGATGTTTGCATTCCTTCCACATCTGAATCTAGATATGAATCACGATTTCCTCACTGGCACCATACCCAACATACCCAAGACGGCATTGATGGGTGAGTTTTACCTTTTGTAGCCAGCTGGTGTCTCTGCCAAACAATTCATTCACCTCATCCTCATCCAGATAACAAAGGTCTGACCCAAGGTATTAATCTCAACCAAAGGGAAGGTCACTCGCATACATTTGACTCAACGTGTAGTGTTAAATAAACAGTGTTCATGTTCTTACCTCCTGCTTTCCCCATATTCCTTTTCTTTTTTTCTGCATTCACTGGCAGTATCCCCAACTTTCCTTGGTCAGTGTGGTTTACATTCCCAGCTGGCCTGAGTTGCAAAAATGCAAGTGAGCTTCATGTGAGTGCAGTTTGTCTGTGGTGGCCAACATGGCCCCAGTCAGACGGGGTGCTGGGGCAAGACCAGTGGTGTCCATGGGGACTTGGCTGCCCCACAGTCCTGAAGGAGCCAACAGACCCTTGAGGCATTTTTTATGGGCTAAAACATCCATGTTTTGAGATAAGAACCCACTACTGTTAGTGTGTGAGCTACAAACAAGCAGCTGTGTGCCAGCTACTTTGGAAAACAAAATCCGGAAATGAACAGGGGAAGGGTCAAAGATATAATGAGAAGCAATAGAAAGGAAGTTGTCTTCCATCCAATAGGCGTCTGGGCAGAACAAGCCCATAGATGCAGGGCTGGAGTGTGGCTGCCGTTCAGATTGTTGAGAGACAAGCACATAACAAGGAGGTCCTGCTCTTGCTCCCTACCGGAGCATATTTTGGCGTCTTTTCCATGGCACCTTAGCTTAGTGTCCCAAGGCAGGCTGCTCCCCATGTGGCTTAAGGGACAGAGGTAGCTGGAGTGCAGCTGTAATTCTGTAGTTACACAGAATTATTGAGTAAACCCCAAATAGTTCAGATGTGGGATTTTCAGAGGCTGTTACCAGCAGCATTGCTCTTCTTGAGCCATTGGGAAGTTAGACACCAGTTATGCTACAGCTGTCAGACACTCATTTTCAAACCCACTCTGGAGATGTTTTCTTTTTCTTCCTTTTTAAAATCCCACTTTATGGGATTTTTGTTCTTCCTGGCTTTTCTCTCAGTACAAGAATATGTGTTTTTTCCCTTGGTTACTTTGACTCTGCTGACCTGGTTTCTTGCCTTCTTTTGGAAATGTTTAGGTGTCTCAGCAATGGAGAGGATGAATCAGTGAACATCCAGCGGGTCTGGGAAAACCACAGCAGAAAGGAGTGTGTGGGGAGCAGAAAGGATCCCGGAGCCTGTGGAAACAGCTCGGTGTTGGAGGGTTCTATCATTTCTGCTTTTCTCCGCAAATTTTCATTAGCAGCCAGCATTGCTGCCCTGAGCAGATGCTGCCCTTTCTTTCCTTTCAGAAAGACCTTGTGCCCAGTTTAAACAACACTCAGAACATTTTAGTGGCAGCTGAAGAATAGCCAGTATATTACAAATTTTCTGTGAGTGGGAAGCTCTGGGCCTGTTGGGAAGAAGGATGATTTGCTGGGAAGGTGGAGGTCTGGCCCTCAGAGAGGTCTGAGTAGGGAGACACCCAGGTTTTAATTCTTCTCAGAACCACCAAGAGCCTCAATTTGGGATCCTGCTGTGCCATTCACAGCTTGGTCTCAGCCTGCTGTGGGTACAGCCATTGGCTTCAGCAGCAATAAGCTCATCTAAAAAACTGGCAGAGGTTTGGAGATGGTTCATGAAGTGCAAAAACAGACACCTTGGTCAAGTGAATGTTGTGATATAAATATAGGGTATTGAACATTTGACACACAAATAATGAATAAATGCAGAACAATGTAAGATGATGATCTAACTAATTAATTTTTCAATTAAAATAGAAGATGTGATCTTTAAACACTCTCCTTACCAAAAGCTGGGAGTAATATTCTAATATATTTGTTATTTGTTTTTAAAGCTTCTTCCAGAGAAGAAAGTGAACGAAGCATAATTTAGGTGAAAATGTTTCTCAGAATTAAACATCCTGTGTCTTGGCTCTGGGGCAGGGATGCACAGCGTTTGAAGGATTTTGAGTCATCTCCTGATTTCAACCAGATTAGTAATTTCTCAGCCTAAGCTCAGCCACATGGACCATACGCCATCAGACTTTTTATTTCCACAGAGAGGAAATGGTTCACACTCAAATTTCCAAAAGATCAATCCATTAAAGCAATCTCCCACACCGGTACCCTTTAACATTTGAAAAGTGCTGTATAAAAAAGCAGGTAGTCTTACTGCAAAGAAGGGCTTTTTTTCTCCTACAGTCAATTGAATCTGAATCAAATGAATGGGCATGTTGAAACCAGGACTGAAAAACAGGAGTGTAAGAGTTACATAAAGTGATAGTAGCTCTGCTAGGGTTGAGTACCATTCTAGACCTTCTCTTTGAAAAGAGTTAATATTTTTAAAATTCTGGATGTTTGATACAGCTACTGTGACTGACATTCTGGTTTTACTGCATTACTAAATCACATTATAAATGAAATTTAAAGGTAGCTAACAAAATAATCTTTATGTTAAATGGGTGAAATGTGGGCTCACCCTTCGAGAATGTCATTCTTTGGGTTTGTAGTGTCCCTTAAAGGCTAATCTAAAAGAAAATTAAATTAATTTCATGCTTACCACCTTTAAATTGCAGAAGTGAAAACCTTTCAGGACTTGCCAATTACTAGGGAAACTTCATAGCTGGATTATTCCCAAATTGCACACCCTTTATTTTAACCACTAAAGGCAAACACATGGTTTTGATGGGTCGTAAAATAACAGGTTGCTTTTTCAGGATTGAAAGAAGCTGTAATTACTTCCCTTGTTTGGTGACTTCCTGATTTACTTAGGTTGTTATGGGTGATCCCATTCTGCTGAGGTAATTGGAGCTGCTGGAGTGAAGTCCATGACCTGAGGGAATGACCAGTGGCTTTTCAGTCTGGGTGACCTGCACCTAATGAGTGGAGCCGTGCTTCCCAGGAAACCAGGACACCATAACTGCCCCAAGTGCTCAGTGTGTGGACTTTAAAGGCTTATGTTCCACAGCCCAAGCAAATTACGCCTCTGATTTTCTGAAACCAAACTATGTCAGCTCCAGATACAGGGAAAAGAAGGGAGAAGTTTTATTCAGGCAGGAATAGGAGAAACAGATCTCACCAGAGAGGTGAGCCTCAGATGTTTCTTCAGGCAGCCAAATGCTGCCATACCAAACAAAGGTGACCAACAGTTCTCAAATCAGCTCTTGTCTGTAACATGATATGTACTAAAACATGGTTTTGGTGAGGGAGTGCATGGTTGCAATGAGTGTGTTACTCTAGTAAGAATTGAACGACCTAAGAGAATTGAACGACCTAAAATAAAACTACCGAAGTTTTCAAAGGCCAGCAGATGCTGGGCAAGGACATCGTGCCTGAGCTGTCCTTGGAGGAGGAAGTTGCATGCAGTTGTCCTTTCAAGGGGACCCCCTCAACTGAGGTTCCTTCCCTCCCAGCGGATAACACAAGCAGCCAGCCACCAGCTCAGCAGCGCTCTCCACAAAAGGCATTTTTGACAGTGCCTTGGTTTAGCTGTAACTGTGGCTTGTTTTGGTTTCTGCACAGTTTTTCAGATGTGTTATGTTACCTTTCTGTTCAGACGGATGAACTTGGACTTGTATGCTGTCTGAAATTGGGATACTGATACAAACCTGTGGTTCCTGATACAGGATATCCTGGATCTCAGGTGTTTTGGAACTTAGGCTGTCTTGGCTTATTGTTGCTTGGAGCTCAGTGCTCCAAGTAAACTGATGGGAACTGGTAAAATTGGCCAGCTCTGAGGAATAATAATCCTGTGTCATGAATCACACTCAGCTTTTTCTGTACAACCCCAGCATAGTCTGGCGGAGTTGTCCAGGTTTCAAATCCTGTAACGGGTGTGAGTACACAGAGGAGCTACAGTGAGATAAATACCATTTACACCATTGTGAAAATTAAGTTTACACCTCCTTAGTCTGTTACTCAGAGAAAAAAGCTCACATACTTCTACTCCAGGGGGAAAGCAATGAGCAAAGACCAAGGGGGCTGAGATGTTGGTGATGAAAAACTAAAATAATCTCCCAGTAACTCAACCCCAGATTAATAATCTCTTCTAGGTCACACATGAGGATGGGAGTGTGCAAGGACAGCCCAAAATCCAGATCTCCAAGACACTCAGCATCTATGAACTGATGTTAAAACACCAACCAGGAAAGGGTTGGCGTATGGGATGTCTTCAAAGTGGCAAGACTTTGCTAACACTTAAACTACCTGAATCTTACAGCATCTTAATTTCAGTAGTTTTTTTCAAGAGACATCTTGCTGCAAGAGACTGCAGTTATTTACAGCTGAGATTCACCAGCACCTGCTGGCACCAACAGAAGGTGTCCCATACAGTATCTAGATGTCCTGCATGGCTGGGAGAGGCACAGAGAACACAGAATCCTCCAGAAGCCACCACAGAGGGCAGTCCTTAGAGAGACAGGTGGCCAGTTCATCACAGCAAAGGCTCACTCCCTCATATTTTCTTCCTCAAATCTCAACCGAGAACCTTTTCAAAATATTAGAAAACCTGGACATTTATTTAAAGCATCCTAACAGTTTGAGCCTTCCCAACCAAGTCACTTTTCCAGTGGCTGGCACACAAACTGCATGCAAGCTCATCCATTGTAACATTTTACATCAAGGAATGAAAATTAGTGATTTGAGGACAGCTAATTCAGGGAGCTCCAGGAGCTTTTGTTCACCTGATCAGCTGAACAACATCACCATCAAGGACTTCAAGATGATCTGAAGAACAAATTCTTTTATTCCATTATGGATTCTGATATCCATATAGAGGGAAGGTGAAGCAAAGCAACTGCTGATGATACTGAAATAACATTTACAGAAGGCAGGAGTTAGAGCAGAAACCTGAGCCTGAGCCTGGGAGGGCACATGCAGAGCATGCACAGTGGGGTGAGGGGGGAGACCTAGAAAAGGGATAATGCAGACACAGATAATAAATTATAGTTTGCACTGCTGTGCATCTGGAAAAATAAATCCTATCTATTAATTGGGACAGATCATATTTCTTTGTGTGGGGTAAAGAGGCACATCCAGCTTCCCCATCCCCCTGGGACTGTCAGCACCACCAGATCAAACATCTCCAGACCCCAAATTTGGCATGTGCCAGCAGTGGAGGTGAGGCCAGGAGTGAAGATGCCACCCATAACCCTAGGTTTTGATAGCAGAAATCTGCACATCTGACACTGATCACACTCTCAGAGCTCATTGGCATCAAAGCTCCCAGCCTGGCTAAGAGCTGGGGAAGCAGAGCTGTCCTGGTCTCTGGGATGGACTGTGGGACACCAGGGCTATGTCAGCATCTTGCTGTCATTTCACCTGGAAGCACCTCCCATCTCCCCTTCCCAAGTCAAACAGCCTCATGGCAAAGTAGTGTCCAAACAGAATCTGGGAAGGAGTAAAACATCAGTCCCACGTGGGTGACTAAGTTATTTGGGTTGGAAAAGATCTCCAAGATCATAGAGTCAAACTGTTAATCCAGCACTGCCAAACCCACCCCGAAACTCTGGTCCCAGGTGCCATATTATACAGCTTTTAAATCCCTCCAGAGATGGTGATTCCATAATTGCCCTGGGCAGCCTGTGCCAGGGCTGGATAACCCTTTAGGGGAAGACTTTTTCCCTCATATCCAATCTAAACCTGTGCTGGTGTAACTTGAGGCCATTTCCTTTTGTCCTGTCTCTTGTTCCCTGGGAGCAGAGCCTGACCTGCACCTGGCTGCCTGCTCCACAGGGAGGCTGTGGAGAATGAGAAGGTTTCCCCTGAATCTATAGAGCCTGTAGACATCCATTGAAGCCCTCCAGTTCTGTGACTCATCCCATCATGTTTCCATAAGTTATTAGTGACCTTAAAACATGAAGTTTGGGATTATCTTGTTTGTTTGCTGTAGAATTAACAGCCAAATTTATCAGCTCCCAGGGTGAGATGTGTCAAAAGCTACAGGAAAATCCATTAAGTCAGCAGTTATCTGGGATCTTTGTAGCCTTCAGGGAGACAGCCATCACCAGCCAAGCCATCTGGGACTCTGGCTGTCAATGCCAAGAAGAGGCACGGCACTGTCCACAAATGACACAGCCTGAGCCCTCCAGGACAAACACAGGCTTGGGACAGAATCCTCCCCCCTTTTACAAACCTCCCTGAAGGAACAGGCACCACCACTGGCAGCATCCCTCAGGGAGCTCCCAAGTGAGGGAACAGATGCTCCCTGCTTCCCTGCTCACCTCCCCTCCAAAGCAATCTGACATGTCCAGAAAGTAGAGTATGAGAGACGATGATTAATAGCCTTGTTTGCTTATTTCTGATCTGTTATAACAGGCAAGGAGATAACATTTGTTGAATTACAGATCTGTCATAAAAATAAGCAACCAAAAATACAAGTAAAACAAAAGTCTTCACGTCTTAACTTTCCAGATGTAAGTTTCTGAGTTCCCACTTGGGTTGTTACTATTATTATTTCTACTATTACAATAATAATAGGATTCCCAGTCATGGAGTGGGACCAGCACTCGTATAGAAGTACAAGACTGGAGAGCAAAGGTGAGTGCAGCCAGCCAGGGGAGCAGATGTTGCCTCGCCTGCTTTTTTCAACATGCTGATCTCTCATAACCACCACATCCACCGGCAAACCTTGGCAAGGCCAGGCAGGCTGGTAGGATCCTCACTGCACAGGGGGCTCCAGATCTTCCTGTAGTCACACATTCTGAAGGCTCAGCCACACAGAAAGGAGAAGGAGGAAGCTCAGGAGCAGCCTCAAAGCTCTTTAGGGAATGTCCCATCCCTCTATTTCTTCCCCTTCAAACATGGGTTTAAACTGCGAGGTCTGGAACCAGGCTCAGGTGGTTTTGGTACTCAACTTTCTCCCAAACCTGGGAGAAAGATTTAGGGATTTGGCCCTTGTTTGTAAATGAGAAGGGCTTGCTGCAGACTTTGGATCTGAATTCAACCTTTCCCAAACTTGTGTGGGAATGCTCTGACCCATCTCTATTTGTCTTGGGTAGGGGAGTCGCTGTGATGCTCTGCAGTGGAACTTTCCACTAGCAACAATACCAGAGACAAAGAGCTCATGCTCTGACCTTTATGAAACTATTCCTTAACAAAATTTACTCAAGTAAAGAATCCACAGACCTCGTTGGTTTTACTCATTTAATTGGTATGGACATAAAATATTTTGCGTTGTTTTAATAATAGTTTGGTTTTCTGCTATTTAAGAAAAAAAAAAAAAAGAAAAAAAAAGAAAAAAAAAAGTTCATTTCTCCGAACATATTTTTAGCAAAAATATTTTGCTTGAACTTTTTTCCTCTGCCTTCAAAGGCTGCTGCACAGTTCTGGGGTGCTAAATACTAGACTCACATTCTATCACTCCATCTCCTCCCATTTGGATGGTAATCACAGGATCTTGATGCCAAACTCTGGAAGATATTTTTTCCAGCAGCAGCATCTGGCTTCTTGGCAGACCCCACGAGCAGTTGTGTTGGCAGCAGTGGGAGCTGCCTGAGTCTGTCATGTGTTTAGGCTGCTGCAGAGCTGTCTGAACTGCCTTGTTGCCTTAGACACTCTGTTCTCCTGACTCCCATTCCACCCTGATCAATTTGTACTCTCTGGTAACAGAGCTCTGTCCATCCTGACGGGATCTCTGCAGAGCTGCTCTACTCAAGAATAATAACGGATGTTGGTGAAGCTCTTTCCAGCCCACCAGAGCCCAGCTCCTGCTCCTGCAGACGGGAACTGCCCCGTGACCTCTGTGGAGGGATTGGCTTGTGCTGAATTGCAGGAGCCTCGGGCCAGCAGGAGACCCTCGAGGGCCAGGCTCTCTCCCACTGCCCTGCCCCATGCCAGGAACTCTCTGACTATTTCCTGTCATGGGGACACCAATCCTGCAGCCTGCACACTGACTCATGCAGCTCCTTCGAGGAGACCCTTTCTGCCTCTGGGTACCTCCAATGCTGTGTTCTGGTGAAGGCACAGGGGAGGGATTCCCACTCCTGCCACACAGCCTTGCAGGGGAAAACCTGGAACCCAACTTCCTTGCATGCTAAGATAGATTGTAAAATACAAAGGAGTAAAGAATGGATTTATTTCCTGCAATGCAAATTCTTAGACATAATTCCTGTTTCTGGAAAAAGATGCATAGGAATAAAACCCCCTCTGCTCAGCTCTATAAGCCTTGTTACACCTGAATTTCTCTCTCAGTTTGATCCACTCAAAAAACCACCAGAGTGCTCATCTGGCTCTCCAGGTGGTGATTAAGTCTTTGCCCTCCTGTTCTCAATGCTTTAAGAAGCATATTTCTTTAGATATATACTTTTCTTCCACAAGTTCAACACTTCATGGGGAAGATGAAGAGTTTATTTTATGATACAGTTTTTGAGGATTTTGTTTTGCACCAGAAAGGCCTTGAATGGAAATGCTGAAGCCCAGAACTCTACCTGTGGCTCAAAATGGCTTTGATTTAAGAGATCACTATTTTGCTGAGGTTTTAACACTTATTCCAGATTACCAGCCTTGCTTAGTTCTAAGAACACAGGTCCAGAAAGGTGCAAATTGGTCCAGACGGAAAGGGTGAGGCTCTGTTCTAAACTTACAAAAATAGTAATAATAGTAATCATCATCATCCTCATCATCATCATGATCTGTGCAGGGATTTTCCACGAAAGCAAACAGAACCATGATGCTCCAGCTCCAAAGCTGATTCCTATACAGAGACATTTGAAAAGCTTCTTGTGGTTTGACACAGTGTTTAAGAAGAAAACAAAACAAAAGTTTGGATATGACCTGCCTTGTTTATTTATGAAATCTGAAGTGGGAATTAGTTTTGTTTCCCCTGTTTTTATGTTGCCTTCTGCAGCTCTGGCATGGCTGAGGGATTTGTGTAACTATCTCCAAAAGATCACAATCATATTGAAATCAGGAATGAATTTGTTCTTGTTTATTTACCAGTTGAATTCACTATCCCACATTTCTCAGCACTTGCTGAGATATGACAATATCCAACCATGTAAATCTGGACATTTCAGAATGTCTGAATGAGAACCCTGACTCAGACTCACTTCCAGGCAGTTTTGCTGACATATGGATTCAGAGAGACCTGATCAGGTTTCAGACTTTTTCAGTTCTTTCTCTAAGATCAACACACATGCCAGACATTTTGTGATTCACTCATCACAATAATTTGCTTTTACTCTTGCAAAACCTCATTCTCCTGCTGCTCCCAGCCACTATCAGAAATGCTGCTTTAATAACTCATGCATTTCGTCTGGATTCACAGGAGCTCCTCCAGGGGTGATTTTGGATCAATATATTTAATTTGTTTTGTGGCATAGAGAAACATTCCTTCCTCATATATGTGGTTTATTTGTGTCTATGCATTCTGTAAAGGAGAACATAAGTTATTTAAGGAGCCAGCTTAGGAAATGTAAGGAACCACATTAGGAGTTTAGGGAGATGGATTACTTGGATGGATTCCTTTAAGACCCAATGGAAGATATTTTGCTGAAAACCTTTATGAAGAAAAGCCTATTAAGCATCTCAGTGTATTCCCAGAAATTCCAGAAATGTTTAGTCAGATATTTAGAATTTCCAATATTAACCAGAACCATTGCCAGTGGAAAGTTGGACTTCTGGCACAAGATTTTTGAGTTATTAAGACAGATTTCCTTGTTGTTAAAAGGTGTCACTTCCCGGAATTCTACTATGGAAGGGCTGGAGAAGGAATAGCTCATGGCTGTTGTGGATTTTTTAGATAACCAGAAATTATAAGCAAATCTCAAGATGTACACTTTGGTTTTACTCAACAACAGAGAAGTACCAGGATGAGGTTCTAAAAGGAACCTAAGGGAGCCATGTCATTCTCCCTGGGTCTGAACATTTCTTGTACATGTGTCTTCAAATGTCTGCTGGAAATCCCAGTTTGTATCTCAGCATTTGAAAGGTTTTCAGTGGAGTTCTAGTCCCATGTGATACCTCTGCTAAGAGCTGTAAAGGGCTGAACATTTTCCACTGCCTTTTTTCCATGAGAGTAAAGCAAGGTCAGCTCTTCCCAAGAGCTGCTGAACCATGCTCAGGATCAGGTGTTTGGACAAGAAATGGCTTTTGCAATATGGGTCTGGCCTGGGAAGGACAAGGGCAGAGAACCCAAGTGAAATCCTCACTCCACTGACTTTAATCAATAGCCTCCTGTGCCTTCAATTGAACCAAGGTTTTGTGCAAATATCTGTGTATTTCCCAACTTCAGAAAGTGCCCAGCATCGTTTCATGCAGCTGAGACAGATTCAAGGACAAACTTCGCTTACTCACCTGGGCAGGTTCCCTCTTTCATTCAGTCAGTGCTTTAGGTCACCATCAAGTGTCTTCAAATCGAAGGAAAAGTCTTTCTAAGAAATCTCATCATCTTTTGAAGTGCACCTGAATTATTCTGGCTGTGCAGCTTTCTATACTCCTGGAAGGCTCAGAGCAATAAATCCAGCACAAGTATGGGACAGGTGGGCATTTACCACCCAGAAATACAAGCAACGCACCTGATCTCTCTCTCTTCTCTCTGTGGGCAGTCAAGGTAGTTTTCTGTGGAGAGTGACTGAGGTTTCAAATAGATCCTGACTGAAAGATGAGACAAAGCAAAAAGGTTGTTGGACAACAAAAAAGGCACAAGCAGACAGAGCACTGAAAGCCAGCATGCCTGCCCATCAGGGACAGGTTTCCATCTCTGTCAAATCTTCTCCTACCTGCTAGTCACTTTGGGCTAGGCCCAGGCTGAAGCCAACAGCTCTGCAGTGTGGGGCCACAGTGACAAAAGGTGCAGTAAAAGGTGTCACACAGCACTTATGCAGAGAAGATTCTTGTTCCCTGTAGGGGAAAGGTGTGCAGCTTTTGCAGAAGCACACGGACATCTATGTAGAAATGAAGATTTCTTTTAAAAACATAATTTAGCTGAAAGTAGGAAAAAGTATTCTCACAGTAACCTGTTCATAGGCACTGGCTAATTTAGCATTAAATCCCCATACTCCCCCTGGCACTATTGCAGAGGAAGGTATTTCCTGAACAGCTTGTTTCAAGTTTCATTCATAGGTACTGTCTAAAATTAGGTCCACCACTTTCATTCAGGTCCAAATCCTTTGCCTAGTGCAACATTTTTTAGAAAGAGTACTCAGCTGAATGTGCTCCATCTTCTGCCTTATTCCGCGGTGCTGGCAGAGGGCTGCACATCCCACCAAGGGATGCCTGAGAGCTGGGCTGGCAGAGGAGGCTCTAAACCTGTGGCTAAATTTACAAAGTACCTGCCTAAGTGAAAAGTACCTGCTTTTACGGGTGATCCCAAACTCCACAGAGAAACAAACCCTCCTTTTGAATCCAGATAAAGCACATCCTGTACTTCAGAGATGGAGATGAACAAATGCTTGGTGGCCAAAGTCTGCCCTGTGAGCTGGGCTCAGGTGCTGGAGCTCTGAATTGTGGCCAGAGGATGCTCTTGATCACGCTGATCACGTGGAGCTGAGAGCCTTGGGACGCACTGAACTGCACATCCCACATTGTCTCAACACAGAGGATCTGCATTTCTGGTTGAAGCAAGCTCCAAATCCCTGAGAAGGAAATCTCAACACACCTACACCCTCACAGCACCTTGGATTTATTTTGATCCCAGCCCAGTAATTTCATCCGCAGCCTTTGTGCTTGGAGTTGGTTTTCATTTTGGAGTCTCTCCCAGGGGTGTGAGTGGCATCACCCCCTGGCCACTGCCCCCTTCCTGGCTCAACACGGGTAACCTTGGTGGCTGTGGCCACCTCATGTGAACTGGACACCTCGGGGCAGCCTCTGCCTGCAGGTCGCTCTACCCCAGGTGGGGCCTCCCCACCTGCCCCAACACGGAAAGGAAAAGCTCCGACCTGGATCCTTCAGATCGGTCTTGGTGCTCCCAGAGAGGGAAGCCCCCAAGCTCCTCTGGTGCTGGCCTTCAGCAGCCCCTGCACTGCGTTCCCAGCGTGGATGTGGGGTGGTGGAATCCGGCCACGGCAGGTGGGTGATGCAGTGTGCCTAGGACCACAACACCACCAGAAATGCAAAAAAAACACCCCTGGGGTGTTGCAGCCCCCACCCAGGCCAGCTGGGCCCTGGCTCAGGCAGCTGGCACTCGCTGAGGGACAAACGTGCTCTGAGGCCAGACATGGCCACAGCAGTAGGAGGCACAAACTGCTGGCGCACAAACAGAAAACAGGCACTTTCTTTGGCAAAATCCAAGAGAGAGAGCAAGCTGCCCATTTTTAGCACTTGTTAATTGTCTTAATAGCCATCTGACAACAGCTGCTAAATAATTTAGCATTTTGACCAGTATGTCTGAGCAACAAATAACAATAAATAAAATGCTGCCTGGGAGGGGAATGGTGACTGGGATCTCCAGGATTCCAGTGAACACTCAGCACCACCCACAGCTCCTGGCAGGGTCCAGACAGCACTGAGAGAAGGCCGTCCCTGATGCCAGGGCTGGACTCTCCTCCTGGGTCCCTTGTCACCAAGGAGATGGACGGTCAGTCGGGTCAGCTGGGGAGGCTTTTGCGCGATCATGGAGATAGTCCTGCCTCCTGCGAACACCTCTAACGATGGCACTCCTGCCTGGGGACACGCTCCACAGATACCAGAGGGAGCCAAAATTATTAGAGCAGACCAGAAGTTTCATTTCAACTGGACAAAGTCATTTTAGGTTTTCCGACATGAATATCAGGTCAAAGCCCTGGATACCAAACTCCAAAGCACTCATAAGCGAGGCGTTCCTGGGGAAATCCCCGGGCCAGGCCGCACAGAGCACACGAGGATAAAACGTAAGGAACTGTTGCTGTTTTTACACTCGAGGCCTTCCAAAGCACGGAGCTGGGCAGGAGCAGGCCGCGGCTGCCCCGGAGCCTCCCCGTGCGTCACAGCGGGACCGCTGCCCCGGCTTTGTGGGGGCATTCCGGCACCGATTGGACACAGCCGAGCGTCTGCTTTGTGGGGAATGTGTTTCTCTTGCATTTAACTTGAGTTTTGAAAAGCTTTTGCCTCCCTCCTCCCTTCCTCCTGGAGGCTCATGAATCACAGAGCCGCCAGACGAATGAGTCACCCACCCAGTTCTTGGTCAAGCGTGCCAGTCTGGGAGGCTCTTCTGGGATCAAATGGGAGCGGGCCGGCTTTGTCGGTGACTGGCCATGTGTTGAGCCGCAGAAACCGCTCCTGGGGTCATCCCCATCCTCTTTGTGAGCTGCTTCTGTGAGGTTGTAATTGCTCTTTTGTCAGGAAAACTTGTGAACGTCTGAAGGGAGGGCGGCCGGGAAGAGGCTGGGGGGTTTCTGAGGAACGGCAGCTTCAGAGGCCTTCCCAGGGCGGTGCTGCCGGCCGCGGGAATTGTTCCCCAAGGTCTCAGTTCATTGAGCTTGAACTTCCAAGCAGGCTGGTGCATCCTTGCACCTGTGAACCGGCCCGGGGATGCAGCCCGCAGCCTTGGGAGGGTCCCGCAGCTCTAAGAGGGTCCCACCCGCCCCTCCAAAGCTCCCCGGCACAGCAGGTGCCCCAGCGCAGCGCTGAATCCCACAATGAAGGGCTCTCTGCTGGTGAGCACTGGTACGGACCACACACAGCTTAAGAACTGGAAATATGGCAGGCTAAAAACCAGTTGCCTCAATTTATTCCTGAGTAGGAAACTTAAAATCTGCCACCAGCTTGTCAAAATCTCTTTTTTTTTTTTTTTTTTGGTTGTTGTTGTTTTCCTCTTTGGGGGAGGAAAAAAAAAAAAAAAAAAAAGACAGCGAGAGATAAAAAAGCTGGGGTTCCAATTCTCCCATGTTAAAATACACAGTGGGGTCCTGTTCCGGCATTCAAAGAGAGTCTGATGTCCCTAGGAGTCATCTGTTTCGTTACCACTACATTCAGCATGGACCCTGCTCCCCTTGGAAGCCACTTGTACCCTCTCCCGTATCTCGCATCTCTCCTGCTCCAGGAACAACCACAGTGGGCAGGTGACACATAGAGATATATAAAGAGGGATGACGAAAATGGGAAGAGGCCACTTGGAACCAGATTTCCAAAAGTTATCAGCAATTTGAGCTCTATCCTCAAACAATTTGGTATATGTGAAAATGTAGCCCTAACTCCCTCTTGCATAACATCCCCTGGCAATTATCCACCTCTCACTCGCCATTCCAAACAAACCTTTAGAAAGCAAAGCCCCCCCATCACCTGAAGCACAGACCAAGCCAGATCTGCTTCACAACACATTCCATTACAATCCTCTGCAAAAGAAGAGAAAATGTTAAGGAAGAAAAAAAAAAAAAAAAAAAAAAAAAAAAAAAAAAAAAAAGGTTGCAATGAAGTGATTTACCTTAAAAAGTTTCACCTTAATAAATTCCTATCAACGTTTCTAAAATGACAGTGAAATATTTGCAGCTCCAGTCATGTTGTCTAAGCTTGATTTTCTACAAAGGTACATCTTGCTCTTTTTTTTTCTCCCCATTTACTGTAAACCTCAAGGTCAAGGAAGGTTTGATAGCTCTGGGATTAAACATTTATGAAGATGGAGCTCTGCACACCAGCCAAATAAAACTTGCTTTTAAATAAGGAATACTTACCTACACCAGGGAAACTTTTTTGTGGTGCCTGAGTTTAGTGCTGAACTGCCCTTTTCAGTGTAAGTGCTTGTTTTATCATCATTTAAACGCACAAAACCATGGCAACAAAGAAACAGAACAGTTGTATTAATAGGAATGTTTGCTTACTTTCCACTGACCTTTTGCTTGGGAAAAGGAAATAGTCAGAGTTTCAGCTGATATTGAAGAAAATCAGACTTATCTGTGCCTAACAGCAGATCTCCCTTGAAGCATCCTCTAGCATTCCTTCAGAGGTGTTTATGGAAGCTCACAGACACAGACTGCACATTGCTGATACCTTTCTTCTGACAAAAAGCATAGAAATGTCAAGAAAACAAAATTACAAAGATGTGCAAAGATCTTCCCAAAGATCACAGCATTCCAATATTTTCAAGATCCTTTCAGTGATGAAATTTTACAGCAAACACCTCAGCTTCTCATTAGGGTCTATACAGGAGCAAGGAAGACTGCAAGAGCCACGAGACAACAACTCAGATTAAGACCCAACATTTAAGCCACTTTTGAAGAAAAACTCCCTTGTCCCACCTTCAGGCAACAATTTGAAAGATATGCAGCTTCTGCAGCTTCTATTGACTGTAAAATTACCCCCAGTTCCGTGAGGAGGAGGGTCTTGGTTGTATCCAGATTTACTGCCACTGGTAGTTGGACAATGTAATTTGCTTCATCTCCTGTCTGCAGCTCTCCCTCAGAACTCCCATGTAGGCATACTTGGGCAGAGACACTGCCAGCCATATACCAAATATACAGATATAAAATAAAAAACAATCATATTTTCATATTCTAATGAGAGAATAACGCACAGAAAAAAACCCAAATTGTTGGTGAATGTCAAGAGGATCAAATATCCTGTTCTTTAATTTTACTACTGAGCTCAGAGTGAGCAAAGCATCTCTGTAGCTTTGGACATGAAAACAAAGCAAAATGTTTTGGAGGAAAAGGAGACAGAAAATATTTAGGAATTTAACTTATTGCAGCTGGTAACTGATGCACTGAATTAACTGAGAGGAGGTGCATCATTATGAAATAAAAGTGCTCTTGTTGCCTGTGAGCTGAAGCTCTTTAGGAGTAACAGAAGCACCTCCAGAACACTTTCCTGGATATTGAGATCAGATACAGGATCTGCACTGTTTATCTGGCACTGGATTCTCTTCTTTCTTTACTCATTACTGAATCAGCCAGATGAAAGGGCAATAAGTAGCTTTTGCTGATGTACACATTTTTTCCTCCTGTGACCAATATTTTAGAAAGTACTCATGACACAAACTCCACCATCCAGCAGGGGATCATGAACACAATTTCTAGTGAATAGATTTTCAAATCCTTATTCTTTACATTTCTGCTAAGTCTTCATGTGACTGTGTGACTTTGATAAAGCTTAATCAAGTTAGCAGAATTCTTTAAAATATGCCAAAAACATGTTTTCCTTTCCTGTTCCTCTTGTGGTTTTATATTCTGTTTCCTTTTTCTGCTTTATATTTCAGAGTGGGAAAAATAGGGCTGGGTAGTTTTGATTAGAATCTTCTTGGCATTAAATACCACAATTAAATAATCTCTTGGTGTCAATACACAAAGGGTAAAATCCTGGTTTCAGGGAAATTATACCTTTGATTGTGGTGAGGCTAGTTGGAGTTTTTTCTTAGACCTTATAATCTCCCCTCGCAGAATGATTAATCATAAGAGAGGAAATAACTGACTGCATGTTTGTGAAGAACCGTTTAGCAACTACATTTTGTTAAATATTTTTGGTCCCTTTTTGAGTTACCTTGTTCCCAACAAGATGTTCAGACCCAAGAAAAAGAAAGCTTTTCCCAGGAGAACGATTACGCTTGAGAGCAGTCACTTGTGTGTAAATTAATTGCATGAGGGATTATTTATTCTCTTGATGGTAATTTCAGGTAATTGTTTTAAAAGATGATGAGGAAGGGCCTGGAGCATCTCTGTGCCCAGGAAAGGCTGAGGGAGCCAGGGCTGCTCAGCCTGGAGAGGAGCCCCAGCTGAGATGGAACACAAGTAAGGGCAAAATTATTGGGCAGACAGAACATTATTCCTGATGAAATGGCCATGAGTGTAGAGTCTGGGATGGTCCCTGGGCATTGAGGAGACCACACTAGTCCTTTGGAACCCTTCTGAAGGGCATTGTCAAATCCCAGGCCAGCAGCTTCTGTGGGAATGGGCAATTCCCACAAGCCTTTCCTGTCCGTGATGGTGGCATCACTCCCTCACCAGGTAGGGGACAGACTCCCAGTTGTCACTGGTCCCTCAGTGGTGCTGGCAGTCACAGACAGTGGCGAGTGCCTGCAGAGTTGATTTAACCCCAGGAGAGGTGAATCACTCCCAGGGGCTCCACCTCTGCAGGGAACCCAAACAATTAGTGCAGACTGGTTCCTTAACTTCCAGATTTCTGAAGTGAGGAGAGGTGAATCCCACCCTTTTTATCTTTCTGCACCAAGAACTGGAAAGGGATGCTTTCATCAACAAAACATGCTCTGGGAGGAGGGGTGTGAGTGAAGAGCTGGCATGGAAGGTTTCACACCTGGGTTTTGTTCCTGAAACCTTTCGACAAGCTGCACTCTCATGGTGCCTAAATACTGTAAATGGAATAAAGAGAATTTTCTTGTCTGTTTGGATTATAAAGTGTTCCCTGTGAGGGTATGTGTGACACCTGGGAAGTCCTGCATTTTACTATGAGACAAAAGCACCCACACTTCTGAAAATTATTTCATGACTGTGGGAATCAGGAGGACAGAACAGATAAGGAACCAAAGGTGCTCCATGAAAAATGAGAGTGGAAGTCTTGTCCTAAATGAGCAGGTCACAAACAGCTGGAAAAAGGCAAAGAAATGAAACCTGCTCCTATTCCACCACCACCCACGTGAGCTTTCTATGTCTGCCAGCTGTACTGTAACACTCCTGGCTCCTGCATGTTCACAGGTGATGCTCCGCCCAGGGGGAGGAGCCAAGAATTCTCACCTGGATATAAGCTGGGATTTGGGACAGTACAGGCAGCCCTTACCCATTAGATTTTCAGAGGACCAGAGCTACCAGACCTTTCTACGAGATCACTGCTTCAGGAAGGCCACCTCACCTGGACTGCTTCCATCACCTTGCTCAGGTGGTATTCTGATTCTGTCAGTGGTCTTTTGTATTATTGCATTTATTTTATTTTAGCTTTTTCCCCTTCTCATTAAATTGTATTTCTGACTTTGGGCCTCTTACTCGTTTTGCTTTCAAACCACTACACTCATAACCAGATTTTTAGTAAATCAGATGCCTCTGCTGGGATAGAGCCTGGTGCTGGAAATAGGTGTGGGAAGGAAGGACTGTGAGTTAAAAAACAGATGAAAATATGGAAAGAGAAGGTTTGAAGACAGAAGTTCAGCCTCCATTATCGTGGAACGGAGAAAGAGAGGGCACACATTCCCTGACAGATTGGTGGGGCAGGTATTCTCAGATTTCACTGGCAAAGTTATATTGGACCAGTTTACTGGGACCTGTGCTTTCCAAACAAACTTGCCACATGCCTGTTTTCAACACCAGCAAAAGGGGGGGTGGTGGGATTGTTGGGTGACTCCTCTCACAGCCAACCAGCAGCACTGAAGGGTTTCATCTCTTATTGTCTCAGCTGCCCAGACCAAATTGTCCAGTTGATAATGATCCATCCAGTTTTTCTACTGGTGTTCCCAGCATGGCCTGGGATCTCCAGGCCAGGCTGTTTGTTTGTTATTCTCTATTCCCTTGTAAACCCTTCCCAAACCCTCAGCCAGAGGTTCTGGTCCTGCACAGAGGAGAGGAGCTTTTTGATTTGGGAGCTTGGGAGCATCTGAAGGGATAAAAGGAAAAGCAACAAGCATCCACTTCTGTCAACAGCCAGCAGGAAAAGCACAACACAAACCCACCCTGGATACTAAGGAAACTCCTGTTCTGTGGTGTCATCCTGCTGCCTACAACTACAGTGAAAGTAAACATTTAATGAGGCAACCCAAAGATAATGTGACTTGTAAAGAACTTTTCTCCTGTACCTTTGGCCTATGTTTGTTTTGTATATAAACCGCTGTACTTGTCACATTTGGCTTCCCGTGGTCTCCATTCTGCTACTGAACTGATGTCTGGCAGCCCCTGGTTTCCCTGCACTAACTCATTCCTGTGCTCCCTGGACTGCTCAAAAACTGGGTGAGTTATTATTTAAGGAGGAACTAAATAACAAACATAATGTATAGAGAAATTGGGCTACATCCTCTCCTGCTTCTTTACTTTCACAGGGCAAACATTAATTTTCGAGCTGGCAGGAGTTCTGCCCTTGGTTTCCCAGATCCAGTAGTGGTGGTTGCACGTTGTCTCCCCAAGGCTGATACGTGGAGTGACCAGATCTGTCACAGCTCATTGCTGGAGAATGGAACATTTTAGCTCTCATTGCCCAGGTGTGCTCTTCAGTGAGCCCAAGTGCCCACCTCTGTGGGAGTTTGCACCAAATTCAGGATGTGGGGGCCTCAGAGGTTTGGAGTAACCCAGCGGGAACAAGCCAGTCCTGGCACGAGAGTCACTGTCTCACCCATTGCTCAATGGAGTCCAGATTTGCTTTCTCAGTTATTTTATGGAAGAGAAGAAGATTTGGGGTGCAGATTGGTGTTAGCCGGTGATGCTCCCCACTCTCTTGCCATCAATCCGTTTTTCCATGCTGTTGCTGTTTTGAAGCAGTGAAGGAGAATGGTTTGTAGATCCACCTTTCCTCATAAGCTGACACCTTAACTCTGTTCTTTCCAGGGAAAATTGCATCTAGGGACTATTTTCCTGATATATTAGGCTTGTTAGAGAAGGAGTTTCTATTTTGGTTTGTCCTTGCCAACCCTGGAGCTGAGAGCAGTGTCTCTGCCAGGGGTTTAGAGCAGTGGCTCTGACAGGAGCTGTGTTCCTGTTGCTGTGAGGACACACTCTCAGCCAGAGCCTCACCGCTGAGCTGGGACTTGTTTAAACCAAAGCTCCAAGAGTCTGAAATCAAACTGGCAACACCAGTGAGGATTCGAGGACAAGAAAGAGGAATTCACTGCGTTAAACAACTGGGAGCAGAACATACAGTGTGATGCTCACTTGTGCAATGGCTGGGTTAGTTCTGGAAAGTCTGACTGTTCAGCAAGAGAGACTTTCAAGATTTCAGTTTCAGAGACTGCGAAGAGAACTTCCAGACTGAAATCATCATTGCTGCTCATGGAGAATAACGTGACTTGCATTACTCAGTTTGGTTTTAGAATAAAAAAGGTGCTTTCCTGTTTCCATCTTAGCAAAACCACTGAGAAACTCTGCTTTTCCTCTGGAGTTAATCTTTCACAAAACCCTTATGGTAATACCTAAATATTCTTGTTATCGCCATGGCTTCAAGAATCCACAATTTCCACAAGTGCTGCAGAAAGTACCTTCTTGTTGTAGACTGGAATATTTTTCAAGTCTCATTTTTAATCTCCTGAAGAACAAAGCCAAAAATTAATTAAGTAAAACTGGTAAATACTTTTCCAAATTATTTAATACTGCTATTGGAAAAGGGAGGGTGGTGAGCATATTTAGTAATAGTAGGTAAAGGAAATATTTTTGCTTCAAAGAATAATTTTATATATTGTGACCGATTCAAGTGACATGGCAGGATTGGGTGGATGCTTCATAATCCTCAGGCTTGTCTGTAGCATCCCAGCATCAGCAGCCCAACATCCACTCCTGGATCCACAGCAGCAGTTTCACCTCATAAATAGTATTTGTCTGTTGAGACTATCTGCTAGAAATTCATCACAATATTTAGACTGGATTCTGAAACAAAATTGAAATTCCAACAAAATACCGGGTTACCTACAATAACACTCCCTGTGCCAGTCAAAAAATACCCAACATTAAAAATAAGTATTATTCAGATCACCTACAAGTACTGCTTAAGTACAAATCCAGGGGAGTTCCATTGAGGAAAAGTAAGGTTATATTCTGCTTTGGGAGAATTAATCTATAGCAAGTGTCCTGAGGGTTTTCTTTTTTATCTCAGTGTTTTCCCACTCATTATTTCCTTCTCTTTGAATGAACCAGAGTTGACAAATTGGCCTGGTGCTATCCAAGCCACATACTGCTTGACTTCATGGCACTTGTGGTTTTAGGGGATTCATTGTTTGCAGAGAGAATCTCTTTTGCCGGGAAAATCAGTCTTCTGATGCAATCCCATGAAACCCACAAACCACCTCCCTGTTCAGACCTTCAGGCTTGGGGTAATTTTTCTCTTCCTGCTGAATTCTTGGCAAATGTGTCAGATCACAGGCCATGACTAGAATCCTGAAGAAATCTGAAAAATTTGTTTGGCAAAACCTCCGGAGATCATTCTGCTTAATCTGCAGAAGGCTCATTTCAGGTCCTGCTCCACTGTGGAAAATGGCTTTCCTCTTAATTGGTGTTCCCATCCCTCTCACCAGAGATAGGCTAGTGAGGAATGAAAATAGATGTGTGTCTGGAATATCTGAGAACTCCAAGAATAATTCTTACCACCTGTATCAAGCACATTCCTCTTCAGATCACTTAAAAGTCAAAGAAGCACCTAATTCTCTTTTTAATATGCCAAACTGAGTTTAAAACTCAGCAAGTTTTGTATTCCCCACCAAGGCTGGCTGTAGATGATCCTCCTCAGTTCACATGGGACCCCACTGATTGCAAGGATGCCCCTGCTTACCCAAGGGAGCACAGTGCTGTTTGTGTTGACATGGAAATATGGGACAGGTTTTGGTGCGGAAATTGTTCAGCATCCCCCATGAACACCACCTCCAGGGATGTGGATGGCAGTACCTCTGGATGTAAACCCGCAGAGGAGAAAAGGGGTTTGCTTTGAACTGATGCCTTGAGGCAGCAGCCAGCAGTGTGCAGACAAACAAGAGCTGGAATTGTCCTACCATCATCTGTGTCCTTTCTGGACATTTTTGGGAAAGATGTCAGATGCTAGTGGAGTGCAGCCATCCAGGGACATCGAATTATGGACTCATGGAATGGTTTGAGTTGGAAGGGACCCTAAAGCCCACCCCATTCCACCCCTGCCATGTGAAGGGACACCTCCCACTGTCCCAGGCTGCTCCAAGCCCCAGTGTCCAGCCTGGCCTTGGGCACTGCCAGGGATCCAGGGGCAGCCACAGCTGCTCTGGGCACCCTGTGCCAGGCCCTGCCCACCCTGCCAGGGAACAATTCCTGCCCAATCTCCCATCCAGCCCTGCCCTCTGGCACTGGGAAGCCATTCCCTGTGTTCTGGCACTGCATGCCTGTGTAAACAGACCCTCTCCATCTCCTTATGGATTTGGTTATTGTCTCTTCATGCACTGGTGGTTATATTTTCATTCTTGTTATTCTGGTATTGAAGTCACTCGTTTCTGCTCAGATAGAAGAAATAAATCCAGCATTGTTTAAAGAACCAGCCCTATGCAATAGATACCAAATTACACATATATACCCTCCCCAAACCCCTGTTCTCCCATCCAAATTTTGATTCCCTAAGCTCTACCTGACATGCACTGTAATAAACAGCACCAGGGAGAGGGTACAGTGAGCAAACCCAGAATGATGACATGTGTGAAAAGCTGCTTCCCGGCATGGCATTGTTCCAGAGTTACATATGGAAATTAATATCCTAATTAATTTGGGGTCATGAAGCACTAAATATTAAGGGCAGGCAGAAATTGCTTGAGTGCTTCTATGACATGACACACTGGGGGCACAGAGATTGGAAAAGATATGATGGATGTACAAAAATATTTGGAAAATTTTTCTGTCTTTCCAGTCCAATCCTCTGTCTAAGGATTATATGCAAGTGTTTCACGGCACTCCAAGCCAATTTAGAACGATGTGATAAACCAACTACCAAATCTGCTCTGTCTGTCCATGTCCAGCATTCTTAGACACTGATAGAGCAAAGAAAATAAGGAGAAATAAACTGATAAACATGGCAGAAAAAAAATTTTGAGGGCTCATAATTCAAATTCAGTGAAAATTTTCTTTTTCACTATTCACATCTCTATTTTCTACTTTTCACCAAGAGATACAACAGCCAGCAAGTTGGAACAATGTTGGTTGAGCAAGCCCTGAGCCAGGTAAAAGCTGCCCTTCCACTGGAAACACAGCAAGCAGTTTACCAGAGTCTTGAGTTTCTGACGTACCCCCATTTCAGCTGGTTTTCTACCTAAAAGGAAAAATGTCAATTTTTACTAGAGGAGGATTTAGCCCAGACAACTCCAAAATGCAACATGCAGCCAGATCATTTGGGAACTTGTTTGATCGTTTGGGGGTTTTCTTGTTTGTTTTGGTGTTGAATTTATCATTGATTGATCATGGAAAATGTTATTCTTGAAATATTTTCAAAAAAGGTAAAGTTATAATAAAGAAACCCCCTGGCTGGTCCCAAGAGTTAAACGAAGGGACAAGAACTATCTTTCAACAACAGCTCTGGTATCTGCCCACCCTCCTAGGGAACAATTCCTTCCCAATATCCCATCTATCCCTGCTCTCTGGCACTTGGAAGCCATTCCCTGTGTCCTGGTACTCCATACTTACTTGTTAGCAGGTAGTTTCCATCTTTTTTGTAGGATATGAGACACAAAAATCTCCCCTCTTCCTGAGGTCTCATCACATCGAGTCTCTCACACAAAACTCTAGGTTTCCATCCTCATGGACACAGTCCCTGCAGACCTGGAGCACCTTTCTGCACCCAGGGCTACACACTCCTGAGCTGGAGGTGACCTTCTTGTTGCTTTTTTGTATTTCTTTTTTAAAATGTACTTTGGGGCCACTGTTGAAGTGCCAGGATGACAGAGAAAGCAGCAAGTGAGGAAGAAAGAGCTGCTGGCAGCAGGCCGTAGATGTTGTGCAAGAGAACCCAGAGCTGGAGACGGTTTGCAGCACAGACACCAAGCACCCCGTAAAATGTTTCAGATCTCCTGAGCACGGCTCCAATAGGCTTTGAAGTGTTGACATCACATAAAATAAAATGCACTGCTGTCCAAATTATCCCATTCATTTTCCCCCACTCTCCTCACTTTGATGGCTTCTACAAAGCATTTTATATGGTTGAATAAATCTGAGTAACTCTTTACAAGTAAATCAAACCAAAATTATTTAAAAAAAAATTGGATGCTTGCTACCAGGATCTCTCAAAAAAAATCCCGTGTGTTTCCAAATACTCTGAGTACAAGATGGTGTGATGCAGCCTGGTGGGTAAACAGCCCTGGAGATGAATCTCTTCAAGGCACTGGGGCTTTTCAGCCCCAGACAATCACTGCTTCCCAAATTAGGGATCATCTTGATGATTAATTGACAGCATCTATCAAAAAATCAATTCTCTTGCCTCTCACATTCTGTCTTTTTGTGCAAGTGGTTGTGTGAGGTTTTCAAAAATAAAATTTGCAAATCAAGATTAATTTCTAACGGGATCCTTGGCCAGATCTCCCTCTCTGTTGCAGCAGATGGACTTTTGTGTGAAATATTTTTCCTTAGTTGCTATAGAAACATGCCAACATATTTCTGCTTAAGTGATTTGCTGGAGAACTGTTTGTTGTGTTGCCCAATGCTGACAGGAGTGAATCATTTTTAGTCTTCAGTCAAGGCTGATTAAAACCTGGTCTCTGGGTGTCTAACTGCTGCAGACTGCTGCTTACAGGGGGGACATCCTGCTAAAGTCATTATGGCTGGGACATTTGCAGCATGCCTTGAAGTAAACGAGGCAGGTGGAAGGTTAAAGCTACAAAAATGACTAAAAGCTGAGAAAAACTCAAGGCAGAAACAAAACTGGATGTTAAAAAAATGGCAGAACATTTATTATGACCTTTAAAAAGATGATTTATAGGATAATTGGTTCTAGAAGCCAGTTATGGTGGAAACAATCCCCAAATGACAATTTCACGTGAAAGGACAGGTCATGTGCCTTCCAAAAGGTGTTTAAAGGAATGAACCAAGTCTATCCATGTCAGGCACTGCAAGGACCCTGCCCACAGCCAAGGGCAGCAGGTCTGGCCCCATGCAAGTCCCACACAACAAACATAGCTCAGGGCATCCCACCAATGATCCTTTCTACTAAATCAAGGCTGAAATGCTTTGCTGCTCAGACCCCAGTGAACCCAACCTCATCAGCAGCAAACTGAAGGTGCTGGAGGCAGAGAATCCTCAAATGGTTTGAGGTGGAAGGGACCCTAAAGCCCATCTAGTGCCACCTCTGACATGACAGGGACCCCACCTACTGTCCCAGGCTGTCCCAAGCCCCAATGTCCAGCCTGGCCTTGGGCACTGCCAGGGATCCAGGGGCAGCCACAGCTGCTCTGGACACCCTGTGCCAGCCCTGCCCACCTTGCCAGGGAAGGATTCCTTGAGGGACACTCAATGTGCAGGTGTGTGACTGATCCAGGCATTTCCTTTCTGTGGGTCTGTGTTCCAGACAGAGGAGGTGCAGCCTCAGAAATTGAAATTAAAAACCTTTGCCCCTCAGTTTCTCAGGAGCTGGTGCTGAGGGTTATTTCAGCTGCTCTCTCACAGCCCTGCTGTGCCTCAGTTCACCCCGTGTAAAGCTCAGCAGAGGACACTGCTGTGGGACCTACTCCTTAAATCTTCCTGGGAGAAGGAAATGATCACACAGTGGTTGGAGGCTCACAGCATCTCAGGAAGGTGTGTGGAAAGAAGCAAACCCTCAGATTAGGCAGAGGAAGCCTCCCTCAGAAGCCAAACTGAGATACAGCCATGTTATTAAATTGCTTCCTAAACATAATTTTTCCTGTTTTGACAATAATCTGATATGTAATTGAATGCTTAAAATATGGTTTTTAATGAACTGGCTGCCCAGCCCACCTTTTGTGGGCTACCAGGAGATCTGGTGCTCAGGGTTAGATCTGAGCCCTGCGCTGGTGAGCCCACAGAGTTGTTTATAACACCCTCTTTAACTGGCATTTACTCCCTGCTTTAACATTTTCCTCATTTCTTTCCCTATTTTTGAAGCACACTCCCACAGTGGCAGCTCTCCAACTCCTCTTACCTCCAAGAGAAGGCAAGCTACCAGCTACCTTTATAGTTGCAGCCAATTTTTCTGCTTGGACAGCTTACAGGGGATCTTAGTTGATGGAATAGTTGATTCTCAGCCCATGGCAAGCATATGAGTCATCCCTCCAAAAAATATAACCTTGCTGTCCCTCTCCAAGACATGGAGAGGCCTGAGGGGCCAAGAGGCTCCCTGGATACAGCTAAGGTTATAATGTTATTTCTGTTATGCCCAAGGTTGGTGTGATTTAAAGGTAACTTGCAGGAGATGGAGGACCAAGGAAGTCCACCCAAAAAGTGGTTTGGTTCTTGGTGCCATCAAGGTGAAGCCATGAAGTTATTAACAAGATACTCTGGAGGAACAGAGTCAGAAGAGGTAAACAAGGCTCTCATCCAGGCTCCTTCCCTGCCCAGCTTGGAGCCCTTAAGGAGTCACTTGGATTTTCATCATGTGGTGTTCCTATGTCTCCCAGCACATACAAACTCAAACCTCCACCCTCTGTGCCACTTGGGAAATTGGCCTTTTTTTGCCATTTTTATGCCTGAGGCATAAGAATCTGCAGCAGAAGACAATCTTTTACAAAGAAATGTTCAGATATATCTCCCTCTGCCTTGTGGAGCCTGACATCTAGAAGAGGAGACAATCCAGTCAGGAGCAACCTCACCTCACTGCAGAGTTTGTAGAATTACAACAGGGCTTCAGGCTTGGGAGTTCAAGTACCCTTTGATGGGGGCAGAGGTAAGTTTGGAGACATTTATTAAATAGATTTGCCATGTACTTCTAAAATAGTAACAGTAAAGAAGTCAAAATTCCCTCCCAGTCCTCATATATCTCTGTAGTTGTGGAGCATGAAGTTTTCTGGAATCTCCAGTCCTGGAAAGTGTGATGCCTGTTAATTTGGACAGGTAGATTGTCCCATTGAACTCCATCAGATGTCCTGCAGATTGATGGAAAACACTGCTCTGCTTTCTTTGGCATTGGGTGACAGTTTGGAAGCATTCTTCAAGAATTATAAAACAAAGTTGGCTGAATGTCCTGTTTCTGAAAAAAAATGAATTTCAAATGTTCATCCTCATCAAAGACAGCCCCTCTGTTAGAGATAGGAACTGGGCAGACCCTCGGGTCTCCTCCTGGGAGGGATCTTCATGCTCTTGGATTTCTCATTTGCCACAGATCATTGTGCCTCTCCTGTGAGTTTCAGGGAGCTCTTGCATTCATCCAGGCGTGGTTCTGTTCTCCTGCTCTTTGCCTTTCAGCAGGGATGGAGACAGGGATGAGTAAAGACAGATAAAGGCTAGGCACAAAGCAACAGGCTTTGAATTTCCTGTGAATTTAATAGCAGAGCATTTGGAAGGGTAACAGTGCTCCTGTCACAGGAACTTCAAGTGTGGATCAGGTCTCATTTAAATTACCAAAGGGTCCGGTTTGTTTTTAAAGGCTTCTTTTGAGTGAGACAGAAAATACCAAACAGAAATGTTTGGTGAAAGCTCTGAGGTTTCCCCTGCACAGGAGATGGAACATCTTGGGAAGTGAAGTTCTACACGATCCTTTTACCCTTTCTTCATGGAAAGGGTGGTCAGACTTTGTAAGGGGCTGCCCAGGGAGGTGTTGGAGTCCCCATCCAAAGCCCTTAGGATTCACTACCGAAGTTTTAGTTCTGGGAATCCTCCAAAAGGAAGGATTTATTTTCCATTATCCCAAAAATCCTTTGCCCACTCCTGCTAGGTTCTTTTGCATTGACCAAATCTTTTCCTCCCTGCTGATTAGTCCCCCTCATAGTTATAGTAAAGCTCTTCAACAAGCACTCCTTGCATGAAAACAAATTTTCATCATAACCACAAGTCCAGCTCAACCATCTATCATCTCAGCTTATTCAGCCTCAGAGTTAATATTATTTTATAGTGCATTTGAAGCAACCCTAATCCCCACTCTGATTTGATTCCTGGGTTTCTGTGGAAGACACCAACCTCTGTTTCCCTGCCAAGGGAATGCCAACCCTTTAGACACAAGGTCTCTGGGAAGCAGCTGTGACTGTCCCTCCTCCAGGAATACTTTTGACAAGGGAGAGAAGAAGCACACTTATAGGCTGACTTGGCTTTTCCCCATGAGCACACAAGTCAGAATTTTTCAGGACAAGAGAATACCATTTTTTCCCATGATTCTGCCTATCATAGTAACATTTAGCTGTGAAAATGGCAGAGGAAATTCAATTTGAGAGAAGTCCATAAACAAGAATGACCTTATCCAGGGCAGAGCTCCGTAAGTTCTGAAGTGTTTTGGAGGTAACATGGTGATTCTTTCCACCTGTAACTTCTGGAAGGGTCAGTGGTGGATGTGAGAATGCTGCCCCTGCACACAGCCCCTCTTAGAAATCCCTGGGCTGAGCACCAGGCATTTCCAGCCACCAGCAGAAGGGAATCCTCCCTTTGGCTTGGGTGGGAGGCTCTGCTATAAATACAAATACGGATTGTTACTGTTTTCAGAACTACAGTGATGAAGAAGAACAGAGAGATTCAGGAGCTTGGCAGGAGAGACCAAAGGCTGTAACTCTCTGGATTGGGAACTGTCTGCAGAGCCAGTGGGACCTGCTTCCTGAAAGTCACAGCCACTGCTGCCAAATGGTTCTTAGAACAAACTGTGTGGAACTGTACCAAGACTGCACTACTGAGTAGCACCAAAATCCCTGCAACTTGCTGGGATGCTCTGCCCAGGGTTTTCTGTTAGACCCTTGGAAGTAGAACAAGCATATAGCAAATAACAAACTGCATACAGCAGAATAAAAAGATATTTTTAAAAATTATATTTTTAAAATGCTGCTGAGAATTGACAATGCTCTTAAAAATGCCAGCTTGCTCAGGGTCACACAAACCATCCTGTGCTGCCTCATGCCAGAGCTCCATTAATACTGCCATAGGCAGTAGTTTATTAGGAAAAAGCCTGTAATGTTGCAGTGATGGTGGCCCAGGTACCCCACAGGCTGGGAGAGGCACATCAGTGACCCTGTGCAGAGCTGGCAGCCTGTCCTGCTGCCCCCAGGGCTGTGATATAAATGTGCCCTTGGGGCTGGCATGCAGATGTGTCCCTGGGGCTGTGACACAGATGTGCCCCCAGGCTGGCACACAGATGTGCCCCCAGGGCTGTGACACAGATGTGCCCCCAGGCTGGCACACAGATGTGCCCCCAGGGCTGTGACACAGATGTGCCCCCAGGCTGGCACACAGACGTGCAGCCGATGGCACTTGGCCAGGGATCCCCTGCTGATTTGGATGCATTCAGATGTAGGCTGTCGCTCCATTTCACATATGTCACCAAAATGAACATCTGACAGCCATGGCAAGAACTGCAAACATTGGTTTCTCCCCTTCCCCTTCCTTTTTCCAATTTGCAAATGCATTTTGATTGTGCTTATGTTGCTCTTGGGTTTTATTTTATATTCACTCAGATACTCATTTAAAGCTTATTTGAGTTTAATGCATGAATGTTCACATGAAAAGTGCAACATCTCGATGCAACACCAGGTTGCACCGAAGCTGCTGCCAGAATCTGGCACAAGAGACAAACAATCCAGACAGAATTCATCCAGAGCTTTCCCAGCACAGCCATGTACATATATGCAATTACACTGTGTGAAAGCAAAACCCACAAATTTTATTTTAAGTTTTTCTCCAGCCAACACACCTTCTCTTATTTGTCTCATTTTCCTGGATCCCTCTAGTAAAGACAGTTTACTTTTTTCCCGGTGCCATCTCCCAATTCTCTTGGTTATAACAATTATGCTTTATCCAGCCTGGGAGCAATTAGCCCTCATTTGCATTAATCACAAGTAACCAACATATGCAGAATTCCAAACGTGGTGTGAATCCTGTCGGAAAAATAATTCCCATTGAGACACAGAAATGTGCTTTTATTCACCATGTGCTTGCACAGCATTAGCAGGACAGGTCCCTGGGGTTGTCCCTGCACTCCACGCCCAGTACTGGAGCAGCCACGGCAGCAGGGAGTGCAGAGGAGGCCATCAGCACTGCTGTGGATTCTGTAGGTGACCCTCTGCATCTGAACATGGACCAAGTCCTTGTTCTCAGGCTGGCAAGGGCAGCCCCTCCTCCTGAGGATGCTTAGGGAAAAAAGCTCTGCCCCTGATCAGCTGTGGGAATGAGAAACTCTTGTGACAACATGACCTGAAGAGTTTTATGGAGTATCTTGGATAATTTCCTCAGCAGCTGGAGCTGGAGTTACCCTGATAATTCCTGGAGTAAAAAATGCTGCACAATGGAAAACCTGGATGACGAGTTTGACACAAATCCTCAGCTTGTGCAAGTATCCATGGCCCCCCTGACTCCACCTGAATTTCCTCCCCTCTTCCAGCTGCAGCTCTCCCACATCACTTTAGGAGAGCTCAGGAGCTGTAGCTGTTGCCATTTACTCCACAAAAACCAGACTATCTGCTGAGGTAAATCACTCTGCCTCCACAAGAATTTCTATCAGCAGAGATCCGACTTTAAGTTACATTCTCATGCAGAAGTGTTACCTGAGTTCCTGAAAACTGAGCCATCAGAGCGTCCCAAGGTGCCAGAGCTAAAACACTAAAAAAAATCTGGGGGTTTAAACACAGCCCAGTTCAATGTGCTGTATTTATGGATAGTCCCTGAACCCACCACCTCCCACCAGTTTACAAAGAGCACTAAATCAAAGACAGTGATGATAAGAATATGCTTCCTTCCGTCTGGTCCTTAAAATTCCTTACTCAATCCTTGGAAACCTGAAATTAAATATTATTTATGAAGTCCTGCAGTAAGAGCACAGTCTGGGTGTGATAAATTACTAGCAGCAAGCTAAGGTCTTAATTTTTTTCCCAAACACAGAATCCAGTCCCTCGTGTGAGCCCTCTCCTCCATGGCTCTGTGGCAGAGGTCTCTGCAGGATCCTTCCACTCCTTCAGCCTCCTCTGGCTGGCAGCAGGAGATGCCAACAGCCCTGAAGGGCTGAGCTCAGCCCCGGGAGCAGCTCTGGTAGGAATATATAGAAATTCACAGCAAGAGGGTAATGCAGCAGGAGGGCATGGGCAGGTGAGACCTCACGCCACAAAAACCTCTCATCTGATGGCTCAAAACATAGAAGCACAGAAACCTGGAATGGGGTGGAAGGGACATTGAACATCATGCCATCACTATCTCAGCTTGCTGCAAGCCTCAGTGTCCAACCTGGCCTTGGGCACTGCCAGGGATCCAGGGGCAGCCACAGCTTCTCTGGGCACCCTGTGCCAGGGCCTGCCCACCCTCACAGAGAATTCATTCCGTACATCCGGTGTAAACCTTCTCTGCTTCATTTTAGCACCATTTTCCTTTGTCTTGTCTGTGAATGCAACACACAGGCAAGCTCGGAGGGGATGAACATATCTAAGGGACAGTTCTGGAGGGCATGGTGGGTGCAGCTGATGGAGAAGTTGCATTTGTTGAAAGCAGCTCATACTTTGATCAGTTTATACAACAGGAACAAGCAAAGTGTCAGGGTCCCTATGTGCCAACACCTCCCTCCCCTGTCACCAAAGGACTTAGAACCTGCACAGCATTTTAACTCTAATGTTAATATTAAAAATATTCTGCATTCAGTAAAAATATGAAGTTCTTGTTTGAGAAGCAAAATTCAGGATCATAAGCAGAATTGCCTTTAACACTGCAAAAACATCCATCCTTCTCCAGCAGATTCTCCCTGAAGTATGAGCACAAATGACAGACAAAGCTGTGATTGATTGGTTCCATGCAACCATGGGAAGAACAATTCACCACAGTGAACATTCAAAATTCAGGGCTACTGCCATCTCTGAACCAATTTTGACACTAATTTTTCTGACTTTCATAAACCGTAAGTTTCATCTGTTCTGGGGCTGAGTCATGATTTTTTTCCCTAATTAGAAAAGTTTTCAAGTTAATTTTTTATTACTTTAATATGGCAACTATGCTATATGCGTACATAAACTGTGACTCCAAGTAAGAAAATGAGGAAACTTTCCAAACACAGACATACTTCATATTTCACTTATTCCACATGGTTATGAAGTGGGGTTCAATGGAAACTGCATGGGAACTGACAGCAGAGCGCATATTGTGCATCCACATAATTGACAAAATGTAGGGCTGGAAAAGGACAAATCAGATGGACAATGTTTACATGTTCCTGTGACATAACTTGGGCTAGAGACTATAGAGTTGTACAGTCAAGTTCTCTGGAATCAGCTTTAATGAATTAAGTTGTTAAAGCTTTCCTGGGTAGAGACGCACTGTTGCAGGGCAACCAACTCCTAAAATACCATCTCCACTTCCTCCTAAAGATGAGAGATATAGGGTAACCAACTCATAACTGAATCATATATAATTGTCATAACTTTCAGCATGAAAAAATTTGTTTCCATCACTTGAATTATGTGAATTAACTGGTATGGCAAGATATAGACATAGCTCATATCTGACATGGGACAGTAGACACTGAAGCAGAAGACTTTACACCTGAAACCCTATTATCACAAAGTTTAATGAAAATACATTTTCGTCCTGAGAAAAAGGTACATTTCTAGGATGTCCCCTTCACAACCCTGTTTGGTCAGAAAAATGTCAAGTCACCATTTGCTGACTTGAATCTTTGAGTATTTTGGATTACAGTCATGGGGGAAACCAAAAAGCTGAAGACAGGAGTTACACAACTCCCATTTGTGTGTAATTTGAAAAAAAAAAAATAAAAATAGAAGGATACATTATTAGTAATAGCTGCGAGGTGAATGGGAGATGTAGGTTTGAGTCTGGCAGTGAACGAAGCTCTGCATCTGCACTGAAGAAACAGACAGGGAGTGTCCCGAGGACAAGTGAGCCCCTCTTCTGGAGAAGAAGGATAGAATGAGACAGTTCAGCACAGCTCCTCTGTCCCTGCTGCTGTTTCAGGGAGAGCCCTGGCTTGGAGGGAGATGGTGCCAGCTGCCTCCCTGCAGGCATCCTGCCCAGAAAGACTCTGACTCTGCCAAGTCACCTCCTTGGCACAGCAGGTTCCTCCTAGGGAACTCAGCTGTCCACAGACACGTAGCTCTTCTTAGAAACACTTATCTAAAAGAAGCCCCTACCCCAACATTCTCAACCATAGCTCAGATTCCAATATCCCATCTCTGTCATCCAGGACAAAATCTTGGCTTAAGTGGAATTGGTTTGCTCCCAGAAACCAAGAGCTTTTCTGGAAATTTCTCTTTTCTCCTACATTGCTTGGGAACCACTGCAAAGGCTCTCCAAACATGGAACACCCTGAGCCTGAAAACCTCAGCAGATGGCATGAAAGTGTCTCCAAGTAGTAGCTGGTGTTGGAGAAATGTGTTGGGCTGATGACAGTCTTGGACACAGGTCCCTTTGCACAGCCACAGGACACAGGCAGCAAGTGGCAAGTGACATCTGCTGTGATTCCCTTCCCTGACACAGTTCTCTCGTGCCCTAGTGGCTCAGGAGAGGGTGGAAATTAATTCAAACTATTTTTATTGGCCTCCTTGTTGCTACACAACACATCCCTCCATTAGCAAGAGGAACATTGTAGTTCCTCTCATCCCCTTCCAGAGACATTTCAAATAGGTGGAGGTTTAAATCCCACAAGTGAAAGCTACAGACATAAATTCCACATTTGTTTGTGTGAATCTGCACATGGCCAACCTTACAGATTGCAAACCAAACCCAAATAATGGGACCCAGATTGAAATGCAAACCAGCTCTCCACAATGAGAGACAGATTCTCGTGTCTGAGAAGTTTGCAGTCAGCTACAATAAAAATCAAGCTCTGCAGCCCGGCCAGGCCCCGAGCCTTCATAAATATCACTTTTCCCTTGTTTTATTGTTAGCAGAAGCAGCTTGGCAGTGGATGCCACCATGCTATTAGTAAACACACGTCATTATAAATACAGAACAGAGACCATAATAACCATCAAGGAAAAAGAAGGAATGAATTACACAACCCACCAACTCCTAAGACAACAATTTCAGGAATACAAGGCAGTTTCAGCTGGAAATGTCACCATGGCCCCCACACGTGACACATTCTGCCACCTCTCCCTGAGCTTTGATACTCTGTCTGAAGCCAGAGAAGCTGTGAAAAGGACCTCGTGAGTTCCTGTATTGTCTGAAAATGACTCCACATCTAGAGACAATTCCTTCCCTGCCAGACTGACAGAACCAGACAGGTTTACAAGAACCAGGCCGTGATCCTTCTGCCCTTTAGCCACCACAAATAATAACAACATATGTTCTGAGAATTAAAATGAGATAGTGCTTCTGTGGGATCCATCCACGCAGGGGAGTAGAAACTCTTGGCTGCCCGAGCATCTGTGAGAGCTTGATTCCCAAGGAATGGTATTTGAGTTCAGGACTCCAAGGAATTCCTGCAGAATTCTGAAGGGTAAAACCGTGCACTCCTAATGCTGGTGGGCTCTGCTGCCTCTCAATGGCCCTGCTGGGAGGGGAAGCTCTGGGTAGCTCATCCCTCTCCTGCAGCTCTATCCTTTCCTTTGGCAGCTGGCAAGAAAGCAAAACAAGTGTGGCGAAACAGCAAGACAGGGCCAAAGGGAGCATAACAGAAATCTGTGATTTGTCCTTGCGGCGTCATTCAGAAAAGGTTATTCTTTCCTATGTATTCCAGAATCCTCTTGGACCTGTTTTAAACAGATGGCTTTGCACAAACATAGGTATCTGTATTCCTACAGAAAACAAGATGGAAATATGCCTGAGAATCCTCTGCACCCTCTACCTAGGAGGAAAAATTATCTCACAGTTTGTTAAAGTGCTCAGTATTGGATGCAGATGAGTGACAATTTCTCAGCAATTTTAGCAACATCCCTAAAGAATTCAGGAAAATGGTTTGCAGTGGTATTTTCCAAGAGGAATTGCTGGAGAGAGCTTTTAAAGCCATCATTCAGAGAGAATACAACTAACTGGGCTGCTACAGCCCATGGCCCACTTCTCCTCCTCTCCCCATCCTGCTGCTGGCCCATGCTAGCAGCCACAGTTGCTTGTGGAACGTCCACTCCCACGGAAGGACATTGGGAATGCCCATGTGAGGCTGGACAAGACATGCATGTGCTGGACACCCCGTGGCAGCAGAGGCTAGGGCTGAGCCTTGGAGGACTCACCCACACACTTTGAGTGCAACACTCTTAAAACAAGGGGGAATTCACACTTCCAGGGGCTGTTTTTCATTCGCCCTCCAGACTCACCAAGACAACAGTGGGGGGATTTAAATTAAGAAACCAAAGATACTATGCAGCTTAAAACAAAGTTTGAAGAGTGTAAAACAGAACAAGACCTGTAGAATGATGCTGTGTCTCCAGCCTCCAGGAGTCCAGCACAGGAAAGCTGGATGTTCTCAGTCTCCATTCAAAACAAGGACTAAATGAGGCACACAGTTATTAGTGCATGATTTGGGGTTGGTATAAGGCACAATAAAGTGGCTGTCAAAAATGTCACAGTGTAACAGTCTTGTTGAAGGGCTGGAGCAATAAAGGCAGATGGCAGCAGAGCAGCAAACGGAGAGTGCTTGGCAAGTGGAGAATTCTTCTTCAAGAGTCTTTCAGTTCCACAGGATTTTCTACTCCCGTTCCCTTTGCTGACAAAAATGTCCTATTTCAGGAAGAGGGGTCACATTCATAGTGAAATGCTGGCTGAATTTTGATACAAAATCTAAGACAGGCTTACAGAAACTGAATAGAAATACAGCTTCTAGAAGTGGATAAATCACTGCAATTGAGCCTCCATAAACTATTTGGAGTGTGATGCTGCATTTATCATAACAGTGCAATTGGACATTAATATTAATTCTGGATTCAAAACATCTCATTTTTTCCCCATAATTTTGCATGGATTTATCTATAATTGTTTGAAATGAACTCACAGCAGAATTCAGGTGACGATGTGAACAGGGGATAAATTCAAATGTGTTTTCTTGACTCTTGTCAGAGAGAAGATATGTCTGACAGACAAGACACACATGCAGCTGGCTCATAAGACACTTGGGGAGTAGGCCAGAAGAACAAGTGAGGAAATACCAAGGCAGTTCAGGATAAAGAAAATGGATTGATGATTTAAAAAGAAATTATATTCGGCTTTGACACTGCTTGTGATGTTGGTGAGTCATCCATAATAATATATACAAGACAAGAACAGTAACAGGCAGTACATGAGGATAATTTAAAAGTCTCAGATACAGGGTTAAGCTGAACCAGCCTGCTTTAAATACAACTAAGTCAACATATGTATTTTCACAATAATTTGTGATTAAGGACATAAATTTTGCACATATTCCCCATCTAAGAGAAGGAAAAAAATAGCATCCACATTGACTACCTTTGCCTGTGCTATCGATCATTATTTTCATATTCTTCTGACTACCAGAAATAATGCCAAGAGCTGGAAGAATTGCTTCTGGAACATGAATATTGTGTCCTTTTTCCCAAACACAGCTTGGTAGCAGTGATGCCCCAGCACCTGGGAATTCCCAGCCTGGCAGGCACAGGGAGCTCCCAGCAATTCTCACTGCAGTGAAGGTGCTCACTGCCTTGGGACAGCGCAGCCAAGAGAAAGGGTTTCACGTAGAAGAGAACAGTGTAACTTCATTGAAAGGAGTTGTGCTCTGCTTAGATGAGCTTAGGACCAACTAAATTGCCACTACCTCCTTCAGCACATGGACAGCATATATAAGGATTATAGACACTTTTATTGACTAGCTTTAATGAATTCTCTATTAAGAAATTAACATAGGAGTAGAAAACCATATTTCTTTCAAGAAAAGAATGGGGAAAAAAGAGTGAGGCTGTTCATGAATGTGGGTTGGGAGGAGGCTGGCAGAGCAGAGGAGCCTTAATGCCTTAATGAAGATAAGCACATGAAAAGGCCACTGTGGATTGCCACTGCCTTGCAGTTAAGTGGTGGGTTTGAAAAATAATTCCTTCTGATTCATCTTCTGGTTACATTCTGGTTCTTCAGTCAATTACATGCCACCACATAGGGTTTGAGGGTGGATTCCTGAGTAAACAGCCAACAGCAGACAAATTAGCTGGGAAACCCAAGCACTGCTCTTTATCAAAACATGAGTTTTGATGAGTGCTGTGGCTGATTTGAGACAGTTCCTCAGGTGTGTCTGTGACTGTCAGGCTCCCAGATGCTTTGTGTGCCCAGACCCCCAAGAAGATTTTTTTGCAGCTATTCTCAGTATTTTCCAGCTCTTCCCTCACAAAAATAAGAAAAGAAATTATTTTCTGCTCTTTTCCTTATGAAAATCATGGACTGGGGGAAAAGGGGAGAACCCCAACCATCTGGTTGTTCAAAGATGAGCCTTGGCACTGGGGAAGCTGGGGGAGCTTCCCTTTGGGGAAAAGCCAGCAGGAGCTCTTGGGGCTGGGACCAGCAGCTCCCTGGCTCTCCCTCCAGAGATCACCTGCATCCTGGGAAGGAGCTTTTCCAGAAGGGGAATGATCTCACCACTGTAACTCATGTGGAGAACTTTCTCTTCTCTAATTAGGATGTTTAACCTGTGCAGTCTTGCCCCGTGCAGGCTCTGCAATGGGAACAAGCTAGGACTTGGATAAGGCAAGGAATGCAGAGTTGGGGATCTCAGCTGATTTTCCTTGTCCCCAAGGCTGCCAGGAGAGAGAACCTGGGCACCTGGAGGTGTGCCAAGCCTGTGCCTCCAAGCCTTGGGCATCCACATCCTTTTGGGGTCTGACAGCTCCATCCCCTTCCTTTATGGGACAAGGGGTTTGCCTGCACTGATCCCACCACCAGGTTTATAGAATTGAGCTGGTTAGAAATGAAAACTTGTTTCTCATAAAACATTTCTGTGGGTTTGACAATGTATTTCTGGTGGCTGATGGCTTGTGATAATCCCCTATGAGTAAAGGTAGCATCATGGGCAGACTGACCAAGAGTGCCATTAGGAAGGGACTCCTTTGTTCTTGTTCTGTCCATGTCCTGATTTTGTTGATGGTTTTGACCACCTCACATCAAATTCCCTAAGCTTCTATCAGACAAGAAAAATCTAGGCAAATGTTTTCATTAAATAAATATATATTTTTTTCTTTGTAGAGTCAATATTCCTTTCTCAGCTCAAGATTTTATGACTTGCCTGTATCACAGTTTTTACAAAGCCAAAGCATTTCATTCCCCCCAAGGTTATGTGGGAATTCTCCAACAGTCCAAGTAGTGACAGAAAGGAGGCAGGAATTGCCGTGTGCCTCTGTCACAACTGGTCCAGCTGTGACACTCAAAGAGCATCAACTAGCCCAGCCTTGTGCCTAGAAATACAATCTAACCACCTGGAATGACTTGGCATCCTTAACTACACCTTCCTGCCCTGAAATGTTCAGGACAGAGCTCATCCTTATGATAGGAATGTACCCAGAGAGAGACAGAACACTCTCAGCTGCACAGGGGAAAGGACACGTTCCAGCACGATAATTCAAACAACACAAACTCCTGCAGCCACAGAGGTCTGGCTGCTCTCAGATGCATGTGGGTGTACAAATTGAGGGTAAAAATGATGGGGTTTACCTTTTGTACCCACCCAGACATTTGGACAACTTCTCTTGTTTTTACAAGGGACCACTTAAAGCCAAGAGGGGACAGGAGAGAGATGTGTTGCAATCATCAGATAGGAGACACTTTAATGGTTGTTGGCTTCTGAGCTGATAGATCAGAGTTCTTCATGCACACACAGTTTATTTTCCTATGGCCCCACTCTCTGGCGAGCTGGCTCATGCCGAGGGCAGGCTGGGAGAGGTGAGGCCAGGGATTCGCTGGCTTTAATGCACAACTGAAAGATGCTTTCAGTCAGCTGCAGCCTGGGTGCCAGGTTTTTTTCAGTGCTCTCACTCTGGGGTGGAGAGGGCCAGCTCTCTGCTTCCTCATGCCTCCTTTGCTCTCGCACAATCTTTGTGGAGCTGCAGAAAAGAATGTTCCCATAAATAAACAAAATATTGAGTTACACACCATGTAAGTGATGACAGAAGAGAGCCCCAAGTAATCTTCTTAATTTCTATGCACAACACAACATGCCAGCTCTCAGATAAAAGATGCATGAAAGAAAATGACATTGCTTCCAAGCGCACATAGTTTTGAGGTAAAATCACCAAGCCATCATTTCCCACATGCTCCTGTGCACATTGGGGTGCAGGGCTCAGCCCTCCCTGCCTACCTCCAGCCTGGAGATGCTCCTGGTGCTCCCCCTGCTCCACCATCCGTGTCCTGCTCACGTTCCCAGCCCCCAGATCACTCTGAACTCCTGCAGGCCAGCAGGGGAGTGTGGTTTTGAGGTCAGAAGGCAAAGTGCTGACTGCAGACCTGGCGCAAGGCAATGCCCACATCTTGCTGCAGTTGCAGCTGCAGCTCTGCTTCCCCTGCTGCAGATCAGGGCTCGGTTCTACACACTTGAATTGGGGACAAATTGCTGTGAGGGTCTTTGCAAAGCCCTTTTGTACAGAGGTGGTTCATTCAGATTCTACTGAGCCATTTACAATAAGGCTACTTTTTAGAATAATTTGATAGCAGAAACACATCACTGAATAATTTTCAGGCTCACTACAGACATTATTCATGAGAAAGTGATTCAAAATATTCAAGAGAGAAATATAACACAACCCTGGTGGATTTGGTTGTCTACACAGGACTTGCTGCTTTGGTTTGGGCCCTGCCGGGGACTCTCACACAATTTAGCTGTAAGGAAACATCCTGAAAGCCAGTATTTAATTGTGGCAGAAGGGGCTGGAATCACACCCTGTACCACACTGAGCAAGTGCCACAGTGATGCACCCAGCCCTGGGCACAGCAAGGGGCAAGGCACAGTGAGAGTGTCACTGCACAGCAACCTCAGCCAAAAGGTCCACCATAAATCCAGGCTGAGAAGGAAAATGAATACCTGGGTAGTGAAATAATTTTCCAGCGTTCCCAGACAGCCCTGGGAAAGGCAAAGGACTGAACCTCTGCATCCCCAGGTCCAGTGCAGCATTTAGAACCATCCCCTGCTTTCTGCCTAATTACACCTCCCTGTGTTAGATCTAAAACCACAAAGCTCATTGAAACAGCTTTGTCAAGGCTGCTCTGGTTAGGAAACTCACATTGCTAATGAAATATCAGGAACATTTTGCTCTCTCTCCCATGGGAGATGCCCCTCAGTCCCTGTCCTAAGGGAGCAGTTTGGGAGGTTGTGCTGCAGTTCTGCTCTGAGCTTCTCTCAGTGCAAACCTGGCTCTTCTGGGGAGGGACAGACACATGAACTGGGCTGAAGTCTTGGAATCTCAGGCTGGTTTGGGTTGGAAGGGACAATAAAGCTCAATTCAACCCATCCATGCCATGGATATCTTCCACTAGCCCAGGCTGGCCTTGGACACTTCCAGGGATCCGGGGGCAGCCACAGCTTCTCTGGGCACCCTGTGCCAGGGCCTGCCCACCCTCAAAGCCAAGAATTTCTTCCTTACGTCTAATCAAAGTCTCTCCTCTTCTTGTGTGAAACCATTCCCCTTTGTCCTATCACTATCTGTAGTAATGGAGAAGCTACTTGATTTTCTGCGCAACTTTTATTTTTTTGGAATGTAATTTTACTTTCTCTTTTGCTTTCCTTGGTCTGATTTAGGACCTCTTTCTTTTCTTAGTCTGACTTAGGCTGCAGTTCCTTTCCCCCTATCCTGCAGGAGCGCCCTCATCCTCTGCCTTTTCCTCCCCAGAGCTTCCTCTGGAAAGGCACTTATACCCTGCAACTGCTCTCTCAGTATCCATTTGTTTCTCACACTACCTTAGAAGCTGGATGGCATGGATTTTATTTCTTTTTTCTCTTCCTTGTTTCAATTTTTATGTCTGATTTCAATTTTTTTTCTTAAAGAGAGGAAAAGTTAATTCTGGTATTGACTAATCGAAAAGAGAAACTGAAGCCTATTGATTTAGTAGGAGTCAAAAGCCTAGATGAATTTAACTCCGGACTCCTTCTTCTCTAACACAAAGTTGTCACTAATAATTTGCTGTATTCTTTAAACTTTAATTTATGGAATATCATTTAAATTTGAAAGAGCTTGCAGTGACTGGAACACAGCAAGAAGTAGAAGTTTATAGCCTCTAACAAGAATAAGCAGGAGTAGAAAATCCTTCATGTTCTCCCAGCTAACCATAGAAACAACCATTTTTTTTCTTTTAAATAATCTCAAGGAAAAGTTAGCCAAACATAAATTAGAATGACTACCACTGATTTATTTTTTTCTGAATAAAAAGAACATTCAGTAACAGGTCATTTGTTTTTGTTTTCTTTCAGAGAGTGAATGGAAACATGTTCTTACCTCACTTTTCTCACAAGTACAGTAGATTTCCTAAGCTTCTGTCAAGGTTTTATTGCCAGGAAAAAGTGGTTGAATAGTCAGCATTTGTAAAGAGGGCATCATCAGACATGGAATACGGCTGTCAAACTGGTACCCTCATTTTCTAGGCATTGGCTGATGGGTTCTGATCATTAGTGTCACTGTGCTGGACAGGTGCTGATGAGCCTCTAAGGTTCCCTTGAAAGTGATTTTTGGAGAAGGTGCATTTCTGAATGAGGAAGTGCCAGGCCCTGGTGACAGAAGGGGTTTGTGAATACTGACAGGAGCACTGAGCATTCACCCTGCTGACAAATTACAAAATCAGGGTGGTCAAGTGCATTACAAATAGGACTGGAAAATCCCAGGTTCCTGTTCTGACTCCATCCTTGATTTTCTGCTGTGACCTTAAGCAAATCATTTGAACTTCTCCCAGCCAGATTCATTGCTCCTGTAATTCCATTTGATAGGATAAATGAGGAAGTGCATGGTCCTCTCTATCTTCATTTTCCTATCTGTAAATGTGGGTGAATGCTTTCGGGATGTAATTATTTCCCACAGGTTCTGAGATGTTCCAAATCCTCGCAGCTCTTTGATGTTTGCAAACTTATTTGTTGATATGTGAAGTACCTGTGTGGTAAGAAGTATTAGAAAAGCTCTAAGCTTTCATCCAGGAGTGGGTGGGAAAACATTGTATGTATATTGTATAAGTTTAATCTTGTTTTCAGCTTTCTTTTAAGTGTAAAAATTTGTCTATCATTTTGTGCCCAACAGTTATCTGTGTTCTGTCTGAAATATCTAACAATGTCTACCCTGTTAAAAAGCAGCCAAAAGCTTGGCTTTGATATTGAAAAGCCCTTAATAAAATTGTTTGTCTGCATGTCTGCACAACTGTGATCAACGAAACAGTACCAAGGGTGATGCCCATGATGCACTTGGAAAGCGCTGAGCTCTTCAGAGACTTATGGCAAGCTGATTTGAATTATTCTCAGCTCTGTTTTCCTGCTGGGAGGCAACTGGTGTCCTTCTGTGGGCTGTTTGGGATGCACATTTTCAGCTTGCCTGTCCCAGCAGCTCAGCTCTCCATGGCACCTGGGTGCTGGGTGCTCTTGGGGTGTCCAGAAAAAACTCCCTGAAGGCTCTGAGTCCTGCCATGGCACTGGGAAAAGGAAACTGGGGCTTGCCAGAGCACGTGCTGGCAAGCTCTGCTGACACGTGAAGCCGGTCCTGCTGGGATGCAGATCTCAGGGAGGCAGATTCCCTACGGGAACACATCACACACGTGGTGCACTGAGCTACCAGGACTTACACCCACGTGTGTGGAGAGAGAGTCCCTGGAAGTGTCTTGAAGTCTACTGTTCAGAGAAAAATAACGCTTCTGGAAAGAGATTATTCCTAAAAACAGGCAGTATTGACAGTTCTGTGTAGATGTGACCACTCAAAGCTTGTGGCATCAGAACTCCAGGCCAGAGACTGGGAAACATGGCTAGGGAGCTCTTCTGGTGGAGTGATGGTGCAGGGGGAGGCTGAGGTTGTAGAGGAGGCAGACATGGGCTCACAAGGCTTTGGTTCTGTCTCACGGTTCCCAGTGAATCCATTGCAGGTGAAGTAATTTTCTTCTTTCCTCTCTCTCAAGTGCCCAGGGCTGGCAGTCCCTCAGGGTGCATGCTGCTCACTGCAGTGAGGCTTTGATCTCATTAAACAATCCAGACTAAGAAATCAGAACAACCCACAGTTTTGCAGTTTGATTCCAGCATTGTGCAGAGATGAGCCCTGACTGTAAGCCAGGCTTAGCAGGGTCTTTGTTCAGCCCTGGAGCACCTGGCCACAGTGTGGGAACAGCAGAAGCCACAGCGTTTCATGTGCTGAAAATCAGAGGTGGAAAACAGCCCTATTAGGTCATTCATTTCATTGGCTCTTGGCAGAACTATTCTTGGTGCCACGCTCTCCCAGGAGCCTGATCGTGTCTAGTTTGGAAAAACTCAAGCCCTGGTGCTACTGCTACCTTTTACTTGGAAAAACCATTTCAGTGCCTAGGAGACCTCCTGGGTAGGAAACTCAGACACAGTTGGGAGCAGTAAGTGATTCCTTGAAACCTTCTGAAGCAGTTCCACTTCTCTCTTGGGTGGCTGTGCCAGTGGAATCGCTTGACCCTACTAAACTGAGCTTTAGTCACTGTTCTGGCCCAGCTCCTTCAGTGTTTCCTTGAGAACCTGCCCCTCTAGGCCTAGAGATTCCCACACAGCTGTCAGGAACGATCAGTCAAAAATTTTGTAGTTGGACTGGTCTGCATTTGCCCTAAGCCCTTTTTAATAGTTGACTGACTATGTAAAGAGTCCTTAAAAATGTGTGTTTTGTGCTGTTTGTTTAATATCAATTTATAAATGGAGTATTTTTACAAAGTAAAGTAAGAATCACTTCATCAGAATTATGGCTTAATTCCCCATTTCCTGGATTCATGTGTTTATCAACAAATCTCCCTTTTTCTTTTTTTCCTAATGTACAAATTCCCATTCTTCATTGCTGTAAAGTAAAGTTTTAAAGAGAAGAAAAAAAATTAGGCCTTGAAAGCTCAGGGACCACTAGAAGAAATGATAATAAAAATGTTGGGTTTTGGTCTTTTCCCTCTTCTATATTTCATCTTCACAACCTCTCTGCAGCGTGAGCTCTCAAGGCTGGCAGCACTCAGTGGTTTTGCCATGATGGGGCTGTGCTGTGGCAGCTCTGTCCCTAAAAATTAATATGGAGTAAGCTACTGATAAGCAGAGAAGCTATGGAAGCCCCTGGGTCCCTGGAAGTGTCCAAGGGCAGGTTGGACAGGGCTTGCACCAGCCTGGTCTATGGAAGCTGTCCCTGCCCATGGAAGGGACACTGAAGAGAGATAAGCTTTAATGTCTCTTCCAATTCAAACCAGTCTGGGATTCCATGATTGAGGACTTAGCAGTTGCTCTTAACAGAAAAACAGCATCATATTACACAATGCCTCTCAGGTGGCAGGTAAAACTGTATCTTAAATATTCAAATGTAATTTCTCTTTTTTATCTGAACATGTTAATTTAATCACAATGAAACATTTTCCTTTATAAAAAACCATAAACTTAATGACTGAAAAAAAACCAACCCTTTCTTCTACTTTTTTCAACCAGGAAAAAACAGTAATTACCTTATCAGTTCTATTTACCAACCGCATAAGAAGTTTATTAGTTGCAAGCATTCAGTGCAGAACTGGATTTACAGCCCCCGTACTAGGAATTCTGCAGAGTTGGGGCTGCTCCAGGAAACCTCCTGCCTTTACTGGGAAGATGCTTTCCCAGCCCCACTCCCCATACCCCAGCCAGCCCTCAAATCTCATTCTTAGACCTGACCCTTGTTTAGGCTTTTGGGAAATGCTAAAATGGAGCAGAGGCACAGCTATAGCTCCTAAAGAAAGGCTGGCTTGGCTGTTTCACCCCCATCAGATTGGAGAGCAGGAACAGGGTGGGGAGCAGGAGCCTGGCCTGCAGTCACGGCTCAGTGCTTGTGTCCTTCAGGTGGCTTTGGGTTCTGCACACACTGGGCCTTCCACCTAGCCTACAGTCCAGTCTGGTGGAAAGTGCCCTCTCCATGGCTCCAAGGCTGCGTGGGCATCCTAGCAGGCCCAGATGGCCTTGGCTTAATTAGCAAAAGTCAGGCAGTGCCCTGTTAATGCAATAAAAGAAGTGCCAGTGTAAAACAGGCCACGTAAACAACAAGGATTCCCTGGTTTACATCCTTTGTCAGGTACACATACATTTATTGAGAGCCCAAAGTTCCAGCAATTGCTGGTGTCCCTAACCATTGATGATGTCCAGTATGGCCATTTTCAGAGCAGCATCACTTTTGCCTAGTGCCGAGCTGCACTTGCTCTGCCTTAGGCATGGAGAGAAGGAGATCATGGCTGTGAATGGGAGCAGGGGCTGCGGGCTCACACCTGGCCCAGAGCTCACCTTCCCTTGACCCTTCCACAACAGGACCCGGGTGTGTGACACTGCAGGACCCAAATGTGTGACACTGTAGGACCTAGGTGTGTGACACTGCAAGACCCGGGCATGTGGCCCCTGTCACACACAGCCAGGTGTGCCCCGGAGCCTCTGGCATGGCCACCTACCCCGTGGCTGCCTTCCTCCTGGGGAAAGCACTGCAGGAAAGGGCAGGGCTGACTACGTTTGGTTTTGTCCATGGAAGCTGAAGGTTTTTGGGAAATGGTGGGTCAGGTTTGGAGGGAGTGGTAATGAGCCCACTGTGGTGATGGACATGGCGAGATGTAGCCCTGGGACTGCACTCGCAGGGCTGTTTATGATCTTAGGGCATTTACCTCCCCTTGCTTTCCTCACCTTTGCCTCTCCCAGAGCAGAAGGAGCAGGAATGCCCCAGCCCCTGGCCCCTGACTTCTAAATCGAGCTCTCAGCAGTGTTCCCCCATCACAGCTCTGAGGAGCACCATGTTTCCGCTTGAAAGGGGCAGATTTGAAAAACAGAAAATATATTAAATGGAAAACACAACTGGTCAGATGAGCCATTCTATAAATTATGAGCCTGGGCAACAGAGATATTTTTCTTTGGGAATCTGTCCCTCACAGTCTCCAGGCTACATGATGTGTAAGAAACAAAAAAGCCAAACAAAGAGAAAAAGTAAATTCTTTTTAAGCTGGCTCAAGAAAGGCATTTTTTTAAAAATCAGGGAAAGGAAATGTAAAATGTCCATGAAAGACCAAGAGCAATCAAGCCCATCTGGGCACTGAGACAGAAACCAGCAGCCCCTGATGTATGGGGGACACAGGCAATCTCCATTGCATTTGCACTGCTTTGGTAGAGATTATCTAACCAGAACTCAGTTACCTCTGCTCCTTAAACCTTTCTGGGATCATGTCATTGCTGTGAAGATCATCATCACTCCTGACAGCATCACCTCAACTGCAGATTGGTCAGGGCCCCTCCTGCATTGTGGGGCAGGGCCCTCTGAAACTGTGCCACTTTCACTCAGGTAAACCATCTGGACTTTCAACCAAATTTACTTTTGCATAATGCCAGAATTCACAGGCTCTGGCCAACAGTAAAGCTTCATCCCTTGCACACAATTCTCTATGAATATTGCAACTCTGGATGGGAGGGGACTCATGGAGAGCCTGCTTGGTGCGTCCCTAAATATGGTCTCATAAATATAACAAGTCTAGGGTCTTCAAATTACTTAAAGGCAGGCAGACATTCAATTTCCATGATATTTTGGTGTTATTAGTATATGGAGCTCGTCAGGCTTCTCTGAATCACTTAGCTTAGTATTTGGGTCCTGGAAGCCATCTCATCTTCTGAACCACCTGGAGATATTCCAGAGCATCTCAAGATACAAGTTACTCCTCAGGCTTTTTGCAGGAATTCGCTTATGCCTTTGGAACTGCAGCCACCTGCAGATTGAGCTGACACAGGAATGGAGGGAACCAAGCAGCAAGGGAAGTGCACCCTGGCTGGTGTGGTTTCTGAGGTGAGCTTTGTCTAAGGGCAGGATGCAAGGGCTGCAGTCCTTCCACACATGCAGGTAGCAGCTGGCAGCTGCTCTGGCAGAGGTGACATGGTGTCCCCTCACTTTGTATTGTGCTGCTCCACAAAGTCACCACGAGCAAACAGAGGCCAGTAGGGACCAGAGAGTCATAACTTCTCTAAAATGCCCTCCTGCAGTACCACTCCTGAGCACTGCCACAAGCATTGAGCAGGAGCTATTATATCCTACTCTGTCTGCTTTGGATATTTTTAATTAATACTCATTCAACAAAAGTAGGAATTGATTTTTTTCTATCTGATCTTGAAACCAGAACTGAATACATCAAAAGGGTTTTGACACTCTGTCCCTGCCTCCATGTATTGTTCTCACAGGAGTGGGTTAAAAAGGCTTTGAGTTACTAATGTGCCTGGAGTCATACAGTAATCCAGCAAATGAATGAAACAAAAACCCTGCACCTGCTGATTTCCACTCTAGAAATTGCTCACCAAGACCACAGAAGCTGGCCCTATATTGATAGCAACAGGAGCTTCTAACTTCAGAGCATCAGTGCAGCTTTGAAGGAAATCATTATCACAGAATGGTTTGGGTTGAAGGGACCCTAAAGCCCATCCCATTCTGCCCCCTGCCACAGGCATGGACACCTTCCACTATCCCAGTTTGCTTCAAGCCCTGCCCAACCTGGCTTAGACACTGTCAGGGATCCAGGGGCAGCCACAGCTTCTCTGTGCAACCTGTTCCTTCCTTGTTGAAGGAATCCAGACTAATCCTAGCCTAACATTAATTCCAAATACATTTGGAGGAGATTTAGAGGCTTGAACACCAACTGGTTCTATCTCATGATGCGCTCGTGTTTTCCCAAATCAACTGCAGACACAGCCAGGGCTTCTGCTCCATATACTGCTGCCAGACGTGAGGTTTAACCTCACCTCTGACTGACAGCTGCCAATGCAATCAGTTTGGGAGCTCTGCTCAGTATCTGAAAGGAAATATTCCCTTCACAGCTGGAGCCCACTCTGCAGCTCTCAATCACAATGCCTAACCACGTTTTTCTCTTGTCTTTCCAAATGTTGCTCAGGGATTGCATTTTGGAAGTGCTCAACAGCCTAACCCAGGTTTTCTGATAAAACCACATCAATTTGGTGCTATAAAACAAAATGGTCAATGAAGATCTATTGCAATGGATCTGTGCACAGGGGCAACTCCAGTCTCTGCCAAAACTGAAATTCCTGGTAGAGAGGAATTATTTTTAAATAGGGTGGGGGTTTTATTTTTAGAGTGATTGTCAAGATTTTTTTCATCAGACTTAACTCATGTCTGTGATTTCTATTTTACTGGGCAACAAGGTATTAAAGAACTGAAGACAGACCTGAGCTCTTGCCTTGGTAGCCCTGGCTTTCCTGAGGAGAGCAGCTCCCCTGGGAAGAGTTGGCTGTGCTGCAGGCTCTGGCTCTCACAGCCCCATGGAAGGAATCGCACCTTCACCATGCCAGGGAGCTGCACTCCTGGAGCACTGAAAGGCAAACTGCTGCTCTGCCCCTACTGATCCATCAGCAACAACCTCAGTATAAACCCTTCCTTCACTGTCTCTCTGTATTTATGAACAGGACACAAGGAAAGCACTCAGGCATTAAACAGTTTGGGTTGAGTTCACTTCCCCATGACAGCACTACTCCTCAGAAATCAACACTGGCATCAAACTGGAGTTACACAGGAGGAAAGGGCATCCCTTGAGCTGCATTTTGGGGCTGTTACCTCTGAGGAACAGAGAGTAACTGTTCCATAACATCTCTGAAGCTGCAGAAAAAGAACATGTTGAAAAATTTGGCCTTATTTTTTGCAAATGCATCTTTTAAAATTGCGCATCTGGAATTTAAGTTCTCTTCCAAGCGCTGTGTGTGATTTGCTCTTGCCAGAGAAGCACACCTGGGACTAAGAAGGGGGTTTAGATAAGTGCCTTTCCATATGGCCCACTGATAAATGACTCATTCTGCACAGCTTAGCTTTGAAAATAAATTCAGTATCGTTAAGATATTAAGATACCAGCTTCATATTTCACCTCATAATTGCACTTCACATATCACAAAAAGAGCGGGGCTGTTGTTTTTGCTGCTGCTGTTTGCAGATGCAGCCTGCAGAGGTCTGGGTATTATGTCACAACTCATTCCCTGTTTCCTCCCATTCCAGCTCACATTTTGCTCTTCTTCTGAGGGTAATTTTTAGGTGGATCAATACCAAGATAACAAACAATCCTGGAAAGTACAAATTCAGTATCCTCAGATGAAGAAATAGATAAATATAACTTTTTAGGGTAATGCTTAATTAAACGTGTTGATGGGATTGGAGATCACTTCGGATGAAAACGATATCAAACAAAGGAACACTTCCTTGAGAGGCAGGAAGCCCCACACTCCTCACCCCACCCTTTTGGCACTCCTGGTGCCAACAACAACCTTGTACAGCTGCACCTCTCTTTGCTATCCCATGTTCAACACAGCCTCAGCATCTCCATTCTTGGGGGCTCTTTTGGACATGGACTTCCAGCATCCCCACTGGCACAGGCTTCTGGAAGGGTGAACCTGGTCAGGAGATTTCCAGTCAGAGTCATACCATCATCACGTTTTCCATCTGATCCCTAAAAGCAAAGGAATAGGTTCCTCCAGCCCTTACAGGTTCAGGGTTGCAACGCATCTGGTAATGTGGTGGATGAGGTTCTGATTTGCTTTTATAGGGAACAAGAAGGGGAACCAGTAGCCAAAGAGGAAGACTCTGGGACAGGAAGCTACATCTCCATCTCCTGGTCCTGATCATCCCAGTCCATCTCTTTAACCCCCACAAAAGCCCAGCCCAGAGACAGCACACAGTGAGCTGCAGCCCAGGAAAAACAACACATAGTGAAAGCACCACCCAAAGATAACACCAACCACCCTGGAGCACACCTGAGTGTTGCCAGGGCAGGGAAGCAGGTCAGTACAGCACAATCACAAGGGCAGTTGGGTCTGGTGCTCTCTCTTCCCACAGGAAGGTCCAAGTGGTGTCTTGAGAGCACCAGACCAACTGGTTGCTGTGAGGACCAGCAATAGCTTTGGGTAAAGATGAAGGGACCATGTGTAAATCAGCTCAGCTCAGGTGGCAGCAGTGCATTCAACTGGTTCTCATGGTGAGGTCCTGATGTGCCAGAAGGAAAAGCAAAGACAGCCCCTGGGAGATGCCCTGAGCCCCTGCAGTGCCCACAGGAGGGTTCTGCTTTCTCGCAGATTTAGGGGCCAGGCGAGTGCCGTTTCTGCGTGGGAAGAAGAGCCAGGCTCCAAATGCTTCCAAGTCCTCACGGGCAGCAATTCTGCCCAAGGGTTGTGTTTTTATTTTCCTCAGTCATTAATTCTTTTCAGAACCAGTGGAAATATTTCCTTTGGTCCTACCAGGCAGCAGCATTTTGCCTGAACACATCTTATGTGAAAAGGGCACTCAATGCCACTGGGCACAGCAAAGAGCAGAGCTCAGGTTGCACATCTGGAAAATATGCCTGCTGGTGAGAGCTGCTGGAGCAGGGAGGGGGCTCCCCAGGGAGCCAGGGGTGACCTGATATTGGCAGTGAGGTAAAGTGAACGAGGCCAGAGCCCCAAGAGAGCTCTTTGATAGAGGAGGTGCCATCTCCAGCTTTGCTGGGGGATCACAGAGCTGCTAGGATATTTTTCCTTGCCTGGTGCACAGGGACAGGCACAGTTTCCCTGCTGAGGATTATCTGAAGGAAGGTTGAGAGGCAAAAGATAGCAAAATCCCAGCCTGGGACTCAGGAGGGATCTGCGAGGGCACATCTTCAGCTGGCACAAAGGAGTGTAACCCCAAGAAAGCAGATCTGTGCCAGCAGTACCCAAAAATGGGGCCTTTCTGATGTTTATCAAAATCCAGAAATGGTCATTCATGCCTATTCCAAGAGTTTACTGTAAACCAAATGTTAAATATTGTGTTAGTTGCAAACAAAAGACCAGGGAAATAGATATATGGCAAGTCAAATTCTGAATTTGGATTCTGAATTTGTGTGCTCCTTTCAGGCACAGACAACTGAGAAATATGGCCAGAGCAGAAATCTACTTTCAATTCCAGGTTCAATCTATACAAATTTAGGCACATGATATTTTTTTCTATATAAAAGCAGTCCCAGGTGAGCATTCTTAGATGATATATCTAGAAAAAGGAACAAAAAGGAAAAACCACCAAGAAAAACCTTGCTCTCTGTTCCAAAAAGATGTCATTTTTTCTTAATTCTATCAGTTTAAATTTATTGCTGTCAAAATTCCCAAGGTCTGCCAAAATGTAAGGGAAGTCATAATACAGATGAGTGTTACCAGCAGAGAGGAGGGTTCAGAGAGGAGCAGGAAAAGGAATAGTGAAAAGGGCAGATCCATCATTTTCAGTGGTTACAGTAGTTGTGTTGAAGCATCTTTGTGAATTACCAGTGGTAAAAAGAAAAGCAGAAACAAAGCAAGAAGATCCCTGTCCTAGAAGAACAGATCAGGTGAGTTATTTGAGCTCCGTTATTTGTTGCAGCAATTGCCTGAAATTAGAAGCATTTGGGGCACTGCAAAGCACTGGAAAAGGTGTTTTTGTCCAGAAAATCCTGCCCTTTATTCCAAGGTGCATCCAGAAGGAATGTGAGGAGAGGAAGGAGCTGGCAAAGGATGCAGCTCAAGTCCAGATACTTCTGTGTCAGGGCCACTGCAGTGCCAGGCTCACACTCCTGCTCCCCCTGCTCCTGTGCTCCTTCCAGCTCCCTGTGCTCCAGCTGGGCCCTCCTGGGTGAACCTGGGAGTTATCTCCATGGCTTCTTTTCCTCCTGACTGGAATCAGCCCAATGCTTCAAAGGTCAATAGAAGAAATGCGAAAGGACTGAAAATACTTTGAAATAGTTGATAATTTTCAAGAACAGCACTCTTGCAAATCCAAAGCTTTCATTTATTGAAAATTCCAGTTGAAAAAATAAAAATAAAAAAAATTAATTCTAATAAGATTTGAAGTACTTTAACCGTATTAACTTTTTTTAAAAAAAAAAAAAAACCAACAGATTTTTTTTAGAATAGGAAATTTTGCCAAATGGACATTTTAGATGTATTTAAGGACCTGCAATTTTTTGAAGAGTTACATTAGAAACATCCACCAGCTCTGCTCTACACTAAGAATTCATGTTACATAAGAAGCCAGTTATAGACAAATAATGCAGAGAAGCCCACTCTGCAGAGCTGAGGCCAAATGACCCTGTTTATTAAATGTACACTGAGAGCAGTGAGTGGCTCCACTCTCTCACTCTATAGCTCGATTTGCATGGCTTTTCAGCCACAGAGTTCAGTGAGAGCTCTGTGGAGTGCTCGTTTCTGGATGCTGCAGTTCCAGGAAGAAAGGGGCATCCAAGCAGGTGAGGGAGCAGCAGCACAGCCAGAGGCCCCAGCCGAGTCCTGGGCTGAGGACACAGCATCCATTTCCAGGAAAGCCACGTTAGCAGGAAATGGGGGGTGGAAGCAGCTCTTGTAGAGAACTCTGACACTCTAAGGCAGATGCATCTGTATTTTTCCATTGTATGGAAAGCTTTGCCCATATTTACTGCTCAGGGATTGTTTTTCTCCCTGCTGTTATCCTGCCAGCAATGAGCACTGAGGGCCAGAGCTCTGCAGTCCATTGGCACAGCAGAGTGGACTTTGAGGCCGGACCTCTCTCTACTTGTGCACTTGGCTCTACTCTGTCCACCACATCATCAATAATCAGCATTCCCAGAGCATGGCTGGCTGGGAATGCTGGAGCACGCTGGGCTGATACTGCCCTGACATGGATCCTGTCATGGGAAAGGAGGGAGCTCCAAATGTTCCTCCAGCACTACAAACCTCAGCACCAGACAGGGCACAAGGACACTGACCATTTGTTGGGAATTAGGTAATCCCTCTGCTTAGATGTCAAAGGAAAAAGGAAAGCCTGGCTCTGGAAGGGATTTCTAGACAGCTGCCTCTCTACCTGAGCAGCAATGTCCTGCTGGTCCCCACAAGGGCTGCAGGCTGGGCACCAAAAGAAGTCTGAGCTGCTCTAGGGTCAGGCACCAAAGTCTTCTTCCAGTTATTACTCCGGGAATTTAAAAGACGATCTGTCTTAGCTGCAAACATAGGAGATTTTTCTTACACAGAGTGTAAGAAAAATGCAGAAATGAGTACAATAGTGTCAGGAAGGGGCCAGGCTGCAAGGCTGATGGTCCCTAGTGGTCCTCATATGTGTGAACCAGTGAAAATCAGAAAGGTATCACAGCACTAAAGCAAAAATTCATTAATAAAAGTGACAGTAAAAACTCCAAGACAAGGAAAGTTACCCAAGAGCAAAACTAATTACGCTTGGGAACACCCTCCCCAGGAGAGCATCACAGTCCTAGTCCTAGAAGTGCTTTATAACCAGACTCATTAATATTCGTGGGAAGGCCAGATTAAGAAACACATCTCTGGGGCACCATGTCCAGCTTGCAATCCTCAATATAGCAGGGACAGGGAGCTCCTGGAGCTGAGCAAGGGCCTGGTGCATCTCTGTGCCAGGAAAGGCTGAGGGAGCTCTGGCTGCTCAGCCTGGAGAAGAGACAATGAGGGCACCCTGAGGAGCAGAGCCTGGGCCCTGCCCTGACCCTCCCTGCACACAGGGACACCCATGGCTGAGGGCCCCTCTCACCTGGCTCTGCCTGGCCTAGGCTGGCTCTGCAGGGTGCAGCTGAGCCCAGCAGAGATGCTGGTGGCACTGCTGGAAAAGCAGACTTCAGAAAGGGTAAAGGCACCAGACAGGCAGAGAAGAAGGGGGAAAAAAGATTGCCTGTTTTAATGAGCAATAAATTAATTCTACCCAAGTGGAGACTGCTCTGCCTATGCCAGGGATTGCTCAGGGACTGCCTGTCAGCCGACCCCAACCTCTCCTAGCAGAGAACCCCTGTACCCAAACCTGAGAGCCACTCACAGTCAATCAGCTTCCTCTGCAATGCTGAGAGAGATCTTCCTTTTAGCCAAACATTCTTCACAACCTCTTGGAGAGATGGCAAACTCACCAACAAAAGCCCTTCAGCAGTCCTCCTGAATGATAAGCTGCTTAAATCTTATTTTTATGATAATAAGATGACTGGAAAACACTTCCATATATTAAAAAATTTATTAATACTTTCCTTGCAAATGTAGTTCTGCTTTGTGCTTTTGGCAGCAGTGTTCAATGGCCAAGCATTTTCAGAAAATTCAAAGTTTTCCTGACCAGGAGTGCTCTTAAGCCAGCAGCAGTCAAAGGAGACGTTAGTAGTTATGTCCAAGACTGTATGCTCAAGTAGAGGTGAGTCCTACAAGAGTTCCTCCAGCCAAGTGCTGTAGAACCTGGAGATTCAAATTTTATGGATTTTGCCTTTTTTTTGGATTCTTTATCCTTTTGTTACTAAATTCAAAGTTGTTGTCACCTTTAAATGGAATTGATCAGAGAGTGGTGTGGCCAGAAGAGGATTTGGGTTATGCAGAGCTGGATGATTAACTGTCACAACCATCAGCCTCCTGCCACTGACCTCTCTGGATAATTCCTGTCTGTGCATGATGCTTCTCCCACACCTTGCAGTGCTGCAAGGACTTGAGCTGGATTGGTCTGCCCGCTAACCTCCCTTACCTGAGTGGTCTCCGCCTGGCTTTCTCATTCTTACAGAGCCAAGCTGTGGAGCATTAATTTGCTGCAGCTTTTGTCATTTATGAACAGCTATTTGCATGTTTTGTTCATTATTAGAGCCTGACTCATGTGTCAGGCCAGTCACTTCTAATCATCCCTGTCCCAAACACTCAGCTTTGAAAGAAGAGCCCAGCCCTGAGTGAAGCATTCACTGGTGAACAGGGCCATAAATCACCCTGGCTGAGTTCTCCGAAGCAGCTGGGCAGGGAGAACTTTCCGAGCTGGAAATGCTCCCCCACCTTCCTGCAGGCTGTCGGGCTTTTGATAAACATGAGCAATTAGCACCTTTGCAGACATCATTTTCCTTCACCACTGATGGAATATTGGATACCCAGAAGGAAACTGGGCCTTGGAGGGAGCTGCAGGAAGGTGGGCAGGATGGTGGATGGGATGGTGAACACTGCTCCGACTCATCCACGGAGGGCTGTGCTCACACATCCTCTCTCCCAGCCACATCTCCCCGCCCCTGCTGTGACAGCGGCTCTGACAAGCCCATTTCTGTCTGATGGGAAGAAAAACAAACACTGCAGTGGATAATCAAACAAATGTAGGCTCTTCAATTCTTGGATGGGAACTCCAGCTAATGTCATAAAACATGGGAAGAATGCTCTACAATTAATTCCTCCTCTGGAAATATTTGACTAGGTTTGGGATGTCCTACAGGAACAACACTGAAGTCAGCAGCAGCAGTAAAGGTTACATGAGTCTGAAACTGAGGGATTTTCCTCAAAGTATGTACCTGTGAGAAGATGGAGCTGACATGTCGTGGGGTTGAGCAGGGGAATTTAGTGAGGAATTATAAACACACCTGAGCAAACCTGCATTTCGTCCTGCTTACATCCCTGCAGCCACCTGAGGAAAGCTGTACCTGCAAAGAAGAGACAGTTCTATATCCCTGCAGCCACTGGCACACACATCTTTCCAATGCAGGGTTCAGCTCCTGCTTTCCCGCTGCCTTCCCATCTAATCTGTTTCCAGCCACGACAGTAGCTGAGCTATTGGCAAGAAAGCCACACTGCAGTCTAGGTGATGCTGTGATCACTTTACTGCCTGGGCCACAGAGCTCTGGTGTCTGACTGCAGCAGTCACAACAAATGGTATCCAGGCTGGGCACCTCCTGAAAACAGGATGGACATCCACAGTGACAATTAAACCAATCACCACCAGAAAATGCTGGCAAGAAGAGAAAGAAGTAATGAATCTTAATGGGGCATAGAAATGCACAGAAATGGGGCATAGGAAGCTGAGCCCGTGGAAAATCTCTGACTGTTTCCTTCTGGATTCCAGCAGGATCTGAGGGATGTTCCAGAAGCATAGGAACACATACAGCCATATTTTGAAATTTCCACACCACCAGAGCTGCATCTCATGAGGGGTCTGTCTTTATTCTGGACTGTGAGCTTCCCTTCTCCCCAGCCTACGTCATTACACAATTCTCTGCTCATTACTAATTCCCCTCCTCTCCAGGTGATGAGAAATGGGCATTCCCCATCCGTTGCCTTTAATCCTCCTTCAGAATGCGGACCCCACCTCAGAGCACCTGTGGTGGGTTGCGCACCCACTAGAATTATTTACTCTTTTTCTGCTGCAAGATAGGATTAGGAGAAGAGCAAAGTAGGCTCGAACTTTAAAGGGTGTAAAGAAAGCTTTATTAACAAAACTACAAGGAAAAGAAAAGAAATTATTAAGAATCAGAATAAAACCTTCAGAATATTTCTCCTCCCCCCAACTTTCTTTTCTTTCCCACTGACAGTGTACAAAGACAAAACCTGGGGCTTAAGTCAGTTGACTACCTCTAAAATAGTCTTTTATCAGTTCTCTTAGGGAGAGGAGTCTCTTTTGCCATGTAATAGAGACTTCTCCACAAGAAAACAGTTCTCTCATGACTTGAATTCTCACAAATAGCAGCCACCTGGAAAATCTGCATTCATGAAGTCCCTCCCATTTCACGCAGCCTTCCCACAGCTGCGTTCATGGGCTATGTCAAACTTATAGGGTACTATTTTAAGGAGGAACTGTTAAAAGCAAAAGTTCTCTTCATCTATCTCTGAGATCATCTTCATCTCTGGGAACAGAGGTTTTCTTCTTCCCTGGGGGCAAATGGTCTTCATCACTTATCTTCCTCTCTGTTCAAGCATCTTATGCAACCACAGCCACTTCAACATTTACTTATTTTAGCACAAATGCCTTTGCTTTTATTGCATAAAAGTTCAATTTGAACACTTCATCTCCCCATATTGTTTTCATGAATTAAAGGGATATTATAGTGTATCAACAGTCTATTAACATGGCCTTGCAAATGAATTATAGCCTAAGACTAAGGCATCTCCTCATTCTCTTCCCATCTGACATTTAACTCCTTTTTTACTCACCTTGATGTCCGTCTGTTGTCTATTCATGTGTCTTCACTCTGTCCTTTTCTCTCACTTGAGAAGATCAGTGTTTTTTAAGTTTCAGCTGTGCAATAAGAGAGTTAATATCTTTCCCTGTAGATGGTCAAGGCGGTCGGCGGTGGCCAAAGCAGTCACGATGATGGATTTCAGGCCACACTGGGGGCTGTGCCAGGATCTCAGGGGCCTAGCCAGAATGGCCACAGCCTCTCTGGCCACACGGCTGGTCTCACATCCCTAGTGCATTGGATTCCAACCATGGCATTCCCTGGGGCTGGTCTGGGCTCCTTGGCCTGCCCTCCGCCCGCCTGGCATTCCCTGGGGCTGGCAATGCTCCTCGGCCTGCCCTCTGCCCGCCTGGCATTCCCTGGGGCTGGTCACTGCTCCTCGGCCTGCCCTCCGCCCGCCTGGCATTCCCTGGGGCTGGTCTGGGCTCCTCGGCCTGCCCTCCGCCCGCCTGGCATTCCCTGGGGCTGGTCACTGCTCCTCGGCCTGCCCTCTGCCCGCCTGGCATTCCCTGGGGCTGGCAATGCTCCTCGGCCTGCCCTCCGCCCGCCTGGCATTCCCTGGGGCTGGCAATGCTCCTCGGCCTGCCCTCTGCCCGCCTGGCATTCCCTGGGGCTGGTCACTGCTCCTCGGGCTGCCCTCTGCCCGCCTGGCATTCCCTGGGGCTGGTCACTGCTCCTCGGCCTGCCCTCCGCCCGCCTGGCATTCCCTGGGGCTGGCTGGGATGGGGCTGGCGGCTCCTCAGGAGGGAGCCCGGCCCTTGGCAGGGGCTGCCCAGCCCAGCCACAAAGAAGAGGCCAGGCCGGGCCTGTTACCCATTCTCAGGCCAAAATAAAAGAGAGCTTTCCTGAAGTTTATTCAATTTTTAACATGTGTGTTCTCAGAAGCATGTCTAACTTTCTAGTAGTTTAACAAGCTGTCAATATTCAAAAGTAGTCAGTAATTAGTGCAGAAGAGACTGTGGCAACTCTTCTTAAAAAAATATTTTACGTAAGTGACTTCTTCTCTGTTCACTAAATGTCAATCAATGCAAAACCCAGCACAGCACCTCAGAGGTTCAGCCTGCAAAGCTGTTTGCCCAGGGCAGGGCACACAGGCCCCTCATGGCTGTCAGTGCCAGGGACCAGGGTCCGGGTGGCAGCCACACCCCACGGATGTCAAACCCTACCCCACTGTGTGTGGGATGCATTAACTGATTTGTTACTTGGGTTTGTGGGCCAGGTTTTGGTGGCAGGGGGGCTCCAGGGGTGATTCCTGTGAGAAGCTGCTGGGAGCTTCCCCCCTCTCCAGTGGAACCAACCCCAGCTGGCTGCAGGATGGACCTGCTGGAGATCAGGGCTGGGCCAGCCAGGAGCACCTTGGGGATAACGTGTTTGAATCCACATTTCTAGACCAGGGCTGGATTACCAGGAGGGCATTAGGGTGCACAATGCTGTGGATTGCTCTGCCTCCCCTCCTCTTCCTCCTGAGCCTACCTTCCCAGGCAAGGCATGCAAAGCCCTGAGCTCCTGCAGCATGGCAGAGCCTGGGAGAACACACCCGTGCAGAGAAAGGGTTAAAGAGGACAATAAAACAGAGCAGGTGCAAGCACATGAAAAAGAAATAAAGCAAAATTCCCTCCTTATGGGAGCAATAGAAATGATTGAGAGTGTGGACTCTGTAATCTGCAGAAACTGAGGCAACACTGTTAAGTCAAATTAAATGCACAGAGTGGAAAAATTCAAGCCCGACAATCTGTCTGTGTCATGTGTCTGTGGATAATTTACTGCCACGGTTGGAGTCTGTCTTCGAATGATTCAGGGCAGAATGAACGTGTGGGAATTGTTTCCCTGCAATGTATGGACACATGTGCATGTCTGGAACCATGCTGAGGAGTGAGGAACAGGACAGGAAAGTTTCTGCATTGCCCAATCCCTCAGCTCCTGGTTAAAAGCTGTCTCCACTCTGTCACTCCAATGCAATGCTTGCTGATCAGGAGACAGTGAAAGAAGTACCAGAGTGAATCCTTGGAAGGCAGGAGTTTGCTCAGGACACGAAGGGACAGGGAGGTAAGGAAGGCCCTGAAGGGATGTGCCCTCCGTGAGAGCAGCTGAGCGCCTGAGTTCTTGTCCTCAGCTGTTAGCACACAGCAGTGCCAGGCCAGAGCCCAGCATTCCTCCTTGAGCCCTTCCCCAGGTCCTCAGGGAGCCTCAGGTGCTGCCACACAAATCATTGTGACAAAACCAGGTTCTGAAAATACACCCAGGGACACCAGGACTTGGGATGATGCCGTGTGAGGAATACTGGGCTGGGATACAGGGCTGGGATGTAGGGCTGGGATGCAGGCCTGGGATGCAGGGTTGGGATACAGGGCTGAGATGCAGGGCTGGGATGCAGGGTTGGGATACAGGGCTGAGATGCAGGGTTGGGATGTAGGGCTGGGATACAGGGCTGAGATGCAGGTCTGGGATGCAGGGCTGGGATGCAGGGTTGGGATGTAGGGCTGGGATGCAGGGCTGGGATGCAGGGTTGGAATGTAGGGCTGGGATGCAGGGCTGGGATACAGGGCTGGGATACAGGGCTGAGATGCAGGGCTGGGATGTAGGGCTGGGATGTAGGGCTGAGATGCAGGGCTGGGATACATGCCATATCCTGCTGCCCAGCAGCCCACCATGGTTCAGGGCGGGGTAAGGTAAGTGCAACTTCTCTCCTGGCTGCAGAAGCCTGGAACAAGTCAAGAAAGGAAAACTGCCTCACACACGCTGCTCCAAGGCTGGGAGTGAGCACAGCACCAGCTGTGCCTGGCCCTGCCTTTATCAGGAGTCTCAGCCAAAGCCCCTGGTGCAGATAATCCAAGCAGACAGGTAGGTATTAGAACCCAGTACACTTTCTGGAGGAGCCCTTCTCCTCTGCAGTGATTTTCCCTGCCACCCATCAGGCTGGACTTCGCTGTCAGTGTTGGATTTCAGTTCAGAGGTTTGCACTGCAGCTGCTGGCTGCGTTCAGCTCCATGTGATCAGCTCTAGGAACCTTTCAGAATGAAATACAAAACTGGGTCATTTTGGTGCATTACCAGCGATGCTCTGGCACTACTCCTTGGTGTTCATTAATACCAGGCAAGTTTCAAGTGCCCCAGAGCGGTTTATTTTGTCTAATGGATCAATGCAAAGCAAGAATCACAGTTTGTCTCTTTTCTGTAATACACACAAAACCCAGATCACAAAACTCCACTGAAGGGACTTAGTTGCCTTCGTTGCTTCTCTGGTGTCAAATGCAAATTGCACCAAAGCCATGGAATCCCAGGGGCTGGGAGGGCAAGGCTGATCCACAGAGGTTTGCAAGTCCTTCTGGAACAGAGAGGCTGCCTGCCTTTGGATCGAATTCCCCTGAAGTGTGCCCATCTCCTCTGCCTCAATGCTGCAGGCTGGGCTGCGGGGAGCAGGGGCTCTCCTGCTGTGGGAGGGAGGGACTGTGCCCCGGCCAGAGAGTTTCAAATTCCTCCAGTTCCCAGTCTTCCTTACACCTCCCTTCATGTGATCAATTATCCCCGTTTGCAGAGAGATCAGCAGACCTGCCTTCCCCTCCACGGCTAACGATTGGATTTAGTTCCCTGCCAGCAGCCATCCGCAGTGCTGAGAGGCGAAGTAAATATTCCCTGGCTCCCTTCCAGCACCCAAACATCAAACCATACTCTAGTCATCATACAGAAGTTAATTAGGTACCTCAATAGGCTGGGATTATTTATTCCATAATTTCATGGCCTGACAGTTCTCACAGGACATTTGTTTGATGCTGCTTCAATCCGTGGGCTTTTGACAGCAAACCGCTCTGCTGCTGTCACGGGGAGTAGGGCAGAGCAAGGTGGGCATTTGGGGGGCTTTAGCCTCCAAAAACACCCCCTGGGCAGAGGCTGGGGCTCCAAAATCCCAGACTGCTCCCAGTGCTCCCCATTCATGCAATCAGAACATGGGATGTTTATGCCAAGGAAAGGAAGCTGGAATAAAAACTTCTGAAAGAGAAATACAAACCTAGGGCCTTCCCTCATACCTCTCTTATAAAACTATCTGGAGGGAAAATTCAAATGGAGTTTTTTATGTGTTTTTACAGCAAGAAATCACATTGGAACCACAGCAGTGTCTGATTTCTTTCTCTGTCAGTGATACTAAAAAAAGGCCAAACACAGTGAGGCTTCACTGACAAGTTTATAAAGCTCAGAAATATCTTTCAAGGGTGTAATTTTGTTTAGCAAAAGAGAGCTTCAAAATCCATACCTACAGAAGGCTGACACAGGAGAATTCATCTGGTTAGCCTGCACTCAGACACAGCCATTTAGGAAGGGAAAAACACTGTGAAGAACTATTAGTAAAAGTATTTACAGAAATTTGGAAAATCTGAATATGTACAAAACCATTTCTCCAGACAGGAGCTTCATCTTACAAGAGCTTCATCTTCTCAGAAAGCAGAGTCACTTCTGTCCCATGTGCCACCGCAAGAGCCCCTTCCCTACCTCTGAGTGGCCTCGGGGACAGGGAGATCTCAGGGAGACAGAGCTCTGTGTTCTCATGAACAAAAGCTCAGCAGAGTAAGGCATCAGTTACTGTACATGTGATTTATGTGTGCGTATAACATACAGTACTGTAAGATGCACTGCGCACAGACAAATTCCATGTTCCCACATGGATAAAGCCATGAAAAAGAATGACAATAACTGGCACAGGGAATCACACACACCTGAACAGATACAAGAAAAGCTCAAGCATCCAGGCACTGGGGGGCTCCACAGCTCCCAGAGCCTCTCAGAGGATAACCCTGAAGCCCTCAGCATCAATTAGGATGTAACTTATGACTTGTTTGGGCCGTGAAAGGAACACGGTGGGAGGAGGCCGTGACCCCAGCCCTAATGGAGAGCTGTGGCCTGTCCTGCAGGGTGAGGCGTGGAGATGGTGGCAGCCAAGGACTGACACCAGGATGAACAGTGTTTGCTTAGACAAGAGCTCTTTGTTGGCCAGTCCATTGAGAGGTTGGGTTTCAGGCCTGAAGAGGTGTCTGGTTACCCTCCCACTCAGAGATAAGGTACCTGAATGTCTTGTGCAAACACAGCGGGGCCACAGGGAGAGCAACACTTTGTGGGAAAAGGCTCTTGGTTGCACATGTCAAAGGGGAGAATGTTCTGAGGAAAAACCAAACGATTCCCCCTGACTTTTGTTAGCACTGATGGAAAGTGGCAAGGTATAAAAAGGAGCTTTACGGCTTGCCATAGCGTGGCTGGGAGGGAACAGATGGCCAATTCATCTCCACCAACCTTGGCACTTCCAACAAAAGAAACAATATGTGTTTGGCTGCCCTAATTTCTCCCCCAGGTATCCCTGCAGGTGACTGGGATGTCTGATGACAAGAATGACTTGACTTGTGCTCCCCAAGAACACATGTTGCTTGTTGCTGGGGCCTTGCCATTGTTTTGCCCAATCTCTCACTCTTCTGCAGCACTCGGGAGGCGTCTCCAGATCCAGGACACAACAGCAAACCTGGATGACACCACCTGGATCCAGCACTCACAGGGACTCCTGTTTCACATGGAGATTCATTCCAGTAGCCCTCATTTCAGTCTGCAAACATCTATTTCCAAGCACTGGAGCTGCACACAGCACATCCCTGGGATGCTTTGCTGAATGCAACTGGCTGTAAAAATTCCAAGATTGGATTGAGGGATCCAAAACCGAGTTGGCTACCCCAGCATGTTTTAACATTTAATGTTATTTCCCAGGCACAATCTTGATTTCCAGTTTTGTATTTTCCTACACAACGATAAGCTCCACTTTCCCGTAGAGAGTTTGGGGGCTGCACCAGGGTGGCTTTCTCAGGAGAAGGAGGACAAGGGAAGGGGAGATCCTCGTCACCCTGATGCAGAGTGCGCAGGTCTCATGTATCAGAGCTGAAGGAG